>NC_068337.1:10019582-10347082 GCF_000147395.1 Oryza glaberrima | reverse complement strand
AAAAATCACTCCGTGACTCGCGCGACGATCTTTTGTCAATTAATGACAATATTGACATATATTGGCACACGAGGGTGCAATGTTTTTCACCGGAATGAAAAAGTTCAAAAAGCACCAAAACATAATTTTTGGACATATTGGAGTGCAATGAGTGCGTCCGCGTCGAAAAATCACTCCGTGGCTCGCGCGGCGAACTTTTGTCCATCAATGCCAATATTGGCATATATTGGCACACGTGGGTGCGATGTGTTCCACCGGAATGAAAAAGTTCAAAAAGCACTAAAAGATTATTTTTGGACATATTGGAGTGTATTGGGTGCGTCCGTGTCTAAAACTCAATTTGTGACTCGCGCGGCGAACTTTTGTCAATTAGTGCCAATATTGCCACACGTGGGTGCGATGTGTTTCACCGGAATGACAAAGTTTAAAAAGAACAAAAATATGATTTTTGGACATATTGGAGTGTATTGGGTGTGTCCGTGTCGTAAAATCAATTTACGACTCGCGCAGCGAACATTTGTCAATTAATGCCAATATTGGCACACGTGGGTACGATGTTTTTCACCGAAATGAAAAAGTTCAAAAAGCACCAAAACTTGATTTTTCGACATATTGGAGTGTATTGGGTGCATCCGTGTCGAAACATTACTCCGTGACTCGCGCCGTGAACTTTTGTCAACTAATGCAAATATTGGCATACATTGGTAAACGTGGGTGCGATTTTTGCACCGGAATGAAAATGTTGAAAAAGCACCAAAACATGATTTTTAGACATATTGGAGTGTAATGAGTGCGTCCATGTTGAAAAATCAATTTGTGACTCGCGCGGTGAACTTTTGTCAATTAATGCCAATATTGTCACACGTGGGTGCGATGTTTTTCACCGGAACGAAAAAGTTCAAAAAGCACCAAAATATTATTTTTGTACATATTGGTGTGTATTGGGTGCACCCGTGTCGAAAAATCACTCCGTGACTCGCAGACGTGGGTGCGATGTTTTTCACCGGAATGAAAAAGTTCAAAAAGCACCAAAACATGATTTTTGGACATATTGGAGTGTATTGGGTGCGTTCGTGGCAAAAAATCACTTCGTGATTTGCGTGGCTAACTTTTGTCAATTAATGCCAATATTGGCATATATTGGCAGACGTGGGTGCAATGTTTTTCACTGGAATGAAAAAGTTCAAAAAGCACCAAAACATGATTTTTGATCATATTGGAGTGTATTGGGTGCGTTCGTGGCAAAAAATCACTTCGTGATTCGCTTGGCGAACTTTTGTCAATTAATGCTAATATTGGCATATATTGACACATGTGGGTGCGATGTTTTTCACCGGAATGAAAAAGTTCAAAAAGCACCAAAACATGATTTTTGGACATATTGGAGTGTATTGGGTGCGTTCGTGGCAAAAAATCACTTTTGCGTGGCGAACTTTTGTCAATTAATGCCAATATTGGCATATATTGGCAGACGTGGGTGCGATGTTTTTCACTGGAATGAAAAAGTTCAAAAAGCACCAAAACATGATTTTTGGACAGATTGGAGTGTATTGGGTGTGTTCGTGATGTGACCATGGCTACTACGGATACAACCATTGTTCACATCATGGATGAACAAGAAGATATCAAGATCAAGTCCTCCAAGTGCTGGAATCCGATTCGGCCACCTGCAACATTGCTGACTTCAAACGACCGCCAAATCTCCATTCGAGCTCTGTTTTCGGCCCGTGAGTACTTGATGGAAAGCTATCGGAGTCATCTTTCCAACGGATCCGGCCTCATTGTGATATTCCATCTCAGTGAGCCGCAATTGAAGAAACAAGGGGCTACATTGTCTGTAATGGGCCTATGGGCCTGTAACTTCGTCTGGGACCCCGGCCGAAGTGGGGCCCAAGGAGGGCTGCGCCCCAAACAGAGGGAGGACGCCCTTCTAACCTCCTCCATCCCTTAAATAGCTAGTAACCCCTCCAGGGTTAGTCGGGTTTTGATTAATTGTAAGTTTAGCCATTGCTACTTCGCTTGCAGCGCGCGTGTCAGCTAGACCGTCCGTCTGCTTGTTCGGAACCCCACTTTATCGTGTATCAATTTATCTTTGTGCGTCTTGTCTATCTAGCAATTCAGTTGCTTTATATCTTGTTCTTGCTTGTTCTCGATTGCTTGCAGGAATAGGGTTGGTCTACACCGGCAAGATCAACAACCCACGGAGAGGTGTATCGATCGCTAAGGTGCAACACAACGTCTCGTACGGTTGTAGTCAGATCGTCAACGTTTCTCCCAAATCGTAGTTATCACAACTCACCGAAAGATCGGGCCAACAACAGCCTTGAGTGTCGAGAGGAACTCAGGGTTCATCAGGTGGTATCAGAGCTTTCATTGCTCGGTGAGTTTTTATCTTCCTATAACCAGAAAATAGCCATACAAAAAAATTCGTATCATTTACCTAGCCATATTGTGCCATTGCATTGTTCTTTTCAGTTTTTGCTTTGTTGAATTTTGTGTTGCATCGTCACGTCGTGTTGCTGGTCTTAGCGTCTAGTTCGTTTAGAGTTTCGAGTTCTGGTCACGTTTTGTACCACAGTCGTCGCTGCCACCGTGTCTCTATTGTTGTCGGGACCTACGAAAACGGAATCGGCTCACTGCCACGGTTCTATTTTTGTAGTTTTCAGAAGTTTCTATCGGTTAGTTTTGGAGTTATTGAGTTGTATCTAAAGTTTGCCGATCCTTGTGTGTGTTAGTTTTTGCCGTGTATGTGTGCGCTAGCAAGAAGGAAGGGGAGTGAATTTCGTAGATTGGATTCAGTTTCCATAAGTGAGGAAGGAGGAAGGGGAAAGTTTTTTTTTTTTGATTGGATTCGGTTTCCACTTGTGGGGGCCCAGATCGAACCTTTCCAATCTGCCGACTCCCTCCCACCGTACCTCCACCTCTCCACCTCCCCACCAGTTGTGCCGAGTTGCTAGACACCTTGGTGAAAATTTTCGGAGTGTCCGATTGGATATCTGTTTGGAAAAACGGAACCGGCATAAATTTAGCATTCCGTTTTTGTATAATTTTTAATTTTGGTGTGGACTTTTACATTTGAGTCCCTGTAAATTTTATATTTACGTTTGAGTCCCTGTAACCTTACATTAAGGTCCTTGAGTCAGTTTTTGTTAAAAAAAATCAAGAAAAAAGTGAGAAAAAAAAGGCAGAAAGGTGCATAAAAAAAAGGAAAAAAAGCCGCACCAAAAAAAACAGAAAAGAAAAGGAAAGAAAAAAAAAAGAAAAAGAAGAAAGAAGAAAGAAAGAAAAGAGAAAATACTGTTATGTTTGAGCTGAACTTCATATATCAGAGTTGTGCATGAGTTGTTCCTAGTGCTATCTTGTGGTATCGTTTGTGTCTAGGCTCGCGTCTCTAGTACGTTCTAGCCTAGGACCAGCACGGTACTTGACTTTGAACAATTATTCAACTTTGCATTCTCTAATTTGAGCATTTGCTATCCCTTTGCTACATATTTAAGCCTACCCAGAGATCCACAGATCTGATTGCAGCCGTACAGCAAGTGTTTGCCAAGGCATCGATACATCCAACCTCCATTGGGGTGCTTGGTTAAGTCGGTGTACATCACCATTTCGCTTGCTTTGGTAAGAACTTGTAAGAGCTTGGTTAAAAGCTTGAGTGTGTGTGATATTTGAGCTGCCACTACCCAGTAGTTGATAGGAGCGTGCATATTTTTGTGTGTTTCTTGTTTGCTACTAACCATGGCAGGATTGCGTAAGGGAATACGAGAACATCGACTTCTACACCTTCGACGAGATATGACGACTTCTCCACGTGATGCATATGAGGTACATGACTATAATTTTGAACAAGTTGCATCTAAGTTACCATTCTATGAAGGGTAGTATGATTCTGTTGCATACATTGATTGGGAGCTAGCAGTAGACAATGAATTTGATATATATGATTTTTCTGATGCTCAAATGATTAAGGCTGCTAGTAATAAGTTTACCTCTTTTGCATTATTTTGGTGGACTTATGTTAGTAATAAACCTGAAACTTGGGATGAATTGAAAACCATGATGAGAAAACGCTTTGTGACATCTTATTACAAATGTACTCTTCGGGAGAAATTAGAACATCTGAAACAAGGTGACAGAACTGTTAGGGAGTACATTCATGAATTTAAGGTCTGTATCATCTACAGTGGTCTCAAAGAGTGCAATGAAAATACAATGCGTAGATTTTTCAATGGGCTTAATTCTGAAATTCAGGTTTTGCTTGATAATGTGACATATAATCATATTGGGCACCTATTCATGCTTGCTCGTAGCATTGAGAGTCAGATCATATCAAAGGCGAGGATGCATGACCAATGTGATTTATCTCCTATTTCTGAATCCCCAATATACTTAAGTAATGATGATGTGCAAACATTGAAGGAGCAATCTTTTGTCTCCCCTGTTACTAATGTTTTGCAGGAAGATCAGCACATCCAAGAAAAGGAGAATGGTATACTTGAGAAGAAAGGGGATGAAGCACCTGCGATGTCTGAAGAAAGTTCGCAAGGTAAATTAAATGGTGCTGAGAGAAATGAAGGTAAGTATTCTCAAGGTGAGCTACACTTGTCCACTTTTCATGCTATAGTAGAGCAACCATTAGTGGAATCAATTGCTGAGTTGCCTTTGTCACAAGTTGATTTACTTGCTGTTCCTTGTGATAAATAAGAGTTGTGTGATAATGCTTCACTTATATCCATGCCACAACTAGTGAATGAACATGCTATTCCTGTTGTTAATACTAACTGCGCTGATTTTAAGCATGTTGTTCACATTCCTAATAGAGTAGAGGAACGTGAATTGACATCTTCTTTAAATACTTTGGGCTATGTTCAGTTTGCTGATTTTCATGAGCTCGATAATTTGAAGGAGAAATTATTTGCTAAGTCTGATTTGCCATGTCCAAGTAACGCTATTTTTCATCTCTTTGGTGAATATAATGATGGAGGAATATATTTGGTGCATAGAGCTTACATCTGTTCAGATTTAGAACCTCCTGTACATGTGGACAAAACATACAAGCTAGAGAGAAATGTTATTTTTAACCAAATTGTCTCGAGTTTGCCTTGTTTTAATTGGAAGAAACAGGTTGTTGTAAATGGACTACGCAAAGAGCACCATATGGAAAAACCGAGGACGGTTTTCCTTGAAGAAGGGGAGGATGATGTGACCATGGCTACTATGGATACAACCATTATTCACATCATGGATGAACAAGAAGATATCAAGATCAAGTCCTCCAAGTGCTGGAATCCGATTCGGCCACCTGCAACATTGCTGACTTCAAACGACCGCCAAATCTCCATTCGAGCTCTGTTTTCGGCCCGTGAGTACTTGATGGAAAGCTCTCGGAGTGCTCTTTCCAACGGATCCGGCCTCATTGTGATATTCCATCTCAGTGAGCCGCAATTGAAGAAACAAGGGGCTGCATTGTCTGTAATGGGCCTATGGGCCTGTAACTTCGTTTGGGACCCCGGCCCAAGTGGGGCCCAAGGGGGGCTGCGCCCCAAACAGAGGGAGGACGCCCTTCTGACCTCCTCCATCCCTTAAATAGCTAGTAACAACTCCAGGGTTAGTCGGGTTTTGATTAATTGTAAGTTTAGCCATTGCTACTTCGCTTGCAGCGCGCGTGTCAGCTAGACTGTCCGTCTGCTTGTTCGGAACCCCACTTTATCGTGTATCAATTTATCTTTGTGCGTCTTGTCTATCTAGCAATTCAGTTGCTTTATATCTTGTTCTTGCTTGTTCTCGATTGCTTGCAGGAATAGGGTTGGTCTGCACCGGCAAGATCAACAACCCACGGAGAGGTGTATCGATCGCTAAGGCGCAACACAACGTCTCGTACGGTTGTAGTCGGATCGTCAACGTTTCTCCCAAATCGTAGTTATCACAACTCACCGAAAGATCGGGCCAACAACAGCCTTGAGTGTCGAGATGAACTCAGGGTTCATCAGTTCGAGGCAAAAAAATCACTAAGTGATTCGCCCGGTGAACTTTTGTCAGTTAATGCAATATTGGCACAGGTCAGTGCGATGTTCTTCACCGGAATGAAAAAGTTCAAAAAGCACCAAAACATGATTTTTGTACATATTTGAGTGTATTGGGTGCGTTCGTGGCAAAAAAATCACTTCGTGATTCGCGTGGCGAACTTTTCTCAGCTAATGCCAATATTGGCATATATTGGCAGACGTGGGTTCAATGTTTTTGACGGGAATGAAAAAGTTCAAAAAGCATCAAAACATGATTTTTCGACATATTGGAGCGTATTGGGTGCGTTGATTGGAGTGTATTAGTGATTCGCGTGGCGAACTTTTGTCAGTTAATGCAATAGGCATATATTGGCAGACGTGGGTGCGATGTTTTTCACCGGAATGAAAAAGTTCAAAAAGCACCAAAACATGATTTTTGGACATATTGGAGTGTATTGGGTGCATTCGTGGCAAAAAATCACTTCGTGATTTGCGTGGCTAACTTTTTGTCAATTAATGCCAATATTGGCATATATTGGCAGACGTGGGTGCAATGTTTTTCACTGGAATGAAAAAGTTCAAAAAGCACCAAAACATGATTTTTGGACATATTGGAGTGTATTGGGCGCGTTCGTGGCAAAAAAATCACTTTTGCGTGGCGAACTTTTGTCAATTAATGCCAATATTGGCATATATTGGCAGACGTGGGTGCGATGTTTTTCACTGGAATGAAAAAGTTCAAAAAGCAACAAAACATGATTTTTGGACATATTGGAGTGTATTGGGTGTGTTCAAGGCAAAATAATCACTAAGTGATTCGCCCGGTGAGCTTTTATCAGTTAATGCAATATTGGCACAGGTGAGTGCGATGTTTTTCACCGGAACGAAAAAGTTCAAAAAGCACAAAAACACGATTTTTGGACATAATGGACTGTATTGGGTGCGTTCGTGGCAAAAAATCACTTCGTGATTCGCTTCGCGAACTTTTGTCAATTAATGCTAATATTGGCATATATTGACACATGTGGGTGCGTTGTTTTTCACCAGAATGAAAAAGTTCAAAAAGCACAAAAACATGATTTTTGGACACATTGGTGTGTATTGGGTGCGTTCGTGGCAAAAAATCACTTCGTGATTCGCGCGGAAAACTTTTGTCAATTACTGCCAATATTGGCACAGGTGGGTGCGTTGTTTTTCATCGGAATTAAAAAGTTGTAAAAGCACCAAAACATGAATTTTGGACATATTGGAGTGTGTTGGGTGCATTCGTGGCAAAAAAATCACTTTGCGATTCGCGTGGTGAACTTTTGTCACTTAATGCCAATATTGGTAGCCGTGGGTGCGATGTTTTTCACTGGAATGAAAAAAATTCAAAAATCACAAAATCAAGATTTTTGGACATATTGGATTGTATTGGGTGCGTTTGTGGCAAAAAATCACTTCGTGATTCGCGTGACGAACTTTTGTTATTTAATGCTAAAATTGGCATATATTGGCAGACTTGGGTGCGATGTTTTTCACTGGAATGAAAAAGTTCAAAAAGCACCAAAACATGATTTTTGGACATATTGGAGTGTATTGGGTGTGTTCGAGGCAAAAAATCACTAAGTGATTCGCCCGGTGAAGTTTTGTCAGTTAGTGCAATATTGGAACAGGTGAGTACGATGTTTTTCACCGGAATGAAAAAGTTCAAAAAGCACCAAAACATGATTTTTGGACATACTGGACTATATTGGGTGCGTTCGTGGCAAAAAATAACTTCGTGATTCGCTTGGCGAACTTTTGTCAATTAATGCTAATATTGGCGTATATTGACACATGTGGGTGCGATTTTTTTCACCGGAATGAAAAAGTTCAAAAAGCACAAAAACATGATTTTTGGACATATTGGAGTGTATTGGGTGCGTTCGTGGCAAAAAATCACTAAGTGATTCGCCCAGCGAACTTTTGTCAATTAATGCTAATATTGGCATATATTGACACGTGTGGGTGCGATGTTTTTCACCGGAATGAAAAAGTGCAAAAAGCACAAAAACATTATTTTTGGACAGATTGGAGTGTATTGGGTGCGTTCGTGGCAAAAAATCACTTCGTGATTCGCATGGCGAACTTCTGTGAATTAATGCCAATATTGGCATATATTGGCAGACGTGGGTGCGATGTTTTTCACTGGAATGAAAAAGTTCAAAAAGCACCAAAACATGGTTTTTGGACATATTGGAGTGTATTGGGTGCGTTCGTGGCAAAAAATCACTTCGTGATTTGCGTGTCGAACTTTTGTTATTTAATGCCAATATTGGCATATATTGGCAGACGTGGGTGCGATGTTTTTCACTGGAATGAAAAAGTTCAAAAAGCACCAAAACATGATTTTTGGACATATTGGAGTGTATTGGGTGTGTTCAAGGCAAAAAAATCACTAAGTGATTCGCCCGGTGAGCTTTTATCAGTTAATGCAATATTGGCACAGGTGAGTGCGATGTTTTTCACCGGAACGAAAAAGTTCAAAAAGCACAAAAACACGATTTTTGGACATAATGGACTGTATTGGGTGCGTTCGTGGCAAAAAATCACTTCGTGATTCGCTTGGCGAACTTTTGTCAATTAATGCCAATATTGGCATATATTGGCACACGTGGGTGCGATGTTTTTCACTGGAATGAAAAAGTTCAAACTGCACCAAAACATGATTTTCGGACATATTGGAGTGTATTGGGTGTGTTCGAGGCAAAAAATCACTAAGTGATTCGCCCAGTGAAGTTTGGTCAGTTAATGCAATATTGGCACAGGCGAGTGCGATGTTTTTCACCAGAATGAAAAAGTTCAAAAAGCACCAAAACACGATTTTTGGACATACTAGACTAAATTGGGTGCGTTCATGGCAAAAAATCACTTCGTGATTCGCTTGGCGAACTTTTGTTAATTAATGCTAATATTGGCATATATTGGCAGATGTGGGTGCGATGTTTTTCACTGGAATGAAAAAAAATTCAAAAATCACAAAATCAAGATTTTTGGACATATTGGAGTGTATTGGGTGCGTTCGTGGCAAAAAATCACTTCGTGATTCGCGTGACGAACTTTTGTTATTTAATGCTAATATTGGCATATATTGGCAGACGTGGGTGCGATGTTTTTCACTGGAATGAAAAAGTTTAAAAAGCTCCAAAACATGATTTTTGGATATATTGGAGTGTATTGGGTGTGTTCGAGGCAAAAAATCACTAAGTGATTCGCCCAGTGAAGTTTGGTCAGTTAATGCAATATTGGCACAGGCGAGTGCGATGTTTTTCACCGGAATGAAAAAGTTCAAAAAGCACCAAAACATGATTTTTGGACATACTGGACTATATTGGGTGCGTTCGTGGCAAAAAATCACTTCGTGATTCGCTAGGCGAACTTTTGTCAATTAATGCTAATATTGGCATATATTGACACATGTGGGTGCGATGTTTTTCACCGGAATGAAAAAGTTCAAAAAGCACAAAAACATGATTTTTAGACATATTGGAGTGTATTGGGTGCGTTCGTGGCAAAAAAATCACTAAGTGATTCGCCCGGCGAACTTTTGTTAGTTAATACAATATTGGCACAGGTGAGTGCGATGTTTTTCACCGGAATAAAAAAGTTCAAAAAGCACCAAAACACGATTTTTGGACATATTGGTCTGTAATGGGTGCGTTCGTGGCAAAAAATCACTTCAGGATTCGCTTGGCGAACTTTTATCAATTAATGCTAATATTGGCATATATTGACACATGTGGGTGCGATGTTTTACACCGGAATGAAAAAGTTGAAAAAGCACCAAATCATGATTTTTGGACATATTGGAGTGTATCGGGTTCGTTCATGGCAAAAAAATCACTTTGCGATTCGCGTGGCGAACTTTTGTCAATTAATGCCAACATTGGCATATATTGGCAGACGTGGGTGCGATGTTTTTCACTTGAATGAAAAAGTTCAAAAAGCAGCAAAACATGATTTTTGGACATATTGGAGTGTATTGGGTGTGTTCGAGGCAAAAAATCACTAACTGATTTGCCCGGTGAAGTTTTTTCAGTTAATGCAATATTGGCACAGGCGAGTGCGATGTTTTTCACCGGAATGAAAAAGTTCAAAAAGCACCAAAACACGATTTTTGGACATACTGGACTATATTGGGTGCGTTCGTGGCAAAAAATCACTTCGTGATTCGCTTGGCGAACTTTTGTCAATTAATGCTAATATTGGCATATATTGACACATGTGGGTGCGATGTTTTTCACCGGAATGAAAAAGTTTAAAAAGCACCAAAACATGATTTTTGGACATATTGGAGTGTATTGGGTGCGTTCGTGGCAAAAAATCACTTCGTGATTCGCACGACAAACTTTTGTTAATTAATGGTAAGATTGGCACAGGTGGGTGCGATGTTTATGATCGGAATGAAAACGTTCAAAAATCACCAAAACATGATTATTAGACATATTGGAGTGTATTGGGTGCGTTCGAGGCGAAAAATCACTTAGTGATTCGCGCGGTGAACTTTTGTCAGTTTATGCAATATTGACACAGGTGAGTACGATGTTTTTCACCGGAATGAAAAAGTTTAAAAAGCACCAAAACATGATTTTTGGACATATTGGAGTGTATTGCGTGCGTTCATTGCGAAAAATCACTTCGTGATTTGCGTGGCGAACTTTTGTCATTTAATGCTAATATTGGCATATATTGACACACATGGGTGCGATGTTTTTTACCGGAATGAAAAAATTCAAAAAGCACCAAAACATGTTTTTTGGACATATTGGAGTGTATTGGGTGCATTGGTGGCAAAAAATAACTTCGTGATTCGCATAGCGAACTTTTGTCAATTAATGCCAATATTTGCAAATATTGGCACACATGGGTGCGATGTTTTTGACCGGAATGAAAAAGTTCAAAAAACACCAAAACATGATTTTTGGACATATTGGAGTGTATTGGATGCGTTCGAGGCAAAAAATCACTTAGTGATTCGCGCGGAGAACATTTGTCGATTAGTGCAATATTGGCACAGGTGAGTGCGATGTTTTTCACCGGAAGGAAAAAGTTCAAAAAGCACCAAAACACGATTTTTGGATATATTGGACTGCATTGCGTGCGTTCGTGGCAAAAAATCACTTCGTTATTCGCGTGGCGAACTTTTGTCAATTAATGCTAATATTGGCATATATTGACACACGTGGGTGCGATGTTTTTCACGTGAATGAAAAAGTTCAAAAAGCACCGAAACATGTTTTTTGGACATATTGGAGCGTATTGGGTGCGTTCGTGGCAATAAATCGCTTCGTGATTCGCGTGGCGAACTTTTGTCAATTAATGCCAATATTGACATATATTGGCACACGTGGGTGCAATGTTTTTGACCGGAATGAAAAAGTTCAAAAAGCATCAAAACATGATTTTCGGACATATTGGAGTGTATTGGGTGCGTTGGTGGCAAAAACTCGCTTCTTGATTCGCGTGGTGAACTTTTGTCAATTAATGCAATATTGGCACAGGTGAGTGCGATGTTTTTCACCGGAATGAAAAAGTTCAAAAAGCACCAAAACATTATTTTTGGACATATTGGAGTGTATTGGGTGCGTTCGGGGCAAAAAATCACTTCGTGATTCGCGTGGCGGCTTTTGTCAATTGGTGCCAATATTGGCGTATATTGGCAGACGTGGGTGTGATGTTTTTCACCGGAATGAAGAAGTTCGAAAAGCACCAAAACAAGATTTCTGGACATATTGGAGTGTATTGGGTGCATTCGTGGTGAAAAATTACTTCGTGATTCGCGTGGCGAACTTTTGTCAATTAATGCTAATATTGGCATATATTGACACATGTGGGTGCGATATTTTTCACCGTAATGAAAAAGTTCAAAAAGCACCAAAACATGATTTTTGGACATATTGGAGTGTATTGGGTGTGATCGTGGCAAAAAATCACTTCACGATTCGCGCGGCGAACTTTTGTCAATTAATGCCAATATTGGCACAGGTGGATGTGATGTTTTTGACCGGAATGAAAACGTTCAAAAAGCAACAAAACATGATTTTTGGACATATTAGAGTGTATTGGGCGCATTCGAGGCAAAAAAAATCACTTGAAGATTAGCGTGGCGAACTTTTCTCAATTAATGCTAATATTGGCATATATGGACGTGCGTGGCTGCGATGTTTTTCACCGGAATGAAAAAGTTCGAAAAGCACCAAAACATGATTTTTGGATATATTGGAGTGTATCGGGTGCATTCGTGGGAAAAAATCACTTCGTGATTCGCGCGACGAACTTTTGTCAATTAATGCCAATAATGGCATATATTGGCAGACGTGGGTGCGATGTTTTTGACCGGAATAAAAAATTTCAAAAAGCACGAAAACATGATTTCTGTACATATTGGAGTGTATTGGGTGCGTTCATGGCAAAAAATCACTTCGTGATTCGCGCGGCGAACTTTTAACTATTAATGCTAATATTGGCAGACGTGGGTGCGATGTTTTTCACCAGAATGAAAGCGTTCAAAAATCACCAAAACATGATTTTTGGACATAGTGGAGTATTGGGTGCGTTCGAGGAAAAAAAATCACTTAGTGATTCACGCGACGAACTTTTGTCAATTAATGCAAAATTGATACAGGTGAGTACGATGTTTTTCACCGGAATGAAATAGTTCAAAAAGCACCAAAACATGATTTTTGGACATATTGGAGTGTATTGGGTGCGTTCGTGCCGAAAAATCACTTCGTGATTCGCGTGGCGAAGTTTTATCAATTAATGCTAACATTGGCATATATTGACACACGTGGGTGCGATGTTTTTCACCGGAATGAAAAAGTTCAAAAGGCACCAAAACATTATTTTTGGACATATTGGAGTGTATTGGGTGCGTTCGGGGCAAAAAATCACTTCGTGATTCGCGTGGCGGCTTTTGTCAATTGGTGCCAATATTGGCGTATATTGGCAGACGTGGGTGTAATGTTTTTCACCGAAATGAAGAAGTTCGAAAAGCACCAAAACAAGATTTCTGGACATATTGGAGTGTATTGGGTGCATTCGTGGTGAAAAATTACTTCGTGATTCACGTGGCGAACTTTTGTCAATTAATGCTAACATTGGCATATATTGACACACGTGGGTGCGATGTTTTTCACCGGAATGAAAAAGTTCAAAAAGCACCAAAACATGATTTTTGGACATATTGGAGCGTATTGGGTGCTCGTGGCAACAAAGCACTTCGTGATTTGCGCGGCGAACTTTTGTCAATTAATGCCAATATTGGTATATATTGGCACACGTGGGTGCGATGTTTTTCACCGGAATGAAAAAGTTCAAAAAGCACCAAAACATGATTTTTGGACATATTGGAGTGTATTGGGTGCGTTCGTGGCTAAAAATCACTTAGAGATTCGCGTGGCGATCTTTTGTCAGTTAACGCAATATTGGCACACGTGGGTGCGATGTTTTTGACCGGATTGAAAACGTTCAAAAAGCACCAAAACATTATTTTTGGACATATTGGAGTGTATTTGGGTTCGTTCGTGGCAAAAAATCATTTCGTGATTCGCTCGGGGAACTTTTGTCAATTAATGCCAATATAGGCATATATTGGCACACGTGGGTGCGATGTTTTTCACCGGAATGAAAAGTTCAAAAAGCACCAAAACTTGTTTGTTGGACATATTGGAGTGTATTGGGTGCGTTCGTGGCAAAAAATTACTTCGTGATCCGCGTGGCGAACTTTTGTCAATTAATGCCAATATATGCATACATTGGCACACGTGGGTGCGATGTTTTTGACCGGAATGAAAAATTCAAAAAACACCAAAATATGATTTTTGGACACATTGGAGTGTTTTGTGTGCTTTCGAGGCAAAAAATCACTTAGTGATTCGCGCGACGAACTTTTGTCAGTTAACGCAATATTGGCACATGTGCGTTGGGGTATCCATAATCTCCACAGTTGTAGGGCCACAACTTGATCCACAGAAAAGAAATTTCTCCAACCACATCAGTAGAAAAGCTACATGCTCTCGAGAGGTGACTGGCCCTTTGCCCATGTATGCTACAATATACCCCGACCAACCCCAATGCTTTTGGTCTTGAATTCAAAGGTGCTTTTGGTATTCAAGCTCATGGGATTAGCCGATGAGGTCACATCCAGACCAGTAATCATGATGATATCTAACAAAGTAGGGGTCATCGGCCCTTGGTTGAACAAGAAGGCATTAAGGGTGTTGGACCAAAAGTAGATTGCAGCGGCCATCAGAGGCTCATCCTTAGCCAAATTTGCTGTAGTAAGGGCTAGCGCTTGGCTGATTCCGATTTCATCCCAGTGGGCTTGTTTGCTAGCCGATACCCGTTCGAACCACAAAGGCCAGCTTTTCTCGGGGGTACTTTTCTCAATAGATGGCCATGATTTAAAGGTGTTTTTCCAGTGACTTAAGTTTGGGTTGGCCAGTCTAAAGGGGATTCTGTTGGTCTCAACCATGATAAATTCAGAGGGGTCAAGGTTGCCAATTGGGCCGAGAAAGTACTGATGGTCGTGCGACAAACTGGGAACCGCAACAAGATTGGTAAGATGCTACAAGTGCAAAAGAGATAGAGAACAAGAAAATAAGATTAGATGAAGAAAATCGATCTACTGCACGGGAAAAAGGGATCTAGCCGATGGATACATACCTCTGCGTACTTGGATGACGGCGCAACAGACGGGCTGGTTGATGGCGCAGCGGACAGGCCGGCGGAGGTCGACATCACCGTGAGCGAAAGCTTGGCCGGGGAGGAGATCGCCTTGAAATCGCCGAGCGCACCGAGGGGATCGCCGGAGAGAGAGAAAACTAGGTTTGCTTCAGCGGTGAAAACGGAGGAAACAACGTGAAGTTTCTCGGAGGTGACGGTTAGCATTTAAAGCGCTGGAGTAACGGTCGGAAAACGGCAAGTGCGATTTTCACTCGGAGTCGACATATGGCAAATCCGAAACATTACCAAATATTTCGGACTTGGGGGCCATGTGTTAACGACCAAATTTGGTAATATCAGTGTTGGAAAAGAAGATTAGATCAAAGCAGAATCCAAGACGAAGATCGTTGCGGAAACAGAGCAAGAATCGGCTACGATCCAAATCGGCTACAGACAGGATTGGCAGAGTACGAGTCGAACAGGGTTAGCCGATACAGCCGATTCTAACAATATGACACGGTGTACGTCATCGGGTTGAATTAATGTGCTTCATATGGATTGCCACACGTGGATTGAGTCCTAAGAAGGCAATTGTATCTATTAATTAGGATATTTTATGTAATTTCCTTAGAGATAAGTGTGTGCAAAAGTCTGCCGCAAAGACTTATGGTATCTTAGAGTTTGTTAGAGATGAGAGTTGTGTCCGACAAGGACATATTTTGTAATCTCGGGTATAAATAGACCCCGAGCCCCATGTAATCAATTAACACACGTTCAAATACAATCTCGGCGCATCGCCACCTTTTACTTTCGTTTTGTTTTGACGAGTTCTTGCTTTCGGGTTGAGCTGCATCGGTTTCGATCTTCAACTAGAGGTACGACTTGTTATGGCGGCTTGCGTTCTCAGGATTAGTGCTTGCATCATTATGACACTCTAATCTTGTGCATGTAAGTTGTCGAGTTATCATATATTCTATATAATCTCTGGCAATATCGTTACCTAACCTCTAATAGGCTAACATCTGTTACTGGGAGGCAACCGATCAGGTTAATTACCGATGTTGATTTAGATTATATAGAATATCCACCACTCTACGAAACTTCCAATGGCTTGATTGTCTAGATATTGTGTTTCTTTTCATACTTATGGCTGCATCAGTTAGGTTTGACCTCATAAGTCGTGCTTAGAACTATAATCTCTAGCCTGCTTCTTGGTTGTCGATTAGAGTAGTATCGGGGTTTCAGCCGATCTTACCTGATTTAGCCTTATATTTCATGTGCTTAATTGATATGCTAAATCTGCCCTTTATATTGAGATCTTATTGCTTTTTAGATATGTTAAGCTTTTTATTTGATATATTTTACTCACTTTAATATCTTAATATAGAGTGGTATCGGAGTATTAGCCGATACGCGCTAGATCTATCTGATCGGTTATGCTGTGAACATCTATAATCTCATTGTTTATATATATTTCGATCTAAGTGATTTATACTGTCTCGGCATGGCGACCAATCTATCCCAATCACTTGATTTAAGTATATATCGACATAAAAATTATGCACTATTAACGTCTACAGCCGATCGAGTAGATTTAGTTTTAATTTACTTATTTATAACTGTCGATCGATTCACATATGACATCGGCTCGGAGATAAATGATATGTCATCGGCGGCTGGCTGATCGGCTATCATTTATGGATTTAACTACGGTTTCTTTGTCTTTATTTCTTGTTAATTGCAGGATCAAATCAACTGGCACACCCACGAACCTAAAAGGCAAGATTTTGGACCTGCAATGGAGTTAAGCATATATCCTAGGCCTCGTGTTTTCACATCAACAGCGAGCCTCATGAATTAATGACTCAACGAGCCAATACTTCGTGACACGGGACCATCCAAACGGTCAACCGAACCGGTGAACGGAACCGATGGCTCAGAACGACAACAGAAAACTAGACACGATTTACGGCAAAGACTCGGTACGACAAACGATAGGCCGGTAGGAATTTAGGGATGCACCTATGCTTTGCAACTCGGCTACCGAGCTACGGCATAGCGGCAAACCACCACGACGACGCGAGAGCGGCGGTGGCGGCGGCTAGGGTTTTGCACGGGGCTAAAAAACTAGAGTTTCAACAACGATACTAAAAGAATTAACACCTAAAACAGGAGATTACGGATAGATTCCTCACCAAACCGAGATGATCGGCGAGGAGGAGACGGCGACGATGGTCCGGCAGCAACACGCGGAGACGACTGCAACGTTATCAAAACCTAGGACGGAGAAAAATTAGAACCGGATAGATAATGGTGATAGCCATGACACAGAGAGGGAAAACGGATTACCGGCAATGCTAGGGTGATGATGGTGACGACGGTCCGGCGGCAACACGCAGAGATGACGGCGATGTTAGATCAAAACTTAGAACAAAGATAAATTAGAACTGGATAGATAATGGCGATAGCCATGGCACGGAGAGGGAAAACGGATTACCGGCAACGCTAGGGCGATGACGGCGACGACGGGAGGCGGCGGCACAGCGGCGGGCGGTGGCGCTAGGGTGGGCGGCCGGCGGCTAGGGCTAAACCAAAATCGAATAGGAAAAATAGGGGGTTCTAACTTATAGGAGAGGGGAAAAACTAAAAGAGATGGGGCCGGAGGGGAGTCGGCAAAGGAGAGGGGAGAGGATGCCGATTCGGACTCGGGGAGGGGAGGGCGGCGCGCGGCAGGGGGAGAGGGGGAGCAGCTGCCGATAGGGAGTGGGAGGACAAAAATAGGAAAAGAATTAGGATAGGGACTTTCCCAAATTGGAAAAGAAATGCGGTGCCGGTTTTGGAAAAGAACGGAAACGGACCCGCGGACAGAAACGGACCCGACTCATCATGCAAAACGAAACCGCAGACGAAGAGGGAGTGAATCGGGCACTATTCATGACCAAAGGTGAGAGAGAAAGATTATTTAAGTCAAATCTTTACAATTTAAATTAACAACATTCTTTGCTCTAAAATCCTGTTAATGATTTTAGAGCAAAGAGAATTCGAAAAAAATTCTCCCTGACATTTCCAATTATTAAATACATTGTTAATTTGGGTTTTCTCCTGGTTAACCAAAGTAATTTCTATAGACGATTTATTGGTGAATCAGAAACTACGAAAAAGGAGAAACTCCGGGTGTGACAGTCTAGTTGACATTTGGCTTCGTCGTTCCCGAACGAATATTCCACGCCACATTAGCTTATGCCGCATCTACCTGAAGTCCGCGCGTCCAACTTTGGTCACGTGTTCCTCGGCCAAATCCAGGGCGAGCGGCGTGAGGAGCGAGCACTTGCGCACGTTGTGGAGGTCGTTACCTCGTTTCGTTGTTCCTGCGCTTGTCCTTGCCGTCCCGTGTGTACGAGTGAGCGATGTGACATCCTGGCCCAGGGCTTAATAGGATTAATAGAATACTCATACCAACAAGTTGCAACTTCTTTTTCTTGGCCTAGAGCAATTTCGGGATGGGTGACCGACCAGGAAATTCTTCCCCTGTGCACACGAGTGAGGACAAAGTGTGCAGAAAAGACTTGTGTTCGTCTGTGAGGGCAGTCTATATCCAAGAAAAGCTGCCAGATGTAAGTGGTCCCGGCCTGGGAGAGGCGGGACGTTACAAGCGAGTAGGCCCGCATCGTCGTCGAGTTCATCCCGCAGGAGAGAGGGAGTTCCAGCGAGCCGCTGCGTCATCCCCGAGCTCATCCCACAGGAGAGAGGGGGGATCCGGCGCCTCTCCGCCCGGGGTCGCCGCCGCTTCGACCACCTCTCCGCCCGGGCGCCGCCACTTCGGTCGCCTCTCCCCGCACGCGGTGCCGAGCTCGTCGCTCGATTTCCGCCGACACCCCGACGGGGAAGGTGGAGGGATAGCCCGGCGGAGATGAGGAGGAAAAGTGGCGCCGACGGTGGGGTGGTAGGGAGAGAGGTGCACCGGTGGTGTGGTGGTAGGGAGAGAGCGCGCCGACGGTGGGGTGGTGTTGATGAAAAATCCACGCTCGGTTGATGGTGCCGGAAATGTATTGGCACGAACTAAGTCGACGAACACAACAGCCTAGGAGATCTGCTTAGCTCCAGTGCAGGTCCAAAAGTTGATGAGATGTGGGCGTGCCAGTCAGTTTGATCCTGCAACTGATAAGATATGCAAATAGTAGATCAATGAGCTGATCAAGCCGATGGAGTAATTCCAGCCGATGCCTATATTAGCCGGTGCCGATATGGTTTTAAGCAATCGGCTGTATGTCGATGCCGATAGGGTTTTAAGCAATCGGTTGTATGCCCAATGCAGAGTCTGATACTTGAGTAAATAAATGATATAAAGACAATCGGCTGATGATAATGTAACAAAACAACAATATAATCCAGTAGAAACCAATTGGCTAATAATGATATGATAGAATAAGCACTGATCCGAAGGTTATAGCATACATCGGCTAGAGGTCCCATGTCATAAAATCCACGAGATTAGATAAATAGTGAAACCTCTGTTACGATCGGCTAACTCCAACTTGTATGTGTTAACAACGGAATTTGGCAGCAAATTCGGAGAAGAAGAAAGAAGATCAAAGCGGATTTGGTGTTGAATCTAACTGAATTCGAAGTTGGACTGTGGTTGTATTTCTTAACGACATTACTAGAAATATAATTCCTAGCAATAGCACAGAAGTATTCATGGTATATTATGGTTACAGACCATATCCGCAAGCGCACGGATATACCATTGTAGCATTTTACCCAAAAGTATTCCAAGGGTATCGTATTTGTTTAATCCCATGGGAAGATTATAATAGAGAGAACCAAGCTAATATTTATATGTTACTTGTGATAATCAAAATCTAAGCAGGGGTTAATTCATTTCAAGGGTAGAGTGACACAAAGCAGAAGCACTCGATATTCTCATACATACTGATTCTAGGCTGAGTGGAAAAGAATAAGAAAATAATCATTTCCTATACTTCTAATATACATACATACAACTTTAGTCAATATTATCTACTATATAGTTATATAGCCAATGCCCCCCTTACGATGCCCTCCTGGCGTTTCGAGAGACCACCCCTGGTTGCCGAGTTCCTTACGACAACTCTTCATTGCCATCCAAATGGAGCAAAATATGGAGGAGTACCCTCCACAGGAAAGTAACTTAGGATTATATACTAACGTGGAGGAATACCCATACTGAGCTATCACCATCAGCGGCCCACCTCTACTGTTCTGCAGCATATAACCCCAAATAATAATATTCAATAGCCTAAGCACCTCGCTTATGCTACCAAATACTACTCTACTATCATCCTCATGAAATAAGCAAACATATAAATGAACATTATACCCACATAATTGCATCTCCTGAGTAAGCTAGCTAGACAAGTATATCTCGAATAATATATCGAAAAGTCGGTACCCAAATGATTAGAATGAAGCAAAGTATCGTAAATATATTGAAAAGAAAATTCTATAAATATTACATGTCTTACAAAAGAAGGAAAAGCTACTAGAGCCATACCCGAATTCTTCCGAAGACTCCGAGGACTGAAGACTCTATTCTATTTCTATTCCACTATATTGTAGAGACTAACTGAACTTGAGAGAATGTATGAGAAGCCCCTTGCTTGAGTATGTGGAAGAAGTAAGGAGGTGAAGGCCTTAAATAGCCTGGTAATGATGGTTATGGCAGTTGGAAATGTGCGGTAATACCCTCCAACCGCTGTAGGGAAGAAATCCAGACCGTCCAGCGCCAGCCCTGCATCAAACGGTTGCACGGCGGGTTCATGGGCTAGGCCAAACCAGCACAATCTCGGCTGGCGGCCTCCTCTTTTGCTCCTTTCTGTATACTTGTGAATTTTGGGCTGTTTTGGACGTGTCAATTTGGTGTTCTCAGCCCACTTGTCCGCAAGTCTCGGCTGGCGGCCTCCTCTTTTGCTCCTTTCTGTATACTTGTGAATTTTGGGCTGTTTTGGACGTGTCAATTTGGTGTTCTCAGCCCACTTGTCCGCAAGTCTGATTCTCGATAGCGTCTGATTGATCGATTGTATGTTTTGCTACTGATTCTCCTCCATTTTGTATTTATTCTCTTGAAGAGGTTAGAATCCTAGTGCTAGTGGAATATAACTTATTCTAACATAAATATGCATTGCGAGCATAACTAGTTATCTTTTATTTTGGTAATATTGACGGGCGCAACTGATCGATACTGACCGTCAACAGACTGCACATTGACTACTTTCATAATATTGTCTTAAATAAATCTATTGAACTCATAGATAGTATTACAGTCGATTAGGTATGTTTAGGGTTTATTATTCTTTGATATATCCAGTCCATAGCCGATTTGGTCTAACTCTGTCAGCTGATACGCTATCGGTCGACTGATTCTGCTTTTATTCTTTCTTGCTGATTGTAGGATCAAATCAACTGGCATTGACACACTCGAGCCTAGCCTTGGAACTGCACTGGAGTTAAGCAGATCTCCCAGGCCGTCGTGTTTTCACATCAACAGTATGTAATCCTTACAAGCCGATGTGACGTCTAGATACTTCATCGGCTGAAACTCTGATGAAACCCTTATCGGCAATCAAAAAGCATGCTAGAGATTATGGTTTTAAGTACGACTTAGTAGATCAAACTTAACTGATGCAGCACTAAGTATGAAAAGAAACACAATATCTAAACAATCAAGCCCTTGACTGATTTTCAGGGTGGTAGATGTCTAAGCTAATCTAATCTAGCAAGACGATTTAGCCGATACTAGCAGAAACCCTAAAGCGAGAAGCAACCGATAGAGCTAAATCGATATGCTAAGACTAGATTAATAGAGGCATATGATAAATTGGTGGGCGAATGCTACCATGCAACCAATGAGTATTTATATGACTCCTTGGGTTCTAATCAAACATTTAATTTATCTCTTCTTTAAGTCTTTAAGTCTTGAATGCATAAAGACTACAAATAGGAACAACTTATTTGGAAAAAGTCAAATGTGAAATATGTCTAACTTTTGTGGATGGAGGGAGTAAAATTAAAGCCACTCCTAGAGCCACTTGCACTGTGATGAACCAGATTTTGGACCCATAGCTTTAGCCTACGTGGCACTCTGAGGCTCCTCAAAATAGTGTGATGAACTGCGAATGGCCTAATAAG
Organism: Oryza glaberrima; assembly: GCF_000147395.1. Classification (NCBI taxonomy): domain Eukaryota; kingdom Viridiplantae; phylum Streptophyta; class Magnoliopsida; order Poales; family Poaceae; genus Oryza; species Oryza glaberrima. The sequence goes on along the minus strand of NC_068337.1, from coordinate 10,325,222 downwards.
TTTTATGAGTTAAAATAGTGTGATGAACTGTGAATGGCCTAAGGTTGTATTCGGCAGCTAGGTTGGCAACACATATCTCGCGTACGGAAAACGAAGCAGTCTATTAGCGCGTGATTAATTAAGTATTCGCTATTTTTTTTAAAAAAATAGATCAATATGATTTTTTAAGCAATTTTCCTATAGAAACTTTTTGCTAAAAACGTACCATTTAACAGTTTGAAAAGCGTGCACGCGGAACATGAGGGATTATGGTAGTAACACATGGCGCCGACCTAAGGCCTGGTTTAGTTCCCCCAAAAATTTTTCCTAAGAGCATCACATCGAATCTTTGGACACATGCATGGAGCATTAAATATATATTTAAATAAAACTAATTGCACAGTTAGAGGGGAAATCGTGAGACGAATCTTTTGAGCCTAATTAGTCCATGATTAGCCATAGTGCTACAGTACCCACGTGTGCTAATGACGGATTAATTAGGCTCAAAAGATTCGTCTCGCGGTTTCTAGGTAAGTTATGAAATTAGTTTTGTCATTCGTGTCCGAAAACCCCTTCCGATATCTGGTCAAACATCTGATGTGAGAACCAAAAATTTTCTTTTCGCGAACTAAGAGCGAGTACAATAACATGCTATAAGTCAGCTGTAAGCACATGTGGAGTAGAGAAAAGAAGAGAGAGAGAGGAAAGCGGGCTACAGATTTATAGCAGGCTGCAGAACAGACTCCTAAGTCAACTTTAAGCACATGTGGAGGAGAGAAGAGAAGAGAGAGACGAAAACGGGCTACATATTTGTAGCAGGCTGCAGAACGGACTACATATTTGTAGCAGGCTGCAGAACGGACTCCAATACGTTGCGTGTGTATGAGAGGTGAGACTATATATTGATGATATAATATATGTTTATAGTTAACTATTGTATAAATGAGATATGATTAGCTATAGATAAATTGAAGCTAGTAATTACCTATACTATTAAACTTTCTCCAAACAGGTCCTAATATATGATAAGTACGGTGGTCGCGCATGGGACCGGTCAAGCGGTCACGGGAACCCCGTCGGCCCGTCCACTCGTTCCTCCCCTCCCCTGTCAGTCTGCCACGACGGCACCACCCCGATCGTCTCGCCCCTCTTCTCGTTTCCACTCACCCGTCCTCCTCGCAGCGCATCCTCCTCGCACGCGGTCCGAGGCCTACTCGCTCGCTTGCTTTTGAGCCCCAGATCCTCCTCCTCCCCTCCCTCCGTGCCTTCTCGAACAAACCGACGCGGCGACGCCTTCGGGGAGCGACCGCCACCTGTTCGGCGGATTGCCGTTGAGGAGGATCAATGACGTCGCTGCGGCCCCTCGAAACCTCGCTCTCCATAGGCGGCAGGCCGCGACGTGGTCTCGTCCTCCCGCCGCCCGGAGTCGGTGCGGGTGTGCTGCTCCGCCGGGGAGCGATGGCGCTCCCTGGGCGGCGCGGCTTCGCGTGCCGCGGGGGATCCGCGGCCTCGGCGGCAGAGAGGTGATATCTTGTTCTTTTTTTCCTCCTCTCTCTTATGCTTTCATGAGGCTGCGTGCAATAAACCTGGTAGAGCGAAGCTCTGTGTGTTGGGGGCAGTTGTATTGTATAGTTTGTTCCGAGATGTCTTTCGTGTTGGATATTATCCATTGCAACTCTAGTTCTGTCAACATCGTACGATTGGAAATTGCTACTAATAAACTTGTGATACAGCCCAATAGAACAAGTTTATATGGAAACTAGTAAGCAACAACACAACAAGTCTACCTAATGTAACCAAGGGATCAATCAAAGAAATGCCAAATATTGGACCAACGTAGCGGTATATGAGAAAATAAAAGCATAATAAACTGAGATAGACTGCATTCGTTATTTGTTTACTTAAGTTATTATAGTTCCTTCAGGATCAATGAAACATGGTTACACTTGATTGCTATTTAAATTTTGAATGAGAGATAATGTAACGTAATTCCATTATCTAGACTTCTGTATACTAACTGACTATCTCCATATTCCTTGACAATCTGTCTGTCATTATTATTATTTTTCCACAATGGTGGTTTGCCTTTTCTTTTCTGGCTTCAAGTGATTAACTAAAATTGTGAACCTGAAAAGGTTCATTTTAAAGAGTTTTATTGCACACATTTACTTTCCAGTTTACAAACTTAAATTTTCTGGACAATTAATTGGTTACAGTTGCTATAATTTGACTGTACATTGTACAAAGGAGAAAAAGAGAAGAGATTCTTCAAAGCAGCCATTGGTGCATCTCCAGGTTTGTCTAGAGCACCAGGTTAAGTTTGGTGAGCATGTAGGCATTATCGGTTCCACAAAGGAGCTTGGTTCATGGGAGGAGCAGGTTGAACTGGAATGGACTACAAATGGTTGGGTCTGCCAGCTTAAGCTCCCTGGAGAAACACTTGTGGAGTTTAAATTTGTTATATTTTTGGTGGGAGGAAAAGATAAAATATGGGAAGATGGTAATAACCGTGTTGTTGAGCTGCCGAAGGATGGTAAGTTTGATATAGTATGCCACTGGAATAGAACAGAAGAGCCATTAGAACTTTTAGGAACACCAAAGTTTGAGTTGGTCGGAGAAGCTGAAAAGAATACTGGCGAGGATGCTTCAGCATCTGTAACTTTTGCACCTGAAAAAGTTCAAGATATTTCAGTTGTTGAGAATGGTGATCCAGCACCAGAGGCCGAGTCAAGCAAATTTGGTGGGCAATGGCAAGGAAGTAAAACTGTTTTCATGAGATCAAATGAGCATCTGAATAAGGAGGCTGATAGGATGTGGGATACAACTGGGCTTGATGGAATAGCACTGAAACTGGTGGAGGGCGATAAAGCATCCAGGAACTGGTGGCTGAAGGTTAGTTGCTTTATAGTTAATTCCTTTTCAAATGGGTCTTATATTCCATGTACTCCCTCCGTCCCAAAATATAAGGAGTTTTGGTTGGATGGAACACATCCTATGTCCATATTCTTAGTGTCCCATCCAACCAAAACTTCTTATATTTTAGGACGGAGGGAGTAGTTTTTACCATTTATTTATTTATTTACGTGCAGAAGTTCGATACTTATTTTTTATACCATTCCTGGATAGTACTTAGAAGTGTTTAATACTTTTAGGTACCAGTTGAGTGGATTGAAATAGTGTTACTATTTCCTGGCCTGGACCATCGGTTGAACAAGAAAAAACCAGGATCCTTAGCTTAAAAAACCAGGCAACAATATTTCATTCAGCCAATATGTGGGCCTAATGATGATCCAAACTTTTTGATGGCCCAGAACATTTGATGGTTAAATGTTTGATAAAATGTGACATAGACTGGGATCGAAACCTTGGCTGCTAGCTAGTGCATGCTAGCTAGAGCAGGAGGTGATGTTGGCTGGAAAGAACAGGAAAACAATAAGAAAAGTTGATACCAATATTTGAGAATTGAGATCCAAACCTTGGTTACTGCTTTTTCTGTTTTTGACATGGAATTGGAGAGAATATAACTGAGTAAAGGTGGTGCAGCGCCTATTTCTCTGATTGGTTCTGTCTCTTCAGGGTTTGAAATAAATATTTATGCCATGCTAAGGAATATTTTGTGTAGCCACCATAAAGCCAGTATGTTTAAAGCTAGTTTGCAGTTTAGGAAAAAAATCTGCTTATCTTATGACAATGCAATACACCATTACAGTGCAGAATAGCTACCAACCCTCTTTGTCCTGAACTTTTTGTAATTTAGCACTTTCTGGTTTCTTGGGAAAACTAATTGCAGGAATGTACCCTTTGCTCAGATCCAGCCTCAAAGGCATTGAGCTATAATGCCTCAGTGCTGGTGAGCTCTTTCTGTGAGTTTGTCATGTTATCAGAGGTCAATGCCAATGCTTGGCACTGACCTCTGCACCACTCAAAAATGATGTGGAAGACATTACCTCACAACAAAACAATGCCAACAAAGTGGTAAGGGTTTTGCTTTTCATCCAAGAGAGCAAGGTTCAAACTGACGATATCTTTTTACGGACCTTTCTCCTACCAATCCTACATTTGTACTCCCCTAATTTTCATTGAAAAGTGAAAACCTACATATTTTATATGTAAATTCATCTTTATTCCTAAATGTGAAAATTATCAATTTGTAAGCTCTCTAGGATCGAATTTTGTCACACAATATAAGCATTTCTGGGGCACTGAGTTCATTGCATGAAAATCCATACATTTTCAGCTAGTCAGGTGCTTGGGAAGGGAATCTAAGCAATTCAAAATTTGACCATTGAGGTGACTGAAAGGGAATCTTTTTCATTAACCTTAGTATTTGCTAAGCAACCTCAAAATGCTTATATTTTGGGATGGGGGGAGTACTTTCTATTTATAGCTATAAAGTTAAATGTATTATATAATTTATGTTGACTATTATTCTCCCAATATTATTTTAAAACTACATGTTCCATTTTTTAACTTGAAACATATGAAATGCTATATACTACATGTTCTGTTTTTTTACATGTAGTCCTCTTTATTTGTAGATATAAAGTTAAATGTTAGTATGTAATTTATGTTCCCAAATTTGTAAGACAACAATAAAATATATTGGAAAGGGAAAAAAAAGTAAGAGCCAAGGGGTCCATTCCTGCAATTAGTTTTCTCAGGGATTTATTTGTGAAATAAGAATCTGAACAGGACTAAACTATAAACAGTTCAGCTCTTTCTCTGCGATATTGAGGCAGCGATTTTTCAGTCATCGCTGAAGGTAACTGAAGATGATCGTTTACAAAAAGGATAGCTGAAGATGAACTGCAGGCTTTGACCGGCTTATATTGCAGGGTATTAGCTGTCATTGTGCACTAATCCTATACTTAGAACTGGTCATAATAGTGTTATAAAACTGCAAACAAAATGCAGTAATCTTTTGGTTGTATGTTTTTTAGTTTGTAGTGCTGTTGCCGTCAGATCTTTCTGTGTTTCTTGCACCTCTACTGCGCACGAACAACTAAATGGTGCAGCAGCACAGACAAATATATCTACATACATCTATACAAATCAAGCCATAGTTGTACCCCCATGATTGTCAGTGGTTACTGAAATCTTTTCAAAAGTTCTGGCTATTTCATGAAAAATGTAATATCCTAGTAATGTAAATTAGCTTGCTCTCTACTTTAGTGCTTCCGTGTTGGTCTAGTTGGTTATGTTAGCAAACATATGTGTGGAGATTATGGGTTTGAATCTAATGAACAAATGCGAGCGGACAGAGGGGAGTCCCCCTTGTGCATTGAGAGTTAGGGCCGGTGTAGGTAGTTGTTTTGTAGGGAGGTATATTATAACCCTGTCTACCTAATTATTTATATTAATTTAATTCATATTTTCCTTTTCACAGTTAGAGGTTGTTCGCGGGATATTGTCAGAATCTTTTGATGACCAGAGTCGTCTGGGGGCCCTTGTATACTCAGCTATTTATCTGAAGGTTTCTCCTTACAATTGTTTTATGTCAATGGTCCTATAAATCTAATTTTCCTCTCTAGGATTTTATAATTTGGAGTTAATAAGACCGTATAACAGTTTATTCATAGCTTTCTTTGATTTTTTTTATATTTTATTTCAGTGGATTTATACAGGTCAGATATCGTGCTTTGAAGATGGTGGCCACCATCGGCCTAACAAACATGCTGAGATATCGAGGCAAATATTCCGTGAACTTGAAATGATGTATTATGGGAAAACCACATCAGCCAAGGTTAATTGCCCCTTTCATCGTAGTAACAAAATGTTACATCAACATCAGCATTTTCAAGTATTGTGATTATATTCAGATCACAATGCCTTTAATCAAGATGAACTACTACAATTTTGTTCCCTTAAAAAGTAGAGTGAATAGTGTCCACGACGTATTGTAGCAGGACTCTGCTGCTTTATTTTAGTGAGAGCTATTATTTTTTCCCCTTAATGCTCCACCCAATCATATCTATATAAGGATATCTTTTGATTAAGCAAGCAATATGAAATAATTAATCTAGTCTCTCATGTAATCATGTTCTTCGTCCCAATTGATAGCCTCCTTGACCTAAGATCCCTTATATTTCTCTGTGCTGTCCTTGGTCCCATTCGTATGGTAGTTATCCCAATTAACTGAGGCTAAGCACATGAAAATGGTCCAACTTTTATATAATTGCTATTAAATGTTTGCTCTGCTAACTATGTAATGCTTGACTGTTAGTTAAATCTTCAGGTGGATATAGGAGTAGGGCAGCTAGGGCTAGAGCCCTACTCCTATGCCCAAATATTCATTGAAATTATACTTTAAAATTTGAAAAATGGAAGACAAAAGACAAATTTATGTAGATTATACTAGTTCAGCCCTACTCTCGAGCACATTCTGGCTCTGCCAGACTAACATTTGGGAAAAGGTATATCTATTATTTGCCAACTTCCAATTATGTTTGTGCAGGATGTTCTCGTGATTCGCAAAATTCATCCCTTTTTACCTTCATTTAAGTCAGAGTTTACAGCCTCTGTCCCTCTAACACGAATTCGTGATATTGCTCACCGGAATGACATTCCACATGATCTCAAGGTGGTGATCCCTTTCTGCAGTTTTGAACAATCTCTTCATTGGATTACTTTACTTAGTTTGATCTTTTCATGTCGACAGCAAGAAATCAAGCATACTATACAAAACAAACTTCATCGTAATGCTGGACCTGAGGATCTTATTGCTACAGAAGTCATGCTTGCTAGGATTACTAAGACCCCTGGAGAATACAGTGAAACATTTGTTGAACAATTCACGATATTTTATAGCGAACTAAAAGATTTCTTCAATGCTGGCAGGTTATCTAATTTACAATTTTCCATTTTCCTACTTCCATAGATATAAGTTTTCTGTTTGCTGAAAAAGCTAACAAAATTGTCACTCTCTTTTTGAACTTATCTATCCTACTGTGTACTAAAACATCCTTATGCCAGTTATAGCTTTCCAATTCATGACTACTTATAACTAGAAGCAGTGGTAATTTTACGGTGATAGAGATAGACAGATGGTAGTCCCCCATCGACCCATGAATTCACACAAAGAAAGATAAATCAAGGTCTTAACTTGTGAAAAACACCAGACTGGTGCTGCTAGTATATGCACATATTTCTTGCAATAATGCTGGTATTAAGAATTTAATATATTTATTCAGGGCACCAGTGAAGGTAAGGCTGTGTTCTTTTGGAAGGGTTGGGAACCCTTCCGGCCTTCCCCTCTGGCACACAAAACAGAGCGGTGGATTAGCACATTATTAATTAAGTATTAGCTAAAAAAATTGAAAAATAGATTAATGTGATTTTTTAAAGCAACTTTTATATAGAATTTTTTTTGTAGAAAACACACCATTTAGTAATTTGGAAGCGTGCGTAAAACGAGGGAGTAGAAGTTGAGAAAGGGGATAAAAGAACACACCCTTAGGCTGTGTTCGAACCTGAGGATTTGTAACTCATTCATCCCGCATGGAAAACGAGGTAGCTCATTAGTGCATGGTTAATTAAGTATTAGCTAAAAAAACTTGAAGAATGAATTAATATGATTTTTTTAAAACAACTTTCCTATAGAAATTTTCTGGAAAAAAATGCACCGTTTAGTAGTTCGGGAAGCGTGCACTCGTAAAACAAGGGAGTAGAAGATGGGAATTTGTAGTTCTGAATGAGCCTTATAATGCATTCAACTTCAACGCAGTGACATGGAATGAAATAAGTAATTAAACTTTCAATTTATATTGTCAATTCTGGGTTTCATGTAATTGTTCACCAGGGTTAGAACTTCTAAGTTCTAGTCAGGCAACAGACATGCTTAGGAGGCCGTGTGCTGCCTAATGCCTATGTGGCTGCCCTTTTAGATGTACACTAGAATAAAAAAAAAAGTTGCCATGTACTGCTAACCTGCAATCAAACCTTAAGAAGTAATAACAGATTACTACAAAATAAATTTATAAAACAAAATTGAAAAAAAGCAGATGTTTAGTGTGTTAGATATTCAAATGCCTGTTGGTCATATAGTGTCCATGTAAATATAAATTGTCTAACCTGATTACCGATTTCACAGCCTATTTGAGCAACTGGAGTCCATCAAGGAATCTCTGAACGAGTCAGGCTTAGAAGTTCTCTCATCCTTTGTGGAAACCAAAAGGGTAAACTTTGCTGAAACCAGTTAATTTTTCTTTATATGTATGATCATCAATTAATTATCTCCTTATTTCCTTTGCATTGGAGTTGCGGATAATGCTCTACCAGGGATCACTCTCAATCAGACACTTCTGTGCTCTGGTTACCTAACATAACATAATCAAATAAACTTATAAATACGAATTTATGTCACCTTGCATTGCACTATGTCCTTGTTATTTCTATGTTTTGACAGTTGATACCGACATTTGTTACTTTCTGGTATTTCAATAGAGGAACAAGTAGTACTGGTCTGGCATCATTGCTTATCATTGTCATGCCTAACTCATATTCCTTTCGTGTTTATCTTCCTTTTCAGAGTTTGGACCAAGTGGATCATGCAGAAGATTTGGATAAAAATGATACCATTCAAATTTTGATGACTACCTTGCAATCATTATCTTCTCTAAGATCGGTTCTAATGAAGGGCCTTGAAAGTGGCCTTAGAAATGATGCGCCTGATAATGCTATAGCAATGCGACAAAAGGTTATCTTGTCTAACATAATTGATAAGTGGTTGAAATTGGCTGCATATATCACAAGCGATACTTGATTACGTTTTGCAGTGGCGCCTTTGTGAAATTAGTCTTGAGGATTATTCATTTGTTCTGTTAAGCAGGTAACTGTCCTAGTTTCAACTAAGTGATTTTAATTGGTGCTTTCTCACAAACCTTATGAAATTGTACTTTTGAATTGCCTTTTCTTTCCATTCTGAAATGTTAGTTTCGCCCTTCATTTGTCTTACTAGTCAATAGTCGTCACTTTTTGAGATTTTATGTTCTTTGTTGATTAGTTTGTATGCACTTGTACAATGCATCAGTGCTCTCTAAAAAAGCACATACCTTTCCAAACTAGTGGGCAATCGAAAATTTATTGACACTAACATGCCATAATCAATCTTTAAATAAAGTATTTACTTTGGGTATATATGAAGTGGGGGCTGCTCTGGTGAAAACTGATGGCTGCATGAATTGCAATTTTTTCTTGATTATGTCAGAACATAAATTTGATTGCATACTAGATTTCTCTTTTTGATCCAGAAGGACCATATTGGATTAAGTAAACAAATTGCTAGGGGTTTGATAGAAACGTTGTATGGTTACTGTATTAGTTTGAGTTATCCCAATAAGATCAACTAATTTACCACTAGAATTCTGCAATGAGAAACCAAGAATTGCTTGAAGCCTCTCTATCATGATAGGAAAAAGTCATTGGATAGATGTGGACGAGTGCCCTACCTCTTTTTGACCCCTGTTTCAAGCTTATCTATATCATGTGGTGTGGAGTCTTGTTGAATACAAATATTAAAGGAAAATACTGACGAATATGGATAAAAAGTGAATGTAGAGGTTGCACTCTCATGTGATGTAGTCATCTTTAGTGAAGCCATATTATCTATGTGCATATATAGAGTGGATATTGATCTATTCGAGGGCATGCGGAGTCATAATTGTTAGGTGAATCTAATGCTTAGGCATCAAATTTGTTAAATAAAACCAGCAGCTTACTCATGTGTACAAATAGATTGTAGGCAACTGTTGTCATAGGTAGTGGGCCGAGAGGTGGAGGTCCTAGTGAGCCGATGGGTTGAGGCCCTAGGGATCAGTTCCATCATCCCTAGGGCTCAGTTGGATAGAGTTGGTTGGATAGGATTAGACTGGGTCTTTCCCTCCATCTTATCCATCTATATAAGGATGGATTGTATCGTCATTTGGAATTTTGGATTAAGCGATGAATCAGTCTCTCCCAACCTAAGTCCCTCTCTCATCCCTAGCAGCCGTCACCATCCTCCCGGCGGTGTTTACCCCTATGAACCCTAACCCATAACAACTGATGTCTGAACACTAGAAATGTTTGTAGGCTGCTGGGCTAATAAGTTTCCTTTGACAAGATAGAAGTCAGGATAGAGTTTTCCTGCTCTAGGATCAGTAGTAATCAGAGACCTGCAGAGATTGCAAGCAGCTGTAGTATATGTTGGTTTTGGAGCAGAATCGACTGAAACATGTTCTCTATAATTGGTAGTAATGCAAGCTAGCAGAAGTAGCTATTGTAGCAAACTGAAAACACCTTCAGTCCATCACCTACTTGTGTGTGTGTGTGTGTGTGAAGTGAGAAGAACAGTGTATTTCACTTGTTTGACTTTTGCAACAGTGAACTAATTTCCTTTGTGCTTTAGTGAAAAGATAGACTTTGCAGTCTGTTTTTCCAAATAATGCTAATGCATTGCATTGATTAAAATGGTATCAATTTTTGCTGACTTATTTGTTATGATTTATAGGTTAATTCACTCCATGACTCTATGTTATCATTTATAGCTTCAAAATAAAATCGTAGCTAGGCAAACTTATATTACTCTTGGCGGTATCAGTGAGCTTATGTACTTTGCTCTGGTACTATAACAGATTCATCAATACTCTTGAAGCCTTAGGTGGATCAGCTTCACTTGCAAAGGATGTAGCTAGAAATACTACTCTATGGGATACTACTCTTGATGCCCTTGTCATTGGCATCAATCAAGTTAGCTTTTCAGGTTGGAAAACAGATGAATGTATTGCCATAGGGAATGAGATTCTTTCCTGGAAGCAAAAAGGTCTATCTGAAAGTGAAGGTGCTGTTTCTTCTTTAATATCTATCTATTTTATATGCCCATGCCTAAATACCTTTATTGTAGTCAAGACTCAGAAATACCCTGACTGTTTCTTGTCATGTGTGAAGGTTGTGAAGATGGGAAATATATTTGGTCACTAAGACTTAAAGCTACACTGGACAGAGCACGGAGATTAACGGAAGAGTACTCTGAAGCACTTCTTTCTATATTCCCTGAAAAAGTAATGGTGAGTGTATTAAACGAAGCTAGAGGACCTTAACTCCATTAATGAAAAAAAATGTTCAATGGTATACAACTATGTTCATATTGTTTGACGTAGGCTTAGTTTGCTGTTATCATGGTATGGTTTGCTCTTTTCAAAACAGAAACCATTGTGTAATATTACTGCTTGGTAAGTCAGGTTATAGTTAGATAAATCATTTTTTTCCCCATTTCTTGTCACATTTCATCTTAAATGGTCTGAAAAAAATAAACCCATTCGCAACTTGATTAAGAAAAAGAGTAGCTAGATGGACACGGGAAATTAATAGCATTTTAACTGCTAAACTGAACGAGATTATCACAACCTGCTTCAGACTCAAACCAAACCTTCGTATGGAAAATTCCTTAATGCCATATAAATTTTCCTGTCCTAGATATGCCACTGAAATTTTGATTATTTATTTGTCACTGCTTTAGTCTAACAAGATAAAATCGGTAGCCTACAAGAGGTTTTAATCCTTGCCTGAAAATGTGACTGTTGACCAACTGGTGTTAAATCTTGGTGTGAAAGAGGTGGGAAATGCCAAATTTACCCTTGCTTTGCAAGTGAGGGAAGTCTCGTATTCCTGTTCTGTCACCATGTTAGGTTTATTACTCGCATTTATGCCATTGTATTAAAACTAACACATGTTGCAGAAATTTGTTAAAAATATCACATAGAAAATAAGAGTTTAAGACAAGTTTGTGCTCTGTTTGCACTCATGAAAATCACATCTTACTTCTTCATGTTCTGCTGCAAGTATGCATATATCCTGATCAGCATGCACAACTGTATGCATGCAGTTAAATGAAACAAATATGAAGATACAATGTTGTCAATATTATTATCCAACAAACTTAAACGCATAGTATAATAAGCTGCTGAGTACAACCTGTTGGTGTGGTTGACTGCCATTATGGCAACACACATCCGCCACCCCAAACCCACTCAGCTCAAACACCTGTGTTGTGTGAGCTAAATCCTGGATACTGCCCACCACCTCTGCCCTTCTCCTTTCTACTGGTTGTGTTGTCCATCACCTGAGAAGGATAGAAGCTAAGATGGAATAACATGGTGAATGGATGCCTAGGGTTATTGTCAATCCATTTTCACATGTTGAGTAAAGCAAGGGTAGGACTGCCATGTCGGAACAATTGTTGGCACGTCAGCTGAGCTGATCCCGCAACATTGACAATGATTGCAATTTCAGGCATGAATTAAAAAGCAGTGGTAAAACTGGAAGAACCAAAATTTCAGGGGCATATCTGGGATCAGACATTTTCAGTGGCATGTAAGCATGGAAAATTGGTTCATGGACAACTTTACTCAGATGGTCGTTCCTAAAGATTTACATTTTTTTTGTGATATTTGACCATACAAGTTTTGCACTCAGACTTTTTGTCTTGTTTGGTTATGTTTCAAACTTAGATTCTGTGTGGCTGTCTTGTTAATAGGTTATTGGGAAAGCCCTTGGAATACCAGATAACAGTGTGAGAACTTACACAGAGGCAGAAATTCGTGCTGGGTAATCCTTTTCTGTACAGAGTCTGGAAATTGTGGTTTTCTGGAGCTGTAATCAATCTAATTATTCTGAACCTAACTTTTTATATATGTCTAGCATTGTTTTTCAGGTATCTAAACTATGCACAGTACTTCAGAAAGCAATTCGAGAAGTACTTGGATCAACTGGCTGGGATGTTCTTGTTCCTGGAGTGGCCCATGGAACTCTGATGCGGGTATTTTCTGTAACTAAGCAGCAGACTTTCTTGCATTGAACTTCCTTCTGTTTGCATTGCCTTGTTTCCTGAGTTGCCACCATAATCCTAATATGAAATTTTGTGCATATCCATTGACACAGCCCAGGGACTGATTGGGGTAATTTGGCAAGGTAGGTAGCTTTGCCCTCAGTTCTCTCTGGTAGAGAGAGAGAGAGAGAGAGAGGAAGGAGGGGGGAGGGGGGGGGGGGGGGAGGAGGGAGGGAGGGAGGGCGAGTACTGATTGGGGTAATTTGGCAAGGTAGGTTGCTTTGCCCTCAGTTCTCTCTGGTCGAGGGGGAGAGAGAGAGAGACCTCAATTTTTTTTTCCTTGTAGTGTTGCTGCAGTAGGAAACACTCCTTGACATCTTCTGTTGCACCAACCTGATTACTTACAATAGAGCAAGGGAACCTTAGCTTAGGGCACTTCAGACAGGAAGTGCAATATCATGACCATAAATGTGTGGTTTTATGGACAAAGACATGTTTGTATATATGTTTTCTTCTCCCAAATATTCATCATCCTAGCTTATAGTCTCCTAGTCCTTTCCACTCCATCTATCACAGTCCACCCTTCCTCTGTGCATTATTCTCTGAAGTTTTATTACACATTTGGAATTTTGGGTGGACGTCACATGTTTTGGGAGGAGTATAAGACTCATTTAACATTAACCAAGATCTTTATCCTTGTCAGAGTGGCATTCTGAGTAGAATTTTATTTTCCTGTGGCAGGCAAGTAACTAGATCTAGGTTTTTGGTGCCTTCAATTTTCATTAGTGACATATAGAAATTTCTACTGTTTCCATTTTTCTACTCTCTAGGTTCTTGTTTTCTGTTGGAGATAGTACATGTTTATTTGTTTCATAAACATGCATGTAAATTATTGTATGCTTCATTTCTAATTAAATTAGATCAGCTTGGGCCAGTGCCTTGCAAGAGACATTTCCTTCAGGTTACTAAATAAGGAATGGTTATAATATCCTCAGTCCAACTAGAAGTTTTTCCTGGGCCTGAGTTATTATCTGGTCTGATTGTCTATGTTTTGTGGAAACGATTTCTTTATTCAGGTGGAAAGAATTCTTCCTGGATCATTACCTTCATCTGTCAAAGAACCTGTGGTTCTAATTGTAAATAAGGCTGATGGAGATGAAGAGGTACTTTGGGAGCGCCAAGTTCTTATTTGCTGATCTTATCACCCCCATAACTGATAAACCATGGTTTTGCTCATTATTTGATAGGTCAAAGCTGCTGGGGATAATATAGTTGGTGTTATTCTTCTTCAGGAACTACCTCACCTTTCACATCTTGGTGTTAGAGCTCGTCAAGTTAGTCTTACTACACTCATTTCCTTTTACTTATGATGGTGCCGTTTCTGAAAGCTACTTTTGATATATTTACAGGAGAAAGTTGTATTTGTAACTTGTGAATATGATGACACAGTTACAGATGTGTATTTGCTTGAGGGAAAATATATCAGGTCATGTTCTGTTCTAATGATTTGTTCTCATCGGAAATGTTATTTCTTTTGCTTTGATCTTTTGAAGTTTCTGTTTTATTTGTTCAAGTGACAAATATGCCCATGATTCTTCCTGTGTGTTGTGCAAATATTAATATGAGAGACGATTAAGTGACAACTATGACCTTGTTTGCGACTTTAGATTTGTATGTGGTGTACACTTTAAAATTGCTCTGCTAGAAATTTTGAATCGTTGATTGAATAACAGGCTGAAATTTTAATCTCGACTTGTGTGGTTGAATGTTTTCAGTATCTTGTTAAAAGTTTCGAATATCTAGTTGTGCTATTTAAACCAGCTAACTCATAAATGCTTTATATCATGATGTAATCCATATCTTTATCTCCACTATTATAAAAATTGATAGCATTTCTGCCAGAAATTTTGGTCCGTCACCTCCGTAGCTGTGCTGGTCTCAAACACAACTCAATCGCTGGGAGATGCCCTTACACTGTGTGAGGGAGCCTCACTCCTCCCTGCCCCCACATGGCTGGCTCCTCAGCTGGCCATGACCCACCAAGGCCGATGAGCCTACTTCCGTAAGCCAAGATCTCATCACCTCTCCCATGCATGATGTGGTGAATAGTTCCACAGGAACAGTAGCCTAAGCAGACAAAGCACATATGATGTCCCTTGTGATTTGAAAATTTGATTTCTTCTCCTATTCTCTTTCCATTTCTCTAGATATTTTCTTCTCGTTTTTTGCCACTCATAAAAATCGACTTACACCCATCACATCAATCGTGATGTAAGGTGTTTGTTTGCCAATGTGTTTTGGCTCTTCTCTTAGCGTAATACCAGTAGCAAGGTTAACTCCAAGCCTCCTACGTATCAATAGTCCAAACAACCATATTGGGAATAGATTATTCACAAGCTGACCCATGTTAGTCAACACAGGCACCACAGCACCACTGCATCAAAGCATTGCACTTCGTAACTTCAAAACTAAATACCATTCACAAATGATAACAATTTTTCATTGTAATTCATCAACCAAGCACACGTCTTGTGATGACGACTACCATGTACATGCATTATTGATACTTCATTTTTTTTCACTTCTTTTGAAATTGTTTTCTCTGATGGCAATGCACGGGCATTTTGCTAGTAATCTTTATAGAAGAATATGACAGTAGGGAATCATGAGTTGTACGATCTACAGGTTTTGTAGATAATAGAAGTATAATTTCTGGTTACTGTGCCAACTGCGAGCCTAGTGGGTGAAGGACTGCACCACTGCAACGTTGGTGCTTCCTCCAAAGAAGGATAACTTGCAGCCTCTCCAACTAGGGATGCGCATATCCATTTCATTGTGGGCCAATGGTGCTTCCCTCCCTGCTAACTACATAAGATGTCATGACTCTCCAACTTACTGAGTTGTGCCAAAAGGAACGAATGGGGATAGAAAAGGTGCAGGAATAAAGTGTAGAAGAATATTCCAGCACACGCCATGAATTAGGCTTTATTCTTGGATAATAAGCATAAACTAAATCTAAGAGAAATATCACTTCCAAAAATGGCCTCAGTTTTTATTTAAATCAGATTGAACTTTGAACTCTGAATTTTCATCTACCATTGTAACAGACTTGCGATTTAAAATTCACTTGTGTATTTGGGTTAGCAAATTCCATAGATGCTTTCTCGTCCTTAATGAGAATTAATTGGCCTTGTTCTCTCAACAGTATATCTCTAGGACTTCTCTTTTCCCTTTTGGTGGACTGAAATCAACTTAGTTTCTTACAGATTAGAAGCATCATCCATCAATGTCAATCTCTCAATAGTTTCAGAAAAAAATGACAATGCTGTCTCTACAGAACCAAATAGTACAGGGAATCCATTTCAACAGAAACTCCAAAATGAATTCTCTCTACCATCGGATATCGAGATGCCACTGCAAATGTCTAAGGTGATGCTTCATTTCTTATCTTTGATAGGCATCATCCAGAAAGATGCATCCTGCATTCTTGTTGCAGTTGCTCTTACTTATTTTTCATTCCGTGGGCATTGCCACAGCAAAAAAGCAAATCAGGAGTGAATGGTAGTTTTGCTGCTCTCGAGCTTTCAGAAGCTTCAGTGGAATCAGCTGGTGCAAAAGCTGCTGCATGCAGAACTCTTTCTGTTCTTGCTTCATTGTCTAATAAAGGTATCAAGTTTTCATTTAAATTTTTTTTTGTCTAAGTTCTTTTGCAAATGGAACTTTACAAGGTTTGCAAGATATCGAGGGACTTTAAGTTTAAACAAGTATTTAAATAAGCTCCAATTATTATCAATGGGGAAGTCGAAAGTTTTGAACAGAAAATACTAGGATATATTATTACACTGCACGATTTTGTATGTAATCAAAGTATAAGGTAAACAATTCTGTGCATAATTTGGTGGATCATCCAAGTGCACGTATCATTGTATTTTCTTTAAAAAAACAGTTTGCCAAGACAGTTAAAATGTAGTGCTATCCATGGTAAGTTGGTAACTGATGGAAAGTGTACATATGGTTCACAGGAAAACAATTGTAATGACTCTAGTACAGGGTTGATATTATAGAGTTGTTTACTGCTAATGTTTGTTGAATGGAAAACTTCTAGGTGATAAATTCATAAGAGAAGACTTCTAATTATTATTTTCTGATATTTTTTTTACTGCTGTGTAGTCTATAGTGATCAAGGAGTTCCAGCGGCCTTTAGAGTCCCTTCTGGTGCTGTGATACCATTTGGATCAATGGAGGATGCGCTCAAGAAAAGTGGATCACTGGAATCCTATACAAGCCTTCTAGAAAAGATTGAAACAGCCAAAGTCGAAAATGGTGAAGTTGATAGCCTGGCGTTGGAGCTACAAGCAATAATTTCACATCTTTCCCCACCGGAGGAGACTATTATATTTCTCAAAAGAATCTTCCCACAGGATGTCAGGTTGATTGTTAGATCTAGTGCTAATGTGGAGGATTTGGCTGGTATGTCAGCTGCTGGTCTCTATGATTCAATTCCCAATGTCAGTCTCATGGACCCATGTGCCTTTGGAGCTGCGGTTGGGAAGGTTTGGGCTTCTTTATACACAAGGAGAGCCATCCTAAGCCGTCGAGCCGCTGGTGTTTATCAGAGAGACGCGACAATGGCTGTTCTTGTCCAAGAAATACTGCAGCCAGATCTCTCCTTCGTGCTTCATACTGTTTGCGCCGCTGACCATGACCCCAAGGTTGTCCAGGCTGAGGTCACCCCTGGGCTGGGTGAAACGCTTGCTTCAGGAACCCGTGGCACCCCGTGGAGGCTGTCATGTAACAAATTCGATGGAAAAGTTGCCACTCTTGCCTTTTCAAATTTCAGTGAGGAGATGGTGGTGCACAACTCTGGTCCTGCCAATGGAGAAGTAATTCGTCTTACTGTTGATTACAGCAAGAAGCCATTGTCGGTTGATACAACCTTTAGGAAGCAGTTTGGTCAGCGACTGGCTGCGATTGGCCAGTATCTGGAGCAGAAGTTCGGGAGTGCACAGGATGTGGAAGGTTGCCTGGTTGGGAAAGATATTTTTATAGTGCAAAGCAGGCCACAGCCATAGCATGGATGTGCGCCAATATCAGTATGGTTAGGTAAATAAAGTTTGCCGCATGGATCGACTGTTGTAATGCGAATAGCCTTCACGCAAAACTCGAAGGGTTGTCATTAGTGTTTCTTTACTATTTTTTTTGGAAGCAAGGGGAAAAAATAATGCCTAAATTCTAAAGGAAATAGAAGTTTAAGGCCTAACTAATTCAAATCTTTCATTCCATGGCCTGAGAATGCTAATATTAACACAAATCGTATGGAAATGTAACTAGTATTCAAACAACTAGATCTCCTCGTACGGCTTGTTGGAAAATCCATTGTAATTGATGTAGAATTTGGCATAACATGTAATAACTACAATGCGATGTTTGTTACTGTACACTTCAAACCATCTTACTGCATATTCACAAATCTATTATTATATTATTATGCTTACAATAAAATCACCATTAGAATTATATATTACTGTAGTAATATGAGACAACACCATTGTTTAGTTCCTATGAGTAGGAGCTACCACCACGTTATTGATTGATTTTAATACAACTAACCTTTACTCACACGTTACTGTGCCAATTGTATTATGTGTTACTTGAAACCTGTAGTACCATCATGAAATCAATATAGTAACAATATAACTCGTGTGCAGTAACAGCGTAAATATATCTACTTTGTAATAATATCTCTCCTTTGAACTGCTTTAGCTGTTACCGACCCACACCCTAGCCCGTATGCATCGTCCTCTGTCCTGTTCCAGAGACTGTGCCTTCTCCCCAATATTGATATCCTCTTCCTATGCATCTCGATCCCGATCCCTAGGGGTAGGCGTTTGGTTTTCCTAGTTTAACCGGTTCGGTTTTTGTGGGGACACGGGATAAAATTAGGTGTCCCACGAATACGTAACCTCCTATGCATCTCAATCCTGATCCCTAGCGGTGGGCTTTCGGTTTTCCTAGTTTAATCGGTTCGGTTTTTGTGGGGACACCGGATAAAGTTAAGGTGCCCCACGAATACATAACCTCCTAGGAAGTTCAGTTACGCATGAAATGATATAAAATCATAAACTTTGATATATGATCATTCCATATATTACCCATAAAACCTTATGTCTATAAACAAATAAACAGTTGGACTCCACCACAGGAACTGCCTGAGCATAGAATGACCTAGAAATCATAATCGTCCCACTCTAACGGGTCACGGGATCTCCACGAGCATCTTTCTCCTCATGATCTGAACCCATTTATGAGTACAAAAGGTACTCAGCAAAACATGCTTATAATGACATAATAAAATGCAATATAAGAAGTTGAAAGGTTTAAACCCAAACCTTATCAGTTATTTCATAGGGTCTGTCCTAATACACATTTAATATAAGCAACATAATTAAACATTTAATTTAAACAATATTAATAAGCATAAAATATACTACCTCTATCCCAAAATATAAGAAACTAGGACCAAATGGGACGTTGATACGTTGTATTAGGAAATATCTCATCCAGTCCTAGGTTCTTATATTTTGGAATGGAGGGAGTAATTGTTTCTAATAACTTAAACAGAACATGAGCTAATAACAAAATTAACCAAATTAACTATTAGCCAATTAGTTTAACTTGTCCTCATAATCTGGAATCCACCCATAGACACAACTCCATTAACCGGGAGCACAGCACATTCAAATACTCTATGACTCTGCAACGTCTACCTAGCTTTTTACCCACACGATACCCACAGCAGACCAGGCTAAAAAGTAACAAGGTGTAATATTGCTCCACATCTCTCTTTTTTCTGCCTAGTAAGTTAAAGGACGCTTGGGTCGTTGCTCGGAGTGATCCGGCCCCAAGTGTGTACCAACTTACCTCCGCATCCACTTAACATTGTTCGTTACTCGATGGGCAACTGAGAACTTCTTCGGCCCATAGGGCAGTTCTGAACTCTCAGATGAACCTTTAATGCCATCAGCTTCCTATTTCTAGTCAGATACCTTGAATGCTTCTTTTGAACCATGGGTCGATGACTCCAACATTACTTAATATCTCTATGCTGACCGGCCTAGATACAACCTCTTTCATCAACTTCGTAAGTTTGAGAACAAAGTGCAACTATAAGTTGGACACCAAAGGTGGAGGTGGTTGGTCAGGGTATATCACCAGACATTCCAACCAAGGTTGTCAGTATCCCGATTCGTATTCTAGTATCTTACGATACTACGATCCTACCAAGCAGAAACGATACCGATCCCACCTCTCGATCCTACTATTCATTACTACACGATCCTATGAAATCTTAGGTGATATCTCGATTCTACGATCCCTACGATACTACAAAATATTATTTAAAATAAGATGGTTTGGAAATAATGTAAACGAATATGCTCAAGTATATATAGAAATCAGTTAAATATATCAAAACCAATGTGATTTCTCATGATAAATGTCTATATTTGCATAATATATATTATTACTATATATTTTTATATAGAATGGCTATATATAATTAATATAAATATTAATTAAACTTTTCAAAAAAGAAAATCTCATAGTATCCCGATACTACGATACGATTCTACGATACAATACTACTTTGAGCAAAACGATACTACCTAATATCCGATCCTAACAACTTGATTCCAACACTAGGGCTGTTATTGAGAAGGAGCATGTAGCCTTCTTGAATCTTTGGCTGGACAGATTTGTTTTTTGTGGAACTAAGTTGTGGACCAACAGCTAATATGCCGTTGCTTTAGGGTCCGTTTAGTTCCCCAAAATTTTTTTCCCAAAAACATCACATCGAATCTTTGAACACATGCATGAAACATTAAATATAGATAAAAAGAAAAACTAATTGCACAGTTATAGAGGAAATCGCGAGACGAATCTTTTAAGCCTAATTAGTCCATGATTAGTCATAAGTGCTACAGTAACCCACATGTGCTAATGATGGCTTAATTAGTCTCAAAAGATCCGTCTCGCGGTTTCCAGGCCAGTTCAGGAATAAATTTTTTCATTCGTGCCCGAAAACCCCTTCCGACATCCGGTCAAACGTTCGATGTGACATCCAAAAATTTTCTTTTCCCCAACTAAACACACCCTTAGTAAACTAGAGGATGGGCCGCGCGCCACCTGTATGAAATACCGGCACACTATACCATACCTTGCTGATCCAATGTGTATAACTGATAATTGACCGTACGCAACAAGGTTACCGAATCCAGTGGATTTCTGTGAGATTTTATTACTAAACTGTTTGGTCCAACTGCCCTGCCAACATCCTCGCATGCTTCCGATATACGTACATAAAATTCAACGAAATAGTTTCAGCATAACAAACACATGTACAGTATAGCAGTGAAATAGACTAAGACTGTGTTTAGTTCAGCGCAAAGTTTGGATTTTGGTTAAAATTGGAGATGATGTGACTGAAAAGTTATGTGTATGACAGGTTGATGTGATGGAAAAGGACTGAAGTTTGGATCCAAACTTTGGATTTAAACACAGCCTAACACAATGGCTAAGTATTGTCTCCCACCGATGGAAAGGGGTCAGAAAAGCTTTTGTATTGCACCAATATCAGGGAGCAATTCTGATAATTTCTCGATCCCACCGATGGAAAGGGGTCAGATAAGCTTTTGTATTGCACCAATATCAGGGAGCAATGCTGATAATCTCTCGATCCTGCTTCAACATTAAGAAAAACAAATATATATAAATTGATGCTTGCTGAAGATAATGATTAGAGGATTGACAATTAAGACATCATGTGCTGAGATTTCCTCTATTAGATCAAAGCAGAAGTAATTGCAAATATCTGACATGTAGCTAGCGTATGAATTGAGTTATCAATGCTCAATGATCACCAATGCAATACCGATCACACACTGTTCCATGAGATTTTGGGTCTAGCAGAAGTGTATGAATATAACCAACACATGTATAGTAGATATTGCAGGAGAGTAGCTGCAGGCTAGATGAACTTTCCATTCATGCATAATATAGACAACTGTAGAAAAATATCTATAGGGATAGAACTGAAATGTAATACCTGAAAAATGTCTTTGTGGCTAAAACTGAAATGAATCGAGATGAGAAGTAAGAGCAAGCATGAATGTAATACCTGACTACATGAGTTATGTGGGCTATTGAAGATCATGGCACACAAACATTTCTCATGTAAAAGCATATGATTAGTTGTTTAAAATTGCCATACAACTTCATAATTAGTTGCATAATTGGTGATAACTTTGATCCAAATTAAGACACAACCGAGAACACGAAGTATATACGAAGTATGTTCTACCACCTGTCCACCTCTGTATATAAGAGTACTTACAGTATGACATTTTTTTTTATATATAAGACTACTTAAAGTATGACATTTTTTTCTTTATACTCCTGTATCGTTATTGTGCCTCTAGATAATCTGCAGCTCTTATGCAACCTTAGTTACAGTTTGGCCTTTTGGGCTTGTACAACTCTGCCATGGCCATTCCCATGCATATAATACATATGGTTCTATGTAAGAACTATGTACTGCACTGCTTGCAGCAAATACCCCAAGAACAACCTACGAATGAATGCGTGCTGATATTAGTATATTGGATTTTTATTCATGATGAACAAAAAGGTATTCATGCAGTTTTAACTAATAACACGAGGTCATTAAGCTTTGACAAGCTAAGTGCAACATTTAGGAAATCTTATATAAACTTAAGCCTAAGGCCTTCTTTGAATAAAAGGTTGAAAGCAGATCTCACAAGTAACTTGAACATATTAATTTTGTCTTAAGATGTTAAGCATAGTAGATTAGATGTTCTTTCAGTATAGATATTAACATGCATGATCAAAGCTATGAGAAAACTGAAAAGTATAGTTAAGCACCCATTGTATAGTGAACAGGTAGAACGACCATAAATAAATTCTAGGTGTTAAGAACAATCTCAAGATTTCTCCAAACGAAAAGAACAATCTCCAGATACTGATGAGACATAATGATAAAAAATTGAAACAAATAGTGCACATAATGATCGAACACTCATGTTTTTCCATATAACTGACTATAGATTCTAAATAAGATCAAATAATTTGTTATGTTACAAGCAAAAGCATTGTAAAAGGTACGGGGCATTTCCTGCCAAGAACATCATATGCACATTTACGGTATTGGCAATATGATCAAACAGGTTGTAACAAGAAGAATGCCTTAAAAATAAAGATGTGTCCATTAGCAGCACAATGATAATATAGGTAGATAGCATATATATTGATGCCAGGACGTATATAGCACAATACAAGTATATAATAATCGCACCTATATGATAGTATTCTACCTCTGGAAATGTACAGTTTAGCTGGCAAACTTACAAAATGCACTAACCAGGCCAAAATAGCGATGCACTTAATTAATCACTTTAGCGACTTGGTTGCGGCCTTGTGTTTCTGAGTAAAGTCACAAACTGCACGCAGCACTGAAGAAAGGTAATAAAATGGGATAGTTATAAACATCAGTAATAAAGTGGTTTGGTTAAATAAAGTAACTATTTTCACACTGAGGAAACTAAAAACGGCATACCTCTCTTTTTTCCCTTCATTATATAGAACAACATGATCCTATGACTAACTAAGCTATTTTTTAAAGGCACATCAGCATTTTTATAAGTTGAGTTCTAAACAAAAACCTTAAGAATAATAAAGATAATGATTGGCTGTTCATAGGATGACAGATGAATTACAATGTAGCACGCTTAGGAGAGCATGACATAGTGCCTACAATGGACTGTTACTGACTGAGATTTATGTGATCCTTAGTTACTCTCCTATTATGGGAATAGATAGCTCAGCTATTAATCTTAAATTCTCTAGCATCCTTTAATTATAGAGATATGCTTACTATTAGCCAGCTCTGATATGCGTGCACATTTCCGCTTAGAGGTGTTGGGTTCCAAAGCCAGCTTCCTGGATGAGAGCAAAGGCTTTAACAGTTGTCAAATGTAGCAATATCATTAGTATATCATGATATCTGTTAGTACAATTGTCAGTATGTAAAAAGGAAATGCTTACAACTTGTACTACAGCTCATTGTTGTTTGCACTGTCAGCCTCATCTATATCGAAAGGAAATACATCAGATCCTAAACTACATTAGTTATTATATTTACATTGGAGAATGGAGAATAACTCCAGTGTAGATCAATTATTATTTGACCGAACAAAAAGGTGGTTGACAAATAGAAAACATGTCTAGTTAGACTTAGTATCCAAAGCAATGGGTGTCTAAAATGTACTGCAAAATATATATGGCTTGTTAGTTTATGTTTAAAAAATTTCCCCAATGTACACAAATGGCAGCAACAGCTGTACCTACAGGAATTCAACCAAACAACTCCAACTCATTTTCGAGAAATACAACTAACTAAAAACTTGAATCATTATATTATTCAGCCATGGTATACTTAATGTAAATTACAAAATTCTGAACGATTATAATTCCTTCAGGTTAAAATGCATCGATGTCATGATAATTCAACATGGTTAGAGACAATACCAACTGTGGTGTATATAGATCAAAGCTCATGTATCAGATGCTAACATCCTATAGGAATATTTAAGAATGTCATTGATCAGAAAAATAAGACATATGCAAATTACAATTATTTAGGTCAAACTGAAGATCAAAATAAATTGCACTAAGATGAAATATTGCATCTAATTGGGACCTGAGACTAACAGATCAACCACCGTTGGTGGAAAAAATGCTCTATTTTTCAAATGCACAATACTGGTAGCTATACATATATGCTCTAGTATAATTGATTGGAAATACAAAAGGTTTCTCAATGTAATTTAGGATCTAATTTTGTATAAGCCACAGTAAATTGGTTAGATATATTTACATACAAAAGTTCATATACACACACTCACTGCAATGGATCTTACTTAAATACCAGGACTAAATGAATATGTATATATGACCTTAAATTTTGAACAGAGAAAACATGCTACGTATTACTCTGTAGGAAGTACACACCATAGAGGGTTTGAGGTGAAAAAACAAAATTCTTTACATATAAAGGTACATGCCAGTTCTAATCTTAAATTAACCCTAGAAAAAACCTGAAAGATAAGAAGCCTAATTCTAGCATGCATATTCTCAAGTGATAAAATCCATGGCAAAATGATGCAACCATGTATGCCTAGACCACACTCAATGAACTTGAGGAAAAAATAAGTATCCAAAAAATTTCAATCACAAGAATAGTCTCTAAAAGGTGAATTTAAACTAAAAAAATCTGCACATAATTATAGAGCTAAAGGAAGTGTTAAACTCGTTGGAGTGCATTAAACCATATTCACGAAGGTGTTGTTTGTATAGATAATTTAAAGCAAGAAGTAACTAAAGTAAGAAAATATATCTCAGCTACAATGATAAGTGATAATTTGAAGTATTCAGAGCTAGGATTACTTGAAGATACTCTCTTGATTCAACGAGTAGAAAGAATAAATGCCAAACTCTAGCATAAGTTTTTGTATATTCTAATCTTGTAGTTCTCTCATGTAAATATTGTTCTTTATATATATATTAATATAGGACAGTAGGAGTTTCTCCTGCTGTTTTTCGTCAAAAAAAAAGGGATATAGTAACTTGTATATGCCTTCCAGTAAAGGTAACAACTTGTAAATTGTAACTTGTATATGCCGGCAGTAGTAATATATAAATATGTTCTCAAATAGAATGAATAGGGCAAGAAACATGGTGATGCATCAATTATTTTGACCTTTCAAATACAACCTGTAAGGGTATCATTCAATACATAGAAGTCCACAAATTTGGTAAACCAGAGAGCATCAGTTAGATAGCATGCACATGGATCTCACCTCTAAACCTAAGAACATTTACAATTCCTGAAACAAATGAAGAAAAATGTTTCTCACCTTAAGTGGAGATGATCAGCGCCATACTTGTCCCATACTTTACCCAGCTTCTACGCTGAAATGCTTCAAGTTATTTAACCCAAAAAAACTATGAGCATGCCATGTGGCTTGTCAATTACTGATTTTAATAGGCGACACTCCGTAGAAGGCATTGAAAAGGGCAGGTAAAGCCATATAATCAGGATAGAAGTACATACCAAATATGCATGTGTTAGCAGATTTCATGTGGAACAATTGCCATCATATCTTGTCTGAAAGCAAATAAAATATGATGCAGTGAAATTCATCACCAGCCGCTGCTAAGAAGGAAAACCAACAATTTCTATAAAATTACAAAAAGAAGTTGGTATTGATTAATCCTTTCCTGTTCTCAGAAAGAGTATTGATTAATCCTTTCTTGTTCTCAGAAACATGCCATTGACTAATAAGAAACCATGATAATGGTTATTTCCTTGTAATATACAAAGTGGTAGTATTTTATGACAAAATTACAGAAATACAAAAGGCACAATTTTTGTGTGAGAAGGAATGATAATAATTGGGGGACATACAAGAAAACATTATTATCTGGTTAACAGAAAGAAACTGTAACAAGGATGATGGACCTATAAATATATGCAGTGTATGTATCATACCTTGAACTGTAGATGAATACTCACAAGGATACCATACCAATTTACGTAAGTCCAAATCTATAATCTGTCACCAGTGATATATATTCATTTTTCAGAAGCGCTGTAGAACATCATAAAAGAGAATTGTTATTAATATGAGGAGGACACGAAGAGTAGAACTTTCGTGTGAAATCGACAAATCGTGGCACGGAAGATCCATTACAAATTAATCTTAACACTTCGCACATGACGCCTGTATACTGACTCAAAGGCTCAAAGCACACTGCTACCAATGCAAGAACTCTCTAGGATTCCTAATCACGTATTATACATCGTTTAGATAAAAGCAACATGATAAGGTACATCGATTACTCATTAACATAGCACATTACAAATAGCATGTACTGACTTGATGTAACCTGTATGATTAATACTTTTTTTTGTTTTCATAGGTCAACTGGATGGTTCCACTTCCTAAATCCCTTTTGTAATAAACAGGATGAAATAGTAAGACATCTCATTCCACTTTCATATATAAACCTTTTTGCATTGCTCAATTAAATTATATAGCTTTGCCACCTCTGTATATAATACTACTTTATACAGCCCTTTTGCTTTACACCCCTGTATAAACTGTACATCTACATAATGTGCATTTCTCTATGTAACCATACTTACAGTATAGCCTTTCTAGCTTCTACAGCTCTGGCATGACTATTTCCATATATAATTTATGGTACTATGGAAGAACTATGTATTGCACTACTCAATCCCCTTAAATGACCTTTTTTATTTGTACTAAATCCTTGAATTTGAATACTACATAGAGCAAATTGTGTTTGTTGTACAATTCTTTTATTATAGGAAACCCATACAATATATCCACATAATTAGGTTGCTTGTGTTTATAATCCTTCACCATGTAATCCAACTCAACTATTGAAATTTATTTTATTTCATATCGCACTGTAATACAATCCATACATATATAAACATGTATAGTACGAATCAAGCGAATTCGATAGAACCAAATTTAGTCCATAAATGCAGTTATAATACCTCATAATTGTCTTGTGCAGCTGCTTTTTGCAACAATTTTCTCAGAGGAAACACTGCATCCTGACCAAACTCTATTTTTCTTCGCCCAATCAACCAAACCTTAGTGTCATGTTACCACTGTGAATGTTGTACTGCCTCCGTCCGCATCACCACTGAGAATCTCTCGCCTGCACGCAGAGGTCATGTTTTCTATTTTCTGCAAGTATAGTTCTATCAACTATTACACCAGTTCTTGAACTGTCAAATAAGATAAAAGCTGAAAAAATTTCAGATCGGGTGAGCTCAGGCTTTTGTCGTTCTATATTGCGGAATAATAATGGTAAATTGGAAATGGTTTATGGTTTATTCTTGTAAAAGAAACTCTCCCTTTACTATTGTCCATAACAGATTCCCCAAAGTACATGTTTTCCTTGTACTATCTTTCTCACCTGTTGTAACATAGGAAAACAATATCAGCTAACATTTTTTTTCATGTGGCAACAAATACGCCCGTGAAAAATAATGCAAACCTTGAGGAAGCAGCGGCAATGGCGATTTCCGTAGGCGGGCTGCTAGTATCTCCTTCCCCAAGAGCATGGGACTATGGTGACATGAGCTTGCTCTATTGCTGCCAGGGCTGGAGGGAAGATAAAGACAGTCAACGAGGAGAAGTGGTTGGCTGGACGCCTTTCTCGTTCACCTATGCACATCAGCAAAGTAAAGAACAAAGAATTCACCTATGCACATCAGCAAAGTAAAGAACAAAGAAAAAGGGGAAAAAAATCAAGGAAGGCAGAGGATTGAGAAGCCGAGAACGAACCAGAGACTCACCGGAGTGATTCAAATCTTGCAGTCGCGTGAGGGAGAGGATGAGGAGGCATGCAGCACCAGACAAGGGCGTCACTGGGGCGACCCGATTCTAGGACAGTGTGATGACAGGCTTGCCTTGTGAGTAAGCCATCTAGATCGATCGTAGCGCCAGTTAACCGAGCTTCTCCCCGTTGAGGTCAATCGTATCATCACCGGATCGAGCACCTTACCACCTCGAACGCCCCGGAAGATGTTGGGGAGGGAGGCAATGCTCGACGACGGCAGCGGCTCGTGTATCGCAAGAGCAGAAGATAGAGGGACGTGGCGAAGGGATGCTGGTGGCATGGGCTAGGATTTCGCCCCACTGCTCCATCACCACCATCCCCTCCATCATCCGTCAAACCACCGGATTGGCCGGCCATGAACTTGCCGCCATAAGATGCGACGGCCTTGAGGGCTTGGCCATCGGATCCAGCTTCTCCAACGGCGGCGAGCAACCACATGGCGCGGCGGCGGCGGCGGAGGCGGCGACGCGAGGGGAAGGCGGAGGTGGATATGGACGCGGCGGCTCGAGGCGACAGGGACGACGATGGCGACGGCGCGAGGCGGAGGTGGCGTCGCGAGGGGCAGGCGGAGGCGGCGGCGACGGGAGAGAAAGAGGATGAGACGAGAGGGAGGAGGGGACGCGTGCCGCGGCGGCGGAGGTGGACGTGGCTGTTGCGGCGGAGGTAGACGCGGTCGCGTCGGCGAGAGGGGAAGGCGGAGACGGAGGCGGCGGCGCGTGGCGGCGACGGTGGGAGATGGGGAGGGAGAGACGAGAGGGAGAAGAGAAGGGGGCGGCGGCGTCTAGGGTTTGGTTACGGTTAGTGGGTGGCATTTTGCGAAAAAGCCCCTATACTTCTACTTTTTACAGCGCACTCCTAATCCGCAATTTTTCCCTCCTTCACATGCAATATCCGGTTTTCTAAAGGGCCTCCAAATAAAAAATCACCTCAGAGCGACTTTCATGAGGGACCTACTCCGAATTATGGACAAATCTAAGGGCTTTTTTGCAAAAATACACCCGAGCACTGTAGTACTGTAGCAAATCGCTGGCATGGACACGCCGAGCGGCCGCCCAGCCCGCCGCTCTTAATGGTTTTTAATGGTAAAGAGATGCCTTTAGGAAAATATCTATTGGGGCCACGTATCAACTTGCTAACTGGCAAGCCGATAGGATGTGGAGGGCCTTGGTGGTTTGTCCAACTTTGGCTTAATCTCTATACAGTTCAAGTTGCTAATCGTATGTCCAACCCTCGAAGAATATGTATTTCCAACAATGCCGATGAAACAACTCACCAATGTATGTCCTTTAGAGAAGCAACATCAATCTACCCTAGATTAGGACCGTTGGATGAAAAACTTCAAATTTGGTTTGAACACTTCTATAATGGTTTCCCAGAAGCACTAGAATTTGGTACTCCAACACTGATTTCAGTTCCTATGAGCTCCCAATTGATTTGAGATTGGATGAAATCAACAGTGACAACAAGTCCAGAGATATATTTATATCAGTTGTCTCACCCTGCATCCTTCCGACTGGTATATCTACCGGCTGTTACTCTGAGGTCTCTTACGAATTCTATCATCTAATGGTGGCAGCCCGACAACTAGGATATGGCCAACTCCCAATTGGTCTATACTTCTCAAGAAAAATTCAAACTAGGGGAATAGTGATCTCAACTCTCTTATTTGATCGGCTGCTAAACCTTGAAGGACCTATCTTACGCTCTCCTGCCGATATCGATATCCATCCCATGCGCAGCCGATTGTTTGATTAATGGTGGATTGAGTGGATGAAACATCTTTACGTCTTGGGATCTAACTTTTACTTAACCATAGTCAATCCTTCAATTAGCCCTTGCAATTCATAAACTTCTCTACCGTTAATCCATTTTTATTGTAGGCCGCCGATGTCCTCCCACAATTAGTGATAGTAATCAGCCGATTGTATATGCTCAAGCTTTATTACCATATGGGGAAATAGCTCCGACTATCATCGGTTTCAGTGCCGCCATGGAAGATATCGAAAATGTTGCTGCCGATATGGGCGATGAACCTACCAATGTTACTAATGAAGATGAAGATGCCAGCAATATCCCTGAGGACAAAAGCAGCAAAGCCAGTGAGCAACCTCCTCCTCTACCTCCTCGTCGTCGGCCAACCCTGAGCAAGAGTAAATATTGCATCCTTCCACTCTATCTGGACAACATTCATATCTTCTAACACTTTATTATCTTTCTGAAGACAAAAACCATATCAGCTTCCACTCATCGGCAACCAACTCCTCGACTGACACCTCCTCCATTGGCAAGTTCTCTTTAAACTCTCCATCTTTCATTTTGATCAATACTATCAATTCTAACATCTAACACTTTTCAGCCTAAGGCTCCATCGGCTTCCCCTCATTAGTGGCACTGAAACCGATGATAGTATATTAGTGAGGGCGATGTCATTTCAGGTCCGACGAGCAAGGCCGTACCACCATCCTATTTAGCATGACGATGTGGCACCCGGCTCCGGAGGTGAGGGATCGAATGTCATCTGTTTCACCCGCCACACCTTCTTCATCTTTGGTGTGACTTGTGGCTTCTTAGCAGCTGATTTCACAGGCTTTCTAGCCTGCGCCCCTGGCTTTACTGGTGTATTTCTTGGACGAGGCTTGCTCATTTCTGCTTCCTTCTCGAGGAAGTTCTTCATGAAAGCTGTTAGGTTGTTCGTCGTTAGCGGCTTCACTTCAACCTCTTGTATATTATGTGGATTTGGCCCATACTTGATCTTCACCATAGAGCACCGCTCCGTCCTAGGTCAAAACTCAAACTTTTCCTCCTTCCCGTTAATGCGGAGCCGAATACTCCTAGCTCCCAAATCGATGTTAGCCTCCGCAGTGCTAAGGAATTGACGCCCCAAAATGAGTGGCGTATCCTTGTCAGAGTCCATGTCAAGCACCACAAAGTCTATCGGGATGAAGAAATCCCGGATCTTCACTGGTACGTCTTCAGCAATACCCGCTGGGTAGCGGACCAAAGATTCAGCCAGTTGGAGACGCATCGGTGTTGGTGCCAACACCGCGAAGTTGAGTTTTTCGAAGACCTCCTTTGGCATGACGCTCAAGCTTACTCCAAGGTCGCAGAGGGCTTGGTCGAAATGCTGTGTCCCAATTGAGCAGGTGATTGTGGGACACCCCGGATCTTTCTTCTTCTCTGGAAGTCGGTGGAGTAAAGCATTGCTACACTCCTTCGTCAGTTTCACCACCTCTGTGGTTGCTACACTCCTTGGTCAGTTCCTCCTTTGTCAGTCTCTTGTTGTTTAGAATGTCCTTCAGGTAGCGAGCGTGTGTGGGTACTTGCATCACATCCAAAAGTGGCACGTTTATGTGGATCTTTTGAATGACTTCAACAAAACGAGAGGACTGCTCGTCCACGGATGGCTTTTGATATCATTGAGGAAATGGCAGCAGATTGGTATCACGATATTCCTGAGGTGCTATCTCCTCTGTCCCTGCTGTGCTAGATTGAGATGTATCCTCGCTGTTCCTCCTAGTTCATGCAGTGTTAAGATACGGTGGATCCTAAGTCGATTTTCCTCCCCTCGTGGTGATTGCCTTAACATTTTCTATGGAGGATTCGGGTTGCCTTGGAATCCTCCCAGTCTCATTAGCAGGGACTAGAGTAGCTAGTTTGCGTCAGCTGAGTTTCTAGCATTTTATTAAATCTCAGCTGGTTTTGGAAAGCGGAAGCAAAGCCATCTAGCTTAACATTTATGTTTTCTAAGATCTTGTCATTGGCAGCTAGTTTCTTGCTTAGAGCACCGGTAGTTTTAGCCTGAATAAAAACAAGATCTTTCAAGGAAGGCTGGTTGTTGATTGTATCGTTATTGTTGTTGCTGCCTCCTTGGTAGTTGGAGCGGAGCTGGTTCCACCCCTGACCTCCTTGTGGACAAGCAAAGGTTCAAGCTTGGGGGGGATTGTTGACGGTCGTTATCGACAAGTTTCGACCGTCAATATTATCCAATATATGAAGACTAGCTATGCTCGCAATGCATAATTCCCAAATAAAATAATTACTTCCACTATATGCTTTGCTACTAACATGTATGCAGAAGAAGCACTCATAAATGAAGAGGAGGAGGTGGAAATATATCGATCAATCAGTCGAAAGTCTGCCGGTGATCTACAATTACATGAGAAGGCCCAAAAGTCCAATTTAATAATCACAAATGGGCCTAGAATGTATGTCACTGATTTAGGGGCCCACATAGAAGTCTCCTGGAGGAAGCTGGGGGCTAGAAGAGCCATAGGGGGTCGGCCGACCCCTTGTTGAGCCCAATCCAGTCGCATTTTGGCCAGGACAAAAGGGAGGCCGAGGAGGAAGCAGCAGGCCAAAAACCAGGCCTATTGGGCAAGTCCCCTTTGGTGTGGACGCTTCGGATGAACTCCTGATGGCGGTTGCGAGGCATTTCCGACAATTCCCAAGATCTACAACCGTCATTGGGTGCTATAAAAGGACCTCACCTCCTTCACTTTCAATACACACTCAAGCAAGGATAAAAGCTCTCTACAAAGTTAGTATTAGTGTTAGTAGAGTAGAGTTAGAATAGTTCCAAGTCCGCAGAGGCTTCGGGGAGTTTGGTAAAGGTTCTATAGCTTTTCCTTTCTTCTTTGTAAGACTTCCATTTATCAATATAATATTCTTCTTTGTACAAGTTCGGTACTTTATTCCAATCATAGAGTATGAGTATCAGTCTTAGTTTATTCATAAGTAGTATAATCTGTGTGGTTAAACCTTCTGGGATTTCCATTGATGCTGGTATAATGTCTGATTGCTGGGTCATAAGTCTGCTCTGGCTTGGCCGAGAGCTATGGCTCGGGGACTCAGATGCTCTGCACCGATTGCAAGGCTGTAGAGTAATAAGTAGTAACTTAAGCATAGGGTTTAGGTTATCACTTATCATTATTTGGAGGTATATTCTTTGGGTGATTTGCATGCCGCTGATGGTGACAGCTCAGTACGGGCGTCTCCCCCGCAGTTTATATTCCTACATACAATTTCCTAGGGTTGGATACACCGCTGTATCCTACTTCGGTTGGAGGGTTATGACAGGTTGTCATAAGAAACTCGGCAACCCGGGGTAACTTTGCGATGCATCGGGAGGGCATAGCTATTCTTGGGCTTAGCTATGTTGCATTGTTAAAGGGGTTATACTACATAGTGTATACTAGTTAGAATATACTAAGATGTTGTATACTAGAAGTATAGGAATAGAACTTATCTAAATTACTACCACTTAGCTATAATTAGGAGAATGTAGGAGTTAGCTAAATCCTTAGCTGTGTGTCACTCAACCCTTAAGCTTAACTTACCCCTGCATAGACCTTGATGTATACAGGTAATATATAAACTATTAACATAGTACTCTCTTATCATATCTTCCCTTGGGATAAAATAAATACGATACCTTGGAATACTCCCGGGTGAAATGCTACAATGGTATATCCGTGCGCTTGCAGATCACATCTGTAACCATAATATACCTAGGTTATTTCTAGTGCTATTGCTGGGAATTATATTTCCAGTAGTGTCGCTAAGAAATACCAATGAGTATTTCTAGCGCCGTTGCCGGGGAAGATAAAAGATTAAGAGTTTACTACATGTTAATAATTTTATATGTTACCTCCGTATAGTTATTGTCCTTTGTTGGCAAACCTTGTTTGTTTTCTCTTTTATATGAAAACAGGGTAGTACAGGACTGGTTCTGATCTGCCGACCAATTTCATATCTGGAGTCACTGGTGAAGTGAAGCCGACCCCGTGTCGTTCATCCTCAAGGTTACTCTATCGGCAACCAGACCAGCCAATTCCGCGCCACCAGAATTGCACGATACGGCTGAGAAGTGTGGACACCCTGAGTATTATACCATCTAGTGTCCAACGCGACCACCACATACTATTGGAGAAGTGGGATCCATACACGCATAAATAGCCACTCGTCCTCAATGTGTCCATGATCGCGGTTGACAACCTTCTGTTATAATAACCGAAATGTCGAGTAGTGAGCGCAAGACATAACCGTAAGATAGCTTGCCAGTCCACCACGTCATATGCCCGTCAACCACTCGAAGGTGGCGACCAAAAGCATACCTCAGTGACTCGCTATCCCCAATTATTTCAAGCGATCAAAACCCGTTACTCATGCTTAGCTAGTCCCCAGGAATACGACTATCCTCACACTTTCATCGCAAGCAATTAATAAACATAGCAAGTACCATAATAGGGTTAAAGTGCAGCGAGATACATGACACATAATAGGGTCCGAGGTCCCAACATACAACACATAAATATAGCAGCGGAAGTCTCAAATAGAGTTCATAAGCAAAAGATAAAACCGGTGGTGCCACAACCCCACTAGGGCAAACTAACCGGGCAAGAGCCAAGTTGCAAGAGATCACTCATTGCCCTCGCCGCCCTCGGCAGAGCAATGACCACACAAGAAGCATAACTCAAAACTGGATTCCACTCCTGAAATTGCAGACACCAGGTTAAGTACAAGATTGTACTCGCAAGTCTTACCCAAAATTATATATACATAAGGGAGAGAGAAGCATGCAAGCTTTCTAGCCTACAGTGGGTCTCTAGGTTCAACATTTGCATAATGCTAATTTTATTGAGCAATTAATGAGTAAAATAAGTAAGGACAAGTAAATCTAGCATCATTTTAATTTATGGACAGCAAGAACATAATTCTGAAATGTATAAGCAAATGACCCCAAACGGCGCTCTCATCATCAACCATGTTCCACCAAAGTCCATACCAACATGGCACAACATGCCAACACCACCATCAAACATAATCCCATCCATAATAATCCACATTTGATGCTAACATGAGTGAGATACACATCAAGCAATGTCCATAACCGAGGACGCGGCTATTCGAATAGATTATACTCTGACTAGAGGTGTACAACTGGACCCACACGAAATGAACAAAGATCAAATGCTACACACCCCGTCGAGTGCGGTACACAAGTGATTCAAGCTCATTACATGCCCTTTCTTAGCCCCACCCCAACCACCTATACCACGCTAGGGTTCCCGACGACTCAGTCACGTGCGTGCGTGACGTGACCAAGGCGGGCGCGCCACGCGGGAGGCACCCCCGGCCAATATAGGCACCCGAGGCCCTCCAAAGGGCTACCTGCCCTCAAGTCTCTCCAACGTGGTATAAATGATCACAGTAGAACTAGTAAAGGACAAGCCGGTCCCAAATAAGGCATGTGGTAAGTACGAAGGGTGCTTGAATAGATGTCAAAATGTTCGGTCCTTAACGACTCAGACGGGGCTTCTTGCATCAGAGGAAAACCAACCTCCCTTCATCGCCCTATCACCTGTCCAAGTCCAACATATTTCATCAACCATTATTTAGTGTAAGTGCTCAAGTTTTATGCCCAATAATGCAAGTTGTCTATATACCACAATTAATAGCACTGTCCATCCCTATAGTTCTATTAGCACTAAGCATGGCTAAGCATTAATGAATAAGACATCCCAAGTAATCCCAACCAGTGGTAATAGGGTATAAGGACAGCAATATTACAAGAACTAAATGCATAAATAGGTTCTTCCCATACACCATAAACCGGCAATATTAATATCTAGGAATGCATGCATATATATACGTATAGATTGCAACCAAATCATTTTTAGAGAAAGCATAGGTTCTATATGCTTAGGTGCTTGCCTTGCTACTGAGGGTAGTCACTATCCTCGTCGGGATATGGCTCGTTACTCTCCGGAATCTCTGAATCTATCGAAAAGAAGCAATATGCGAATAAGAGCCAAATAAACATGCACATGCAAAATGATCAATAAATTATGAAATAAATACAGTGGGTAGATCATATTTTAACTTGAATTTAGGTGAAAGAATCACCAGATTATCACTTATGGTTTGGGAGATATGAAAATGACAAGCTCTTAGGTGCTGAAAATGGCAGTTCTGTAAATATTAACGTTTCCTTTAGTACTTTACAAGTAAAATGCATTTCAAACCAAGATTTCATAATAATGATTATTTTTAGAGTAAAGTACATCACTCACAGCTCCTAAGAAAAATTATTTCACAGCTATATGTGTTGTCATTATTTATTTATGGATTTTACAAGTTAAAAACATAGGAATGATAAATAAACTCCTAAACATGATTTAAGAGGTAGTTTTGCCAAAAACAACACCACAACAGCAAAGAGTACTAAAATATAAGCTCAACAAAATTGGTTTCACAATTTTAGCTTTTACCAATAATTTCTTACGAATTTATTAAGAGCTAGACCACTCAAGGGATACATATAGCTATTTATATTTTTACTGGGAAAACCAGTACAAAAGTTGGTCATTTTTATTTTACAACATAGAAGATCACATTTTTCTTAATCCACAGAAATTTGGTTCACTGAATTCGGAGTTCATATGAATTAGTTATGAATTTTTAAAACGCAAACCTCTTTCAGCTCAAAAGCTATCTCAGAAATCGATTTCTATTTTCGCTCCCCTTTTCTCCAACTTCCACCGGACATCCCTCACATGGCAGCAACCTGGACGTAGGGTCGTGCGAGGCTAAGGCCTCGGGCTGATGGCAAGAGACAGAGCAAGGCCTCGGCTGACGGTAAGAGACGTTGCCTAGGGCTGCTTCAACCAAAATCAAAAGAGATTAACACCGGATGAGCTGCAGCCACCTCCTAGCTGCAATAATGGAGATGGATGACCTGTTGAATGTTGCTATAAATGTTCAACATGGAGAGAATTCAAAAGAGGCACCATGGATGAAAAGGAAGCTCACCAAATAGAGGAAAACACAATGCTGCTGCTGCAGCCCTGCAGGCTGAAACCACCACTCTCTTCTTCCTTCTCGATCTCTCTCAACTCTCCATGCATGTGCAAGATGTTGGGATGGATTGAAAGCTTAGATGATGGGGATTGTTATGGTCTAACATGCAGAGCTTGAGTTTGGGTTCTTTGATGGGATTTGGGGGAGGAGAAGTGAGTTGGGAGCTCAGCCTCAGAAGGAAAAGAAAGAACAAGCAAGGGAAGTGAAAAGGGAGGAAGAAGAAGGGGTTTTCCTCTACCCACCTTATGTCTTGAGGTGGGGAGAACACCCAAGGGTGGGTTTTGGGCTAAAAAGGCACCCAAGGTTAGTGACAAGTGGGCCCAAGTCGTGGTGGTCTAAGAGGTAAGGGCTGGAATAGAGGTGGAACAAGAATTTGGGCAGATTTCCGGAATTTTCAGCAATTTTA
The DNA here is from genome assembly GCF_000147395.1 of Oryza glaberrima. Classification (NCBI taxonomy): domain Eukaryota; kingdom Viridiplantae; phylum Streptophyta; class Magnoliopsida; order Poales; family Poaceae; genus Oryza; species Oryza glaberrima. Next base: position 10,287,660 of record NC_068337.1, on the reverse strand, counting down.
CACCTCTTCCAATATGACACTCAGTTAGTTCAAGAAATAATAGTGATATAATTTTATCCTTTGGTGTGGAGATAGACCTGGACACCTAGTTTCCATTTTTCAAAGTTTCACTCAAAAATTCAAAATATTTTAATTCTGGTGGAAAGATGAAATTGGTTAGGCTGAAATTTTTAGGAGGCCAAAACAGAGAGTAAAAATTCCACAAAATTTATATTTGTTGGTGATAAATAAACTAGTATTTGAATAAATTATTATACATGTACATTTCTGTTCAAGTTATTGTTCAAATAGAAGTGGTTTCAATTTTACCGATTAGAATTAACTTTGTCATCGCCTATGATCAAATTGCAATATAGTAAATATGAAATCTAAAGGACAACAAAAGCACTTCTAAATACCTGGTTATGATCCTAGGGCTGTTACAAGAAGTCCCTTTGCAAGTTCGCTGCTCGCTCTGCTGGTAACATGCTAGTTGCAACCCAAGTCAGCAGGGGAGATGGTGACTTTGATTTAAAGACCAGCTAAATTAACGATGGCGTAGGCTTGCTTGTTCTGTGGCAAGGCTAAGGAGGATGTAAGTGCTCATTTTCAGTAATTCGTGGAAAGTCGTAGCACGTATACCGTCAGAAGAATCAGACTCCAATTATTGCCGTTCTCCCTCCTCGAGAGAGCAGAACAGCGGTTCTACATCAACCGTGCAACAGTGAATACCCGAAACAATTGCTCAACGGCCTTCCTCTCAAGATTCTTCCTGATGGGCAAGACCAACGCTCTTCATGGAAGAATATCCAGCTTTCAGCAGACGAGGGATGAAACCATTCTTGAAGCCTGGGAAAGGCTGCTGGAATGCGTCACCGCCCGTCCTCATCATGGGATGGCCGAGTGGCTCATCCAACAGAGTTTCTTGAACGAATTAACCCCCTCGTCCTGGGATCACCTGGATGCTGCTGCTAGAGGGACATTCTTCTCAAGTATAGTCAGATGCCAACCGATTGAGAAGATGCTCTCAAATATGGGGTGGAGCAAGGAACGACTCCAAACTCGTCAATGCGGCATGTACACTATCAAGTGGATGGAAATGCTAGCAGCTCAGTTGGATCTCCTTAAGAATAGAGTGGACAACAACGAGAAGGACTCCAAGCAGGGTACCGTTAATGCTCTGGGCTCTCACATGACATCTGAGGTTTATGGCAATGCCGGTCACTCTGGGACGGATGGTCCGAAAACCCGTAAAGACGTCATGCTCATGAACAACAGCAACGGGAATCGTCCACAAGGAGACCAAGGATGGAGCATTGCTCCATGGGGTAGATCAAGAACGGACCGAAGCACAAGGAGGTCAAAGTAAAACCCCAAAGGACGGATAGCCTCAACACCTTCATGATGAACTTCCGGGAACAGGGAAAAACGAGGAACCAACAATACCTTAAGCTGGCATCCAAGAAGTCGGGAATACAGGCTGGTCAACCTGTGTTCCCAGTTACGAAGAGGCCGCAGCCTACACCTAAGACAAAGAAGGTGTGGTGGGTTAAGGAGAAGACACCCATTCCTGTACCTCCGGAACTGGGTGCCTCATCGAGCTAAAACATCGGAGGTACGGTCGTGCTCGTCGGACCTGAAACGACGTCGCCCTTGCCAACAGGTAAATTGGTAGTTATCTCATATTTATTTTCCATTGCATCGAAGCATGTTTGAATTTTCAAAACGCACATTGAGATTTGAATTTGAGGAAAATTATTCATATGAATTTTTGTGAGCAAAATAAAATAAAATTTTTGGCAAAATTCTACACAACCACCTTCACACTAGTCGATGGAACCCAACAGGTACATGTGGGGCCGATTGGGTCCACCAGTGGTTCGGGCCGAACCGGCCTAGCACCGGCTGGCTGCAAATTTTTGCAGGGTAGTGGCTAGTGGGGCCCACATGCCATGACTAGCCGTTATCCATGCACTATATATGTAGCTCGGCTGGGAGAGGGAAGTCACACCACTTTAACTCATTTTCACTCCCTCTCAAAACCTTGCTCTCAAAATTAATTCATTCAAAGTTTTGCAAGTTTGCCTCAAATTCACACAATTTGCTGCATTTAGTTTAGACACTTTGCATGTACAAGTTTGCTTTAGTTCGGTGCAAGGTTAATCGGCGGGTATTTGCTTAACCCCCGTCTGAGTAGTCTTGTATTCTTTCTCTTTGTTATAGCTATGAAGAAACGACTTTCAGGCATATTGAAGAGACGATCAAGCTCACGGACAAGCCGACACGATAAGCCAAGTACACCTTCTTCCGCGGATGCATCCATGGAGGAGGCGTATGTTCCACCGAGGCTACGACAACTACGATCTCGACCTCGTGGGCGACCGGGAATTGCAAAGCCTACTACATACTGAAAAACCGAACGTGTGCTCATACCTAAGCATACGACTCGACCTTCTGAAAATGATAGGTATGGATGCTGAGTTTCATACTATTTAGCGTGCTATAGGTTGGGATAAATTTGCATGTGTAGACGAGCTGGGTTCCCATTTGCTTACCATGCAGTTTCATGTGCCTTGCTAGAGGTGGGCGATGGTGTTACTTTCCGGTTATTCCGCAAAGAATATCACCTTTCTTGGAAAGACTTTAGCTTGCATCTAGGCTTTGACAAAACATGCAAAATTAATTTCAGGATGCATTTCCTGATTTTAACAAGCGTATGTTTTGGCAAGGTATTTCGGGTCTGTCATCCTGTAAAAAGCTTGGAACTAGTGACATCCATAATCCTACCTTGAGGTTGTTGCATAGGTTGCTTGGTTTCGTGCTGTTTCCTAGAGCTGATATCCAGATAGTATGAACTTATCCTTTTGTATGCCATGGATAGAAAAATCAAGTTTCACCCGTTCAACCCATGATCAAGCAATGGTTAGAAAATGTGAAGTTGTCTGGTCCTATTAAGTGTATTTCTTTGGTGACTCATTTAGCATGAAGAGTTGGGACTATGCTTGATACGCAAGTATCTTGTATTCCTGTTACCCGCTCTTATGTTGATGAGGCCTATCTGATTCAAGGTCACATACTGAAACATGGTCTAAATGATTCTCTTATGTTTTTGTTTCCCGGCAATACAAATGAGATTCCGTTATCTAACCCGGAGTTTCATTTGTATAACTGCTGAGAAAACTAACCATTTCTCTCCAAGCGGTGTTGCCTCGTGAGGTCCCATGCAGGGTAACATGACGAATGGCGAGAGAAGCACCTCAGGAGGCGTCTTCTTCTTCACCACCAGTGCAGAAGTATGGAGATTGTTGGGACCCGACCGTGCATGCCCCCGGTTGGACCCAATTCCTGCAACATGATGCTGGAGGTTCGTCCTGGTAGAGTGCTAGCGACAGCCGGTGGTATGAGCCGCAGGAGCTGCACTGGGGATATTCGCGCTCCTTCAGTTCAAGTGGTCTACCTCCATCCTCTTGGATGCATTGCTCAATCTCCTCTCGAGGGGATCTGGGAAAACTCATCCGGGGGATGGATACACTTGAACTGTAGGCAGGGAACATGCAGCACATGCTGGAAGATCATGTGGTACAGTCACGGGAATGGCAGCAGACTGTTGATGCACAGCTTGCAAACTTTAACACTATGATCCAACAACAACAAGTTGACTGGCAAGCGTTTCACCACTACCAGGGATTTGATCCCCGCCATGAGCCATAGCAAGAAGCAAGCTTGAGGGGCCACTAAGGTAACTTGTATCACATTGCATATTTCCCTTTTCAAATTGCATGTTTAAATTTTTGCATTGCATTTATAAACCTAAAAACAACATAAAAATTTGCAAAACTAAAAATACCAAAAAGATAGGTTAGATTTAATATGCTAGGTAAGACATGCTTAGTTCTTCATGTTGAAATGATGAATAGTTGCTCTGTTTTATATCTCTCATATATGGGTTCATGGTTAAGTACTCTCTCAAGAATTGAATAAGAGTAGCCAACAATTATCCGGGAACCTGAGGTAAGTGAGCTGCACTTTGCTGATCTGAGTCTAGTGTTGGTATTTGATACGGTTACAGATAAAATCCGCAAGCGCACGGATATACCGATGTAGCACTTCCCCTACGGAGTATTCCAAGGGTATCGAATCCAAGGGAACATGTGTGATCAGAGCTTCCTCCGGTTCATCCAAGGACACCAAGCAATTGATAGGCCAAGATAGAGAGGATTTACTAGTGAGAAACAGTGTAGGGAAAGCTTAATTTTAATCCTCACGTAATACTTCAGGCACTGGCAACCCGCTGTTCCTAGATGTCGCTCTACTTTGTACCCGGACAGGGAGGACTTAAGTGCTCTCGAGGGCTGTCACCACCTCTACACCCACCTCAACGTACTGTGGGATATGCAGCAATTACTGGATAATAATTACCTAAACACCACGTCTAAGCAATTAATATCTACTTTAGTGTTTATAACTCACCAAAGCAATCACTATATTTTAGTTGATTATAGTGAACAATAATCCTGTATGCTAATTAGGAACTAACCAAGAGGTAATTCTCACAAGATAAATCTAAATTACTCAAGAAGAATATTATATTGAATTCAGAGTAATAAACAGAATAAAAGAAATAGGAGAAGATTACCGACAACTCCGGAATTCTTCCGACTCCTTCTACTCTACTCTCTTTCTATTCTAGTATACAATATAGTACAATAGAGCCTTTTATAATTTAGCTCAAGCTTGGAAGTGTGTGTGTGAAGTGAGGGAGTGAAGCCTTTATATAGAGGTAGGTATAACGGTTGGCGAAGGGGAAATGTCCGAAGTGCCCTCCAACCACCATCAGGGAGTGATCTGGAGCGTCCAAGCCAAACCCCACATCCAACGGTGGAGATAGTGGTTCGGCTGAACCTGGGCTGGGCCCATCTGGCCTGGCCTTTGGCCCAAGTCCTCCCCTGGTCCTCCTCTATCCATTTCTTGGTATTTTGGGCTGATTTATTGATGTTTTGATGAAGTTCACAACCCATCCTTGTATGGATACAAAATTTTCCTCACTTTAGTCTAGATGTCCTCCCAACTTCAGGGTTTATTACCTGCATAAATATACACCAACACTTGTGGAATGTGTGAGATTAAGCACCTATCACTATGTTGGATGTTTTATTATCTAAACTTTATGCAGATGCTGGTGGTATAGAATCGGCATTTAACAACCACCAACATCTAGGTTGTTGCGAGATATGAGATAGTAAATAAGAGTTGCTATGTCGCGACCGAGAAAATTGCCTTTTCCCGAACGCTAGTGTATTAATCCCCGTCCCAGGAGAAGCCGGGGTACACCAAACAAACATGATACAAAAGGCACATCTTTATTATATCGATAATATTTACATTATTACAAAGGCACTTCAGGCCTGACAAACAAAAATAAACATCAGCGGACTAGCGGGCCTACGGCTCCATCTTCACAGGCGCTCAACTGGGGTATAAGCCAGGACTCCACCTAGGACTTCTTCTCCAAAGCTTCTCTTACTGGAGGGGGGAGAGATAGAGCAAGAATGAGTACAACCACCGTACTCAGCAAGTCACACCGGGAGATGCATGATTAATGCAAGGGGGTACAAGGAGTAATAATATAGGGGTTAAGTTTTGCAGTAAACAGCATTTAAAAGTCACTTAGTTGCCCAAAGCTATTTTATAAAGACGATCCTAGAGCTACACAGTATTATTAATCAACGCCGTGGACCCACACGAACCTGCCTTAACCCAAGGCCTACGATGATTCAGACCGAACTAGCAACCTGACCTGGGTCCTAGCTCGTCCCAAGCCAACCCAGGCCAACCATTCCATATTTTAGTTGTTAAGCAAATTTTAAGAATTAAACCACTAACTTGGGTACATCGCTAGGCTTGCCCATATCCGAGGGCACGGCTATTCGAATAGATTTACTCTGATCAGAGGTGTACATCTTTACCCACAAGACACATCTTTACTCCGCATTCCATGGCCTTGGAACCCGTCGTAAACATGTGACATAACCCTTCACCCATCCTAGCCGTGAACAAAAGTACCGACCCAACCCTGCCTACGGCCGGTATCTCGGGACAGGTAGGCCAGGATTGAGCCCCTAGCAACAGGATCTAGACCGGGTGCGCCACACACATAGGGGTGAGACCACCCGCGTACTAGTCTAGTGCCATGGCATCTCGACTAACGGGCACCGACCCGTGTAGCCTTCATTTGCCTAGACATCTCGATTACCAAGCCGCAGCTCGTGTAGCCTTCATTTGCTTCAGAGATATCCATTGTCGCAACGACTTCATCCATCTCTATCCGTGTTCTTTTGTTCAGGACTAGACTGAGCACCGAGTTAAGCCTTACCCATTAGACATGTGGTTAGTACGGTAGTGCTTTGCAACAGAGGCCCGAGCTTAATCCTTATATTGGCCGGGGTGCTACTTCCCACAACTGGCATGCACCCAAACCCCACCGGAAAACAGGTTTTAGGGGTTTTGAAAGAGGAAGAGAGGGGTATGTCCAATTCCACCATAAGCCAACCATTCCATAGTATCCAAGTGATATGAGAATTCCCAAAGTCTAAAGTTATAAAACCACCTATTGCTGCCTAATTAATCAGCGAAGCATCTACCTAAATTTATACTAGTGGAACCCTAAATAGAGTACCCACTAGTTGGGGTTTTATTTGCCTAGGGTAAGCAAGGTGATAAAAACAATAGCAATAATAATAAGGTCATAACAAAGGTAAATAGGCATGGCTAACTAAAACAGTGATAACGCGGGAATTTAAATAAAGCGATGATGCATTAATTTAAATCAAAATAATTTTATAAACTGGGATTCAATATGCTCAAGGATGATGTGACTTGCCTTGCTCAGAGAGAACGGCCTTCCGAACCTTCGGCGACGACCGCAAACCACGCTTCGAGAACCTTCGGAACGACAGAAGCTACGCGAAGCACACAAGCAAGGCTACAAGCCTATAAAGAAGCAATAACAATACATAAAAAGAAAGCACACGGTTCTTTATGTTATAACAAACATTAGGAGACTTGAATGGGTCGATTCGGGGTTCGTATGACCAAGATATGATCATCCGAAGTTTAATGTTGTTACATGGAGATTTACGGATTATTGTGATTAGGTTTTGCAATTATAAAACATGTGTAAGTGCTAGCCTGGAAAAGACAGGAAGGCTGCGCTGTTGACATGCAGACCCCACATGTCAACCTAAAGGACCCCGGTAGACCGAGTACACAGAGACGGTCCACGGGTCGACGGAAGCGGACCCCGTGTGTCAACCGAGGCGAGTGGCCGACAAACGGACTCCACTAGACACCACACGGGTTGCACACATGGAAACCACGCGGCTACCGAGCGGGCACACTAACACGGTCACCACACGCACAAGCGAACGACTACCGACACTAGTACACGGGTACCGGGGTCGACAACCGCACAACAGGCACAGGGCGACACCGAAAGGACGAGGACGGGGCAGCGAGAGGACGGATCCTTACCATCACGCGATGAGGCGTGGGGACGACGACGGCGAACGGGTGCGGCGGAGACGGTTTGGAGACGACGGAGGCGAACGGCGAGGGAGTGACTTTGGCGGCGATCTTTGCACGAAGGCGAGACGCGGCCGGCGCAACGCTTGGCGACGCGGAGGCGAGGACGAAGACGATGACGGGGCTGCGGCACTTGACGGAGCGAGGACGACGAACGAGAACGGCTTGACGGAGGGACAAACGCCACGACGAGCGAAACCGGGAACGATGAGACGACGACGACGACGACGACGACCGGGGCCGGCGAGGAGGCAACGAGGCAGTTGGCTGCACGGAGGCGAGGACGGAGGCGGCACCGCGAGACGATGAGCCGGCGAGGAGGAACGGCCGACCGGAGGAGGGGATGGCGACGTCGGACGGAGACGACGATGATGAACACCGGCGGGGTTCGGGTGGAGGGGAGGCGAGGCCGAGGGCGACCTTGCCGCTGCGATGCCGGAGGCGGTGGTGGCGCGGCCGACGGCGCACGGGTAGAGGAAGGGCCGACCGGGGAAATTCCGGCGAGGCGGATGGAGAGGCCGGCGCGGCACGGCGGTGTTCCGGCGAAACCGAGGAGTGGCCGGGGAAGGAGACGATGCCGCGGTATCGAAGGAGGAGATGGCGGCGTCGATCGGCGTACCGGCGACGAACAGGAGCCGGCCGGAGACGGTGTAGTGGCGGCGACGCCACTGAACGCCGGCGGGAACGCGTCTCCGGTGCTCTCCGCGCTAAACGGAGGACGGCCCGGGGGAGAGGAGGCGGCTGCGAGGCTGCTAGTGGCGACGGCGCGACCGGACGGCGCTCCGGCGAGGAGGGAGAGGCGGCTGGAGGCGGCTGGCGGCACGGGAGAGAGAGGAGGACGGTGGGGAGAGGTGGTGAGGCCACGGGAGAGCGCGGGAGGGGGCTAAAATGATAGAACGGAGCGAGGGGGTTCCATTTTATAGGATGGGGGAGGGAGCCGGGCATGGGAGAGGGCGGAACGGCGACGGGAAACACGGCCGGCGGCCATGGAAGGCGGCCGGGAATGGCGCGGCCGTTCCGGGCGTTAGAGGGCACGAATCAAGGGGGAAATTGGGGGGAATTGAAGAGGAAGAAAAGGGGATTAATTCCCCCTAATCAATTTTGGAATTCCCGGTTTGAATCGCGTGGATTTGGGGGAGCAATGGAGCTAGGTTTCCGGGAGAGGGAGAGGAGGCCGTGCGGGAGGAGGAAGACGACCTGGGGGTGGGACCCACCGGTCAGGCGCGTGGTCAGCGCGCGTGACGGGCACGTGCACGCGAGAGGGAGAGGCAGCTCGGGCAGGGGGGCACGGCTCGGGCAGGGGGGCACGGCTTGGGCCGGGCGGCCGGCCCAGGAGGAGAGGAGGGAGAGGTGGCCCGGGGGAGAGAGGGAGGAGGAGGGAGCTGGGCCGAGGGGAAGGAGGGAGGGCGGCCCAAGAGAGAGAGAGAGAGGGAAGGAAAAAGAGAGGGAGGAAGAGAGGACTTTGGCCGCGGGCCGAGAGAGAGAGAGAGGACTTTGGGCCAGACTTGGCCCAAAGGAGGAAGGAGGATTATTTTTAGGTTTTTCTTTTTAATAAACTTTGATAATTGTTTTTGTTGCTTAATAAATATTTCCGGTGCTCTGAAGATTCAAGTAAAATTTGAGGGCTCATTTTAGACCAAGGAGAATTTAACAAAAATTCTCCGGGCCACATTCGAATTTTTCTTGTACGTATTTTAGTGTTAACCAATTTCTTTTCGAATTTTAATTAATTCTATTATTCCTTTTAGAGAATGATTTTTATTTCAGGATGAATTTATCAGGACGTGACATGCTATGACCCTGTTCTAAATTTGACTTGAATTCCGGATGTTTTATTTTTCAAAATGATAAATTTGGAAGTTCCTCATTTGATATGAATTCCTACTAGAGCCAAAAATATTTATATTGATTAAGCCATATACATTATGGTTACTTGTAATTCTATTGAACTTTGTCAAATCCTTGTGACTTGTGTAGATACTTTTCATGCTTTATGATCAAGATCATACACCCACATATGTACACATATGCTAAGCTTCTACACTGGAAGATAGCATTCATATCATCCACCATATCCATGTCATCATTATCCACAAATAAGCTCTCCATCCATGCTTTCTTTCCAAAGAAAAATCCTTTGCAAAAATTAAAGGAAAAAAAGAGGGAAAGGTATGGCTATGAGAAAAATAATAAATTCTTGCTCTCCCAAAATTGGAGCATGAAAGAAAAAAAAAAGAAAAAAAAAGAGAAAAACTAGCCATACCCTCTCTATGAAAATTAAAGGATATTTTGGAGGAAAAGCATAAGCACAAATGAGAAGCATTTTCTTTATCCACATTTTGTTTTCCATCATATTTTCCACCATATTATTCACACACACACTTTGCACGATCTTGATCTTGAGTATGGTTAGTCATCTATTTTAGTCCAAGTTTTTTGACTTAGTAATAAATGAGAATACAAGTATGCCATGTTTGATCCCTACCAAGCTCCACATATCAAACCTTAGAGTAGGAATCATAAAGGCAAATCTAGTGAGGAATTCATATTCAAACAATTTGAGTGATCTAGAGAATCATTTGAGGAACTTGGCTTTCTTTTGCAAAAAATCATTTGAAAACCTCCGGAATAAAAGTTGAATAAAGATTGGGTAACTAGCGCTCTAATTGCTGTTCTGTCTCTCAACCGCTCAAGACAAGGAAAGGCAGTGTCTCGTGGGAATTAGGGGTAAGGGTAAGCCACCATGCCAAACTTATTTAATTTGAGAGAGAGTGTCCATACCTTGCATCTGTATCTTTGAGATATACAACATTGCAGCAACTCCTGATCAACAACCAAGTCTTTGTTCCTTTCGTCCTTTACTCGGGACAAGCAAAGGTTCAAGCTTGGGGGGTTTTGTTGACGGTCGTTATCGACCAGTTTCGACCGTCAATATTATCCAATATATGAAGACTAGCTATGCTCGCAATGCATAATTCCCAAATAAAATAATTACTTCCACTATATGCTTTGCTACTAACATGTATGCAGAAGAAGCACTCATAAATGAAGAGGAGGAGGTGGAAATATATCGATCAATCAGTCGAAAGTCTGCTGGTGATCTACAATTACATGAGAAGGCCCAAAAGTCCAGTTTAATAATCACAAATGGGCCTAGAATGTATGTCACTAATTTAGGGGCCCACATGGAAATCTCCTGGAGGAAGTTGGGGGCCAGAAGAGCCCATAAAGGGTCGGCCGACCCCTTGTTGAGCCCAATCCAGTCGCATTTTGGCCAAGAGATAAAGGAGGCCGAGGAGGAAGCAGCAGGACAAAAACCAGGCCTGTTGGGTCAGTCTAGGGTTCGGCCGAACCACTAGGATTGGCCGAACCTTGATCTCAGCTGTTGGCTCTCCCCTTTGGCGTGTACGCTCCGGATGAACCCCTGATGGCGGTTACGGGGCATTTCCGACATTTCCCATGCTCTACAACCGTCATTGGGTGCTATAAAATGACCTCGCCTCCTTCACTTCCAATACACACTCAAGCAAGGATAAAAGCTCTCTACAAAGTTAGTATTAGTGTTAGTGGGGTAGAGTTAGAATAGTTTCATGTCCGCGGAAGCTTCGGGGAGTTCGGTAAAGGTTCTATAGCTTTTCCTTTCTTCTTTGTAAGACTTCCATTTATCAATATAATATTCTTCTTTATACAAGTTCGGTACTTTATTCCAATCATAGAGTATGAGTACCAGTCTTAGTTTATTCATAAGTAGTATAATCTGTGTGGTTAAACCTTCTGGGATTTCCATTGATGCTGGTATAATGTCTGATTACCGGGTCATAAGTCTGCTCTGGCTAGGCCGAGAGTTATGGCTCGGGGACTCAGATGCTCTGCACCGATTGCAAGGCTATAGAGTAATAAGTCGTAACTTAAGCATGGGGTTTAGGTTATCACTTATCATTATTTGGGGGTATATTCTCTGGGTGATTTGCATGCCGCTGATGGTGAGAACTCAGTATGGACGTCTCACCCGTAGTTTATATTCCTACATACAATTTCCTGGGGTTGGATACACCTCCGTATCCTACTTCGGTTGGAGGGTTATGACAGGTTGTCGTAAGAAACTCGTCAACCCGGGGTAACTTTGCGATGCGTCGGGTGGGCATAGCTATGCTTGGGCTTAGCTATGTTGCATTGTTAAAGGGGTTATACTACATAGTGTATACTAGTTAGAATATATTAAGATGTTGTATACTAGAAGTACAGGAATAGAACTTATCTAAACTACTACCACTTAGCTATAATTAGGAGAATGTAGGAGTTAGCTAAATCCTTACCTGTGTGTCACTCTACTCTTAAGCTTAACTTACCCCTGCATAGACCTTGATGTATACAGGTAATATATAAACTATTAACATAGTACTCTCTTATCATATCTTCCCTTGGGATAAAATAAATACGATACCTTGGAATATTCCCGGGTGAAATGCTACAATGGTATATCCGTGCGCTTGCGGATGACATATGTAACCATAATATACCAAGGTTATTTCTAGTGCTATTGCTGGGAATTATATTTCCAGTAGTGTCGCTAAGAAATACCAACAGTTATGTACTTGTCCACGTCCAAAGTTTGGTCCACCTTTAATAATTTGAGGATTTTTGTTTATAAAACCCGTAGTAGATGGTTTTTGATTTGAAGTCTGGGCACTAGTACTTTGACGATTGGGGCATTGTCGAGCAAAATGTCCATTCTTCCCACAAACAAAGCATGGTGAATCTTCTATTCTCATGCCTGGTCTTTGAATTGGTGGCATACCAGGTCTAGTATTAGGTAAAGATGGCTGAAAAGAGTAAGTCTTACGAATCTGAAATGGATTTTTAGTAGGTACTTGTCATTGCAGATTTATCCTTCTTTTCCGAAATCCTTCAATCATCTTTTGATCATTTTCTAGTCTAACTACTTTGTTGACTAGACTTTGAAAGTTTTCATGATCCTGGCTGATCATCGGTCCTTGTAGTTCATCACGCAGTCCTTCAATAAGTCTTTCGATGTTTTCCTTCTCATCTTGAATATCTGAAGCAGCATATCGGGCAAGTTGTGTAAATTTATTTAAGTATTCTTGGACTGTCATGAATCCTTTCCTCAATCTCCGAAATTCATTCTTTTTCATTCTAATTATTGCATTAGGTATGAAAGTATTTTTAAAAGCTGTACTGAATTCTTTCCAGGTAATAATATGGGCAGGGTCGTCTATTGATGCTTGATAAGCTTCCCACCATTCATTGGCTAGTCCTTCTAATTGATGGGTTTCAAAGGTTACCTTCTCTTGTTCATCAGTTCTTACCAAGGCTAATTTCTTTTCTATTGCCCGTAGCCAATCTTCGGCATCCATAGGTTCTTCTGTTTTTGAAAAAGTTGGTGGTCTGACCCTCATAAATTCAGCATGGTTACCTTGTCCTTTATTCCCTTGATTTTGAGCAATGGCTTCTAATAATTGAGTTTGTTTTGCCATTACTTCTACTAAAGTAGTAGGATCTGGCTGGGGAATTTCTCCTCCTTCAGGATTGCCATCATTCAGATTCATTTGGAATTTCTGCTGTCTTTTCAAAGGGGAGTCAACATCCTTAATTATACATAGAAAATATTATACATGATGCATACAAAAGTAGCAAAAGAGAAAACAAAAGAGAAAGCCAAAAGAAAACAAGAAAGAGGTAATTTCACACAAGTGGTTAGTGAGGAGTACTAACTAACTTATACTAATGCGTTTATTTATCTATAAGACCCCTAGTTATACACATTCTATCTATAACTTCTAGTCATCAAGCCACCCTGCCGTGCCTTCTGCAAGATTAGGAAATAAAGACGTAGGTGCAAACTGCGAAAAACCAGCATTATATGTTGTAGCTATATCCGTTGTATTGGTGGTAGGGCATGAGTAGGGAATCCCATCGTCATTGTCTTCACAAGTCTTAGGATGAACAGTGATATGTTCCTGTGTTTCAAAAATCCGTTCTTCAGGATCTTCTTCTTCTTGAGTCTCAACCCAAACAGGAGGAACATTCAAATCATTAATATGAAACATTCGGGTCCCTCTTGTTGTTTCTGGTTCTTGGCTAGCTTCACTTATGTCCATAGCTGAGGGTGTTGCTTCGGCTTCAGCTTCATCATCAGAGTGGATAGGATACAACGGTGATGGTGATGGTGGAAGGCCTTGTAAAACTCCTTCACCCATATCTTGAGGATTAGGCCCCTGTGGCTCATCCCCATGTACTGGTGATAAATGTCCGCCATCATCCTCATCATCATCGTCGCTATCTAGTCCGGGTACTTGATGAAGACAAAATGATGCTCCTGCGACACAAATATGGAGTATGGAGTTTTGTTTCTCCTTCTCATCATATAGATTTTGTAGCACTCGGTATTTGTATCTTATATCGGCTTCCTTGCGTTCAGCTTCCTCTAGACGTTGGCGCTGCATGTCCATATGCTCAAGGGCTTGCTCATACATATCGTCTGCAGCTTCCATCCACAGAGACATGCATGCTTTCATTGGTCATTGTAGTCTATATTCTGGATAGTGCAATAATCCTCGCCAGGTTCCCGCATAGGATGATAACAATAGCGAGAATGTTGGGGTTTGTCTTGATAGATATGATTCAGGCGTAGAAAAGCCTCCCTAGATGCATCATATAAGGCTGCTCGTATTGTATCCCGCCTATGACGAGTCCTGAAATAGTACATGTCTGTTTCTCCCCTTGGTGGATTGATCTTTATAGTCATGTCATACTCCCAGCGATCTCCCTTTTGGTAAGGATGTGAATAGAATTCCGGTACTTCAGCTATTTTTAGCTTTGACATTAACTTGATCAACTGGTCAGCACAATCATTGTTATGTATAGGGATCGTTGTCTCAAAACGCTCATGCCTTTCTGCCATTGACCTGAAATACACAAATGAAATATATAGTGTGTGTTCGCAAGTTAAATCTACCCCCCTTAAAACAATAAGCTTGAAATAAATTCAAACTTAACTGGGTTAGTAATCCTTAAGGTTCATCCTATAGTCAAATATATGCTCTGATACCAGTTCTGTCGGGTCCCAAAACTAATGACTTGGATCCGACCATGATTAATGTATCAAGCCCTGGATTAGTAAATAATTCATACATATAATACAGCTGGTTCTTCATTGCATAGGTAAAGTTTACAATACTTGGGATTTACAAAGCTGATTGTCTAACTAATTATACATAGGGTTACTATTATACAGCGGAAGTCTAATAAAGTTTGACTAGGAAGGAACAAACTCTGAGGGTTTTCTAAATTATCGAAGTCATCATAGTAGTAGTTATAAGGGTCCTCCTCTTGACCCAGATCTGAAAAAGGGTGAAATTGAGCAAGGATGAGTATTCACAATACTCAGCAAGTGTTGATATTTCTTACGATCACAGATAAAATCCGCAAGCGCACGGATATACCGATGTAGCACTTCCCCTACGGAGAATTCCAAGGGTATCGAATCCAAGGAAATGTGTGTGGTCAGATCTTCCTCTGGTTCATCCAAGGTCACCAAGCAAATGATAGGCCAGGATAGAGAGGATTTACTAGTGAGAAACAGTGTCTAGGGAAAGCTTATATTTAATCCTAACGCAATACTTCAGGCACTGGCAACCCGCTGTTCCCAGATGTCGCTCTACTACGTACCCGGACAGGGAGGACTTAAGTGATCTCGAGGGCTGTCACCACCTCTACACCAACCTCAAACGTACTGTGGGATACGCAACAATTACTGGATAACAATTACCTAAACATCACGTCTAAGCAATTAATATCTACTTTAGTGTTTATAACTCACCAAAGCAATCACTATATTTTAGTTGATTATTGTGAACAATAATACCGTATGCTACTTAGGAACTAACCAAGAGATAATTCTCGCAAAATAAATCAAAATTACTCAAGAAGAATATTACATTGAATTCAGAGTAATAAACATTTTAGTTGATTATTGTGAACAATAATACCGTATACTACTTAGGAACTAACCAAGAGATAATTCTCACAAAATAAATCAAAATTACTCAAGAAGAATATAACATTGAATTCATAGTAATAAACAGAATAAAAGAAATAGGAGAAGATTACCGACAACTCCGGAATTCTCCCGACTTCTTCTACTCTACTCTCTTCCTATTCCAGTATACAATATAGTACAATAGAGCATCTTATAATTCAGCTCAAGCTTGGAAGAGTGTGTGTGAAGTGAGAGAGTGAAGCCTTTAAATAGAGGTAGGTATTACGGTTGTACTATGCGAATTGTCGGAAATGCTCCGCAACCACCATCACGAGATGATCAAGACCGCCCATGCCAAAACCTGGGATCAACGGTGATCACCAGGGTTCGGCCGAATCTGGGCTGGGCCCTCCTGGCCTGGCCTTCGGTCGGTAGACTCCCAGGACCTTCCTCTGTTTCTTTCTCGAATTTTTGGGTTGATTTACTGATGTTTCGATGAAGTTCACAACCTCTCCTTGTCTGGATACTTAATTCTCCTCACTTTAGTCCGATTTTCCTCCCAACTCAGGGTTTATCATCTTCATACAAATATACACCAACACTTGTAGAATATGTGAGATTAAGCACCTATCACTATGTTGAATGTTTTATTATCTGAATTTTATGCAGATGTTGGCGGTATAGAATCAACATTTAACAGCCGCCAACAAAAACACCCCACACTTAGCCCTTTGCTCGTCCCTGAGTAAAGGTTAGTGTAGAATGAATTTCTTCAAGATATAAATCAAGCATATAAATCATTCAAAACCATACCTGCACCTGTGAACTTTATCAGTGGCTATCTTACCATCTTGAGTAATTGATAAATGGAATGATCTCGATTTCAGTCATTCTTTCTTCTCTGTCAGACTCATGGGATTTTTATAAATTTTCGCAAACTAGCTCTTTTCCTCATATTGACTTTCTTTCTTGTCTCTCAAGGATGTATATTTTCTTTTTGGATCCTCACCAAGGCAAAATGTGCCAGAATTCATTCCTATTCTAAGGCTGATATTTGTAGCTTGGTAGGGATAAACTGTGACATACCTGCATCATATATATTGCAAAGCCAAAAATACGGACTCAAGAAGATCATCAGTCATACTCTTAGATCAAGGGTCTTTATTTGTGGTGGAAAATGAAAAAGTAAAATATTTTGTGGAATGATGGAATAAAGAAATGAATCTCCCTTTTTCTTATACTTTCTCTCCCCTTTGGTTTTCTCGGCATGAATATAGAAGGGGCATTACTATATTTTCTTTCCAACTTTGCTCAATGTTTTGGGAGCAAACTTTATTTCCTTCTCTTTTCTATTTTTTTTCATAGCCATGCCTTTCCTTCCCCTTTTTTTTTATTTTGGCAAGAATTTTTCCAAGAGAAGAAAGCATAGTCTAATGTAGGAGTTTATTTGAATGGAATTTTTTTTTGTGGAAAGCCATCTTCTAGTGTAGAAGCTTAGCTTAATTATATATTGTGGAAAAATGGAAATGGAAATGACCCCTTGATCATGAGAGTATGAAAGATATCTAACACGAATCACATAAATTTGACAAAGCTCAATATAATGTCAAGCAATCATTTGCATAATAAGGTTGATCATTAATGTACTTGCATATGGCCTTGGTAGGTATAAGATGAAGTCAATTGGAGGATTGAGCTTTTAAACCATTTTATTTTTGAAAACAAATTCCCAAGAGTCATAACAAGAGTTGCAAGGATTCCCTTCATCTTGAATCATCTCACATAAAGCAGTTACTTAGATGCATAAGGTTCCCTAAACATGGATGGTGGTTCACAAGCACAAGTTCAGCTGAGAATGATGAATAAACAAGTTTAATCACATGAAGAATTTCATTAGTTGGAAATTTTATCTTTCACATATGCCTGAACCAATTGTTTTCTAAATTTTTAGCTCTAGTACTATATCATGGTGGAGATATACAGATAAAAGAAGTGCTCACCTACTTACTTGTGAAAACTGGGAGGTACTGCGGCCAACACTGGTTCGGCCGAACCACTCTGGTGCCCAATACCTCTGCAATTTTCTGCAGAGTTCAGTGCCTTCCAGGTGTTCAGACATTAAGTAATTTTCAGATTATGTGCACGTAAGAAGCTGGGATATCTCCCCCACACTTATTCAAAACCTGAATTTTATTAAACATGAAACAAAACAAATTTTGGCAAACATTGGGGTTAACACCAATGAGCCACATTATTCATAGCAAGTGCTTAAATGATTGGAAAAATAAAACCAAGCACCTACTACTATGTTGTTATTCATGGAAAGGAAGCATCTAATTAGCATAATACTTATTTTCCTTTCCCATTTCTACGAATGCGCGCTTGATCTCAGCGCACAAACCACGACTAAGGCTATTGAAATTAATTCTAAATTCGGCAAGCTCTACCCCTAGCTCCGCGTTGCGATCCCTAAGCTCTATGTTCTCCTTGCGGAGTTTCTTCACTTGTGCGGCGAGCTTATGGATCGAGGGTTCCGGCGACTTCACCTCATCTTCTTGATATTGGCCAGGAGCCCTCACAATTGGAGGGGGCGTCAAATTATGCTTCACCTTCATAGGTGGAGGGCTACGGGATTCCGCTGCCCCCTCCTTCTCCGATGCTGTTAACGGCCGGAGTAAACCCTTGCCATACCGGCCACCAGGAGTTCGCACTCCTTGAATGTGGAAACGCTCCTCCTTCGGAGTGGATGGAGTAGCGGTGGGTGTAACATACTTATGGAGCACCTCATCCCCTGCCTTGGTGAACAGGGTGCCTACATAACGCTCGGCGGGAGGTGGAGCGGCCTTCTCATCATTTTGGAAAAGGTGTCGCGCCTTCAACAAGCCGAGTTCTCCTGTTGTCGGCTGTCGCGCAAGCGAATCCCCCCGAATTTTTGTCCTTGTGACATGGCGAGGGGAGAGGGATCGCACTGCCGAACGGGGGGCCGAACGGGGCCGAGAAGGGTTCGGCCGAACCAGGGAGCTTGCCGATCAGCTCCAGAATCGCAGGGGAGCCTGGCACTGTTGCAAGGGGTTGTGCCCACAGTGCATTCACCCCTTCCATCGTGTAATGCTCCACCAGGATCAATTGATTCACCGGTGTCGGCTCTCCGTCAAGGTTGTATGTGGAGTTGGAGGAAGAGCCGATGAATGGGATCAAAGATTTGCCAACCACTGGTGAATTGAGGGTGATGGAGCAATGGAATTGAGATGAGAAGAAGAGGAGGTTTGCAAAAGTGGGAGAGAGGAGGAAGGACAGGGTTCTGGGTCTGATACGACTGATCTACCCCCGAATGCGCATCACAACAGACTATAGATGAGCGGGGGAGACTGAGGTTCAACATTGGGGCTGATCGGGCGCTGCCCTGGTTCAGCCGAACCAGCAGGTTCGGACGAACCCTAGTGGGTCCAGCTAGCTGCCAATTTTTCCCTAGGCTCATTAAAACCTAATCTAAGCACAAAAATGACAACTATACAGGGTTTAAAGCATGCATTAGATGAGATCATCATAGTTCATAATCAATTAATTCAATGACATCCACTTCTTCATCTAAAGTTTCATTTGGCTCAAGGAAAATCTTTAAGCGTTGACCGTTTACCTTGAATATATTACCTGAATTGTCGCGGAGTGTGATTGCCCCGTGCAAAGAGGTATCGATGACGTCGAACGGTCGTTCCCATTTACTACACAATTTTCCGTGACCGAAAAGCTTAACCCTGGAGTTGAACATTAGCACTTTGTCTCCTGGCTTGAATTTCTTGATTTTTATCCTTTTGTCATGCCAGCGCTTCGTCCTTTCTTTGTATATCTTTGCGTTATGGTAGGCCTTCTCTCTCCATTCTTCAAGTTCACCAATTTGCATTTTTCTCCATTTTCCTGCTCCTTCAAAGTCCATATTCCAGTTTCTGATGGCACAGTATGCTCTGTGCTCAAGTTCCACGGGTAGTCGACATGACTTCCCGTAGACTATCTGATATGGGGACATTCCAATGGGTGTCTTGTACGTTGTCCGGTATGCCCACAGTGCATCCAGCAATCTATCCTTCCATCTTGTTCCCATTTTGTTGACCGTCTTCTGCAGAATATTCTTAATATGTTTGTTCGATGTTTCTGCTTGACCACTGGTCTGCGGATGGTAAGGACATTGTGTTTGGCTCCCATCTCTCATAGGAGGTCTCGGAAGGTTTTGTCAATGAAGTGAGAACCTCCGTCACTTATGACCATTCTGGGGTACCAAATCTTGGGAAGATGATTTCTATGAACATGTTCTTGGCATGCCTCGCATCCGCGGCGCTACACGGCATAGCCTCAACCCACTTGGAGACATAGTCAACTGCCACCAGAATGTACTCGCGGTTGCGAGACTTAGGGAAAGGTCCCATAAAGTCTATACCCCAAACATCGGATATCTCGACTTGCAAATTGTATGTGAGGGGCATTGCATCGCGAGGAGTGATTCCTCCTTGCCTCTGGCAGCTTGTGCATCTTCTGAGGAATTCTTTTGAGTCTTCATACATTGTTGGCCAGAAGAAACCACGTTGCCAAATCTTCGCCTGGGTGCGGAATGCACCGTAATGGCTACCATAGGGTGAGGCATGGCATCACTCTATGATCTTAAGTCCTTCATCAGTTGGCACACATCTTTGTAGTAAGCCATCGGAGCAGACCCGATATAGGTATGGCTCATCCCATATATGACGGCGACTTTCATACTTCAGTTTTTGTTGATTTTCCCCTGGTGGTATGTACTTGGATACCATGTAGTTTACTATGTTGGCATACCACGGGTTGGAGTCACGAACCGTCGTCAGCATGTCGTCTCTCAAGAAGTCGTTTATCGGTTGTTCCTGCGTGTCAGTGATCCGCAGCCTGGACAAATGATCTGCTACAGAATTTTCTACTCCCTTTTTATCTTTAATTTCTAAGTCAAATTCTTAGAGCAACAAAATCCATCTGAAGAGACGTGGTTTAGCATCTTTCTTAGTGAGTAGGTACTTCAAAGCAACATGATTAGTATAGATTATCTCCTTGGCTCCCAGTAAGTAAGATCTAAACTTATCGATAGCAAAAACAACCGCGAGCAGCTCTTTTTTGGTAGTTGCATAATTTAACTGAGCTCCGGTCAGAGTTTTGTTAGCATAGCAGATTGCATGATGCTTTTTATCCTTGGTTTGGCCCAAGACCGCACCAACAGCAAAATTGCTTGCATCACACATGATCTCGAAGGGCAGAGTCCAATCAGGAGGTTGAATGATTGGAGCGGAGACGAGTGCCTTTTTGAGAATTTCAAAAGATTTTAGCCACGCGTCATCGAACTCAAAGGGCGCATCCTTGGCTAGCAAATTGGTCAGAGGTCCGGCGATTATAGAAAAGTCCTTGATGAACCTTCTATAAAAGCCGGCATGTCCCAAGAAGCTGTGGATTCCTTTGATGTTCACAGGAGGAGGAAGTTGATCTATAACATCGATTTTAGCACGATCAACTTCGATTCCTCGTTCGGACACTCGATGGCCAAGAACTATCCCTTCATGAACCATGAAATGGCACTTTTCCCAATTAAGTACTAGGTCCTTCTCTTGGCATTGTTGTAAGACTTTGTCTAAATTTTGTAGACAATGACCGAAGGTCTTTGCATAGACCAAAAAATCTTCCATGAAGACTTCCATAATGTCCTTGATCATGTCCGAGAAAATAGACATCATACATGTTTGGAAAGATGTAGGAGTGTTGCACAGTCCGAAGGACATCCTACGGTATGCATAGGTGCCATACGGACATGTGAACGTAGTCTTACTTTGGTCCTCCGGATGGATAGGAATTTGATGATACCTAGAATACCAATCAAGGAAACAGAAAAAAGAATGATTTGCCAGCCGTTCCAACATTTCATCAATGAAGGGTAGCGGGAAATGATCCTTTTTTGTAGCCTTGTTAAGTTTCCTGTAATCGATTCACATCCTCCATCCGGTTACGATTTGTTGCAGGATTAGTTCATTTTGAGCATTTGCAATGACCATCATTCCTCCCTTCTTTCGCACAACCTGGACTGGGCTAACCCACTCGCTGTATGGTACGGGATAGATAATCCCAGCATGCAGGAGTTTCAAGACCTCTTTCTTTACAACCTCTCGCATTGCATTATTGAGCCGTCATTGAGGTTCCCTAGAAGGAGTACTCTCGGGGTCAATAGGAATACGAATACGATGGGTGCTAAGCGCGGGATTAATCCCCCTAAGGTCTTGAAGCGAGTAGCCAAGAACAGAACCGTGCTTTCCCAACATGGTGAGAAGACATTGAGTCTCATCTTCACAGAGCTTGTCACTGATTATGACAGGAGCTTCTCTGTCATTGTGTAGGAAAGCATATCGTAGGCCTGGAGGTAGAGGTTTAAGCTTAAGTGGAGGTCGAGGTGGCGGTTCCATGATTGGCAGGTCGAGAGTCTCACCGGGATCCGCTTCCTCTTTGATGAAATCGAGGACCTCATCTTCCAGAAGGGCCTCGAGAGACTCATGAGGGAGAACTGCAATAACCTCCTCCACAGACTCAATTTCTGGGAGGGAATCGGTCAAGGCGATCCTTGCTCGTGAGAATGGAACTGAAAATTCATTCCCTCCCAACGTTATTTTGAAGATTTCTAATCGAGGTGTGTTAATGAGAAGTTGCACAATGGGCAGCCCGATTAGGATGTCGAAATCTTGAATTTCAAAGATGTGGAAATCCAAGATCACCTCCCTATCTTCAAAGCAGACAGGCATATCTTGTACAATCCCAAATCCTTCAATGATATTTCCGTTTGGATGTTTGAAGAATTTGTTAGTCAGGGTCACTGCCTTATCGCTTAAATACGCGAATGGAAAAGACTCGGAAACGAGATTGGCCCCGACAGTTGGACTGTAGAGAATACCAATGTCGTTCCCTTCCAAATGGCAAAGAATGATTCGAGGAGCGGTATTTATCCGAATTACTTCGGATGAAAGCTCTGCCTCCCTTAGCCATTCATCGCTCATTATGGATGTTAAGTCCCAGACAGTTTGTCGTAGGAACCCGAGTTCCATAGGATTGGGAGGTCGAAAAGGAACGAGTGGTTTCCTCTTGTTAAAATAGTTCAAGGTATTGTCGTAGTCTTCGTCAAAGCCGTCCCTGAACAGAATTGTGGCACGACCCGGGGTCTGAATTTCTTCATTCTCGACGGTCGGCTGCTCTAGAACCTTCTCATCAATCGAGCTAGCAGAAGTGGATGGTTCAGCGAGTGGCTCGATCATTAGAGGTTCCTCTATCTTGGACACGGATGCCTCCGGCTGGGTTCATTGGATTTCGTCATGACGGAAGTATTTTCTAGAATGCGATCCAAAATTATTCTTCCTTCCGACGGCGTTTTGTGCATGAACGATCCTCCGGCGGTTATGTCCAGATAGAATGCGGACTCCTTATCCAAACCCGTATGGAAATGTTGCAGTAACACATACTCGGGTAAGGACAGGGTTGGTTCGGACTGTACTAAATTAGTGAATCTGGACCAGGCTGCACCAATTGATTCGTTTTTGATCTGCTTAAATGTCACGCCCGGAATTTCTATCCAAAATTCCAAACGCTTACATGTGTGTTAAATCCTCGTCCAGGAATCAGCCGAGGCACACAATAACAAATTGATAATAGAGTACTCTTAAACAACTAATTAATATTCGCAAAATAGCAAATTATTACAGAGGTGGATAGTTCCTCTCAAAAAAATAAAATTCTATGCAGCGGAAAATAAAACAAACTACGGAACAGCTATGGCGACTCCACTCCACAGGCAACTTAACCCGGACCAAGCCTAGTCCTCTAGATCATCACCTTCACTGAAGTACTCCTCCTCTGATGAATGAATATTGCAAGATTGAGCATATGACATACTCAACAAACCACACAGCAAATATGCAAGTGCACAGGATAACAAAGGATGGCATAATATAGCTCATTTGCATAAACAACATTTAATAAATATTTAAGAGAGTAGTACAACAGTTGAATAATTAATCAGTATTAAGTAAACACTATACAACACACCCATGTTGCATAGGCCCAACCCCATCTGAACAACCAACCCCGGTTGTACAAATCAAACCTCCATACCAGGAATATACCATTCCAAACCAGGAGTCAAATTAATTATCACAATTACCATCAATGAATAATGTGAGACTAATCACGAAAAACATTGTTAGACCCGCCCATAACCGCGGGCACGGCTATTCGAATAGTTTTACTCTGGCCAGAGATGTACCACTGTACCCACAAGACACAGTTCCACAACATGTTACCATGCGCCTCAATACCACCATGGTACCTCGGAAAGGAACTGTGACAATACCCCTCGCACAACACAACTCACCACAGTGCACCATACCTGGATCATAATCACCCCCTCTACAACCAGAGGCATGGACTCCCCAGCGACCCCCACGGACTTCTCGCCGCTTCTCAGTCTGGCACCGCATAATGAATCATGCTATACAAAAGGTAAAGCCGTTGCCCACGCTGGCTTGTGGTTGGCACGGTAAATGTTTCACAACAGTAGTTCGTGAACCGGTCCTTAATTGTCATGAGCACGACCATCAAAACCATATGCTCACAACCCACCTTAATCAGGTTTTAATTATCAATTAATTAACATAACACGATTAACCATCGTGAGCTACCATTAAATATAATCGTGAATAGAAATGTAGTATGATTCATCCCATTAATGAGCTTATGTTTCTAAGCATGGCTAAGCAATTATACATATATAGCATTTAGCTGAACCAAACCAATATATAAGGTTCTAGCTAATCAAATTATAACCCATAGAAAAATATAGTCATCTTCGGCCATAATTAAATGGGAAAAGGCTCACCACCCGATGACATTCGAAAATAATGCATAAGTTGAAATAAAACATTAGCTTTAAACGGGTTCAACATGCTCAAAGGGTTGTTTGGGATCTGTGTGACTTGCCTTGGGCTTCCACAAAAACCTCTGAACCTTCCTCAACTGAAATGCTCTCCTCCGGAACGTCGGAAACTAAAGCAAATAAACAAAATCAACAAAACAGTACAAAAACAAGCATAAACAGTACATGTGGATATTTTTAACATGTAGATCTTGATTTTAGAAAAATTTAGCAACTTGAACCACCTGAAACGGATCTACGGTTATTTAGTTATGATTTTCCAAGGATTTAATCTATTGGAAAAACGAGAAAAAGAAAAACGATGATGACGTCATGATGACATCATCAATGGCCGGACCAAGATGGCGACCTCGCCGGAGATTGGATGGTCGGCTGCGAATTTGGAGGGCATGTACACGTAGAGGACGACGAGGCGAACCCAACGGTACTCACCCTCATGCCAAACGACGACCGACGACGGCCGGCGACGAAGGGGCGACGGCGGCGGCTCGGGATAACCGGCGACGGCGAGGTACGGCGGCCAGCGACGAAGAGGGAGGTGCGGCCGGGCTAGCCCTCGGTCACGCGCACCCGACGGCGGCGAGAGGAGGCAGTGGTGACAGCTAGGGCGACGGCGCGGCGCGGCTGGTGGTTGGCCGGCGACGGTGGCGGCTAAAGCGACGCGGCGGCGACTCTACGGCGCACTAGAGAGCTCGAGAAAGGGGGCAAACGAAAGAGGAGGACTAGGGGGTCCTATTTATAGCCTTGGATTGAAGAGATCGGACTCCTCCCGCGAGAAATCGCTCCGGGAAAATCTAAACTTGGTTTTGGAGATAAACTCGAAAATGAACTCGATTCGGAGAGATTACTCAACGGTTTGCTCCGATTCTTGAGGGGATACGAAAGAGGGAGATAAGGGAAATATTTCCCCTCAACAAATTTTAGGAAAACACAAGAGAAAAGGTTGGATTTGGAGGAGAAAAACCGAGCCAATTCGGTCTCAGTTCGGCTGCTAGAGGTAGAAGATGAATAGTGCCGAGGGAGGCAAATTAGACTTTCGGCTGGGCTGAGAAGGGGAAGAGCAGCTCGGCTTGGGCTGCACAGCACGCACACGAGGGGAAGAGATGTTGGGCTGAAATCAGCCCAACGGCTTAGGAGAGGAT
Organism: Oryza glaberrima; assembly: GCF_000147395.1. Lineage (NCBI taxonomy): Eukaryota > Viridiplantae > Streptophyta > Magnoliopsida > Poales > Poaceae > Oryza > Oryza glaberrima. The sequence goes on along the minus strand of NC_068337.1, from coordinate 10,261,985 downwards.
TTTAAAAACTTTTCCAATTAAAATAATTCGTGAAATGATGTTTCATTATTTAAAAATACTTTCCTTGCTCAAATAATTCCCAGAAAAATCTAGAAAATAGATAAACAAGCAAAGTATTTAACGAGATTTTATCTAACTCAGTTTTATGTTACAATTTCTCCTAGATTATTAGAGTTTAACTTGAAGGCTTTTTTTAAAATAATTTCTAGAAATGATTTAAAATATGGATTATTAATTTAGGCGATTTTTAGGGCGTGACAAACCTACCCCCCTTAAACGGAATCTCGTCCTCGAGATTCAGAAGAACTGGCAAAAAGATGAGGATGAGCTGACTTCAATTCATCTTCTCGCTCCCAAGTGGCTTTTTCTTCTGAATGATTGCTCCACTGGACCTTACAGAACCGTATGACGCGATTCCTGGTGTTTCTCTCATTCACCTCCAAAATTCTGACTGGCTTCTCAACATAAGTTAAATCTTCTTGAAGCTCTATACGCTCAGGATCTGCTTCCTCCACAGGAACACGCAAACATTTCTTCAATTGCGACACATGAAACACGTCATGTATTCCCGCCATTGACGAAGGCAACTCTTGCTGATAAGCTACTTCACCTCTTCGACTCACGATCTTAAAAGGTCCCACAAAACGCGGTGCCAATTTCCCTTTGGTCTGGAAACGATGAACACCTCGTAACGGCGTAACCCGAAGGTATACATAATCCCCTTCTTCGAAAGCCAAATCTCTGCGACGATTGTCGGCATAGCTCTTCTGACGCAACTGGGCCACGCGCAACCTTTCTTGAATAATCTTCACTTTTTCTTCTGCCTCTCGTAATATGTCTGTCCCAAAAATTTGACGCTCACCGGTTTGATCCCAAAGGAGCGGCGTGCGACACTTTCGGCCATACAATGCTTCATACGGAGCCATTTGAAGACTAGCTTGATAACTGTTGTTATATGAAAATTCCGCGTACGGCAGATTCTTATCCCAACTTCCACCAAAATCTAGAACACAGGCTCTCAACATGTCTTCTAAAATTTGATTCACTCTTTCCGTCTGACCATCAGTTTGAGGGTGATAAGCAGTACTGAAATTCAAACGGGTACCCATCTCTACTTTTAATTTCTGCCAAAACTTCGAAGTAAACTGATTACCTCTATCTGACACTATTTTCTTGGGAACGCCATGTAAACATACAACTCTTGCCATATATAACTCTGCAAGCTTATTTCCCGAGTAGGTTGTTTTGACAGGTATAAAATGAGCAACTTTAGTAAGCCTATCAACCACTACCCAAATAGAATCATGTCCTACCGACGTTCTAGGTAGACCGGTGATAAAATCCATTCCTATTTCCTCCCATTTCCATTCTGGAATCTTCAACGGTTGCAACAGACCAGCTGGCTTCTGATGCTCTGCCTTGACTCGTTGACACACATCACACAGAGCCACATATTCTACTATCTCACTTCGCATGCTGGCCCACCAGAATTGTTGCTTCAGGTCTTGATACATCTTAGTGCTTCCGGGGCGAATGGAATACAAAGTTTCATGAGCTTCTTTCATGATAGTATCCTTCAACTCTTTCTTATCAGGCACGCAAATTCTTTCTCCTAGCCACACCGTTCCTTGCTCATCTTCCACATAACCGATGGCTTTTCCTCTTCTCATGTTCTTTTTAATTTCTTGAATATCAGGATCATTCACTTGAGCTTCTCTAACTTGATCAAATAGAGTGGGTTGAGCTTCTAAAGCAGCCATAAAACCTTTGCTGACTATTCCTAAGTTCAACTTTTCGAATTCTTGGCACAATTCCCAAGGTAGATGTCGTCCTTCTGACATATTACAGTAGCTTTTCCTGCTGAGGGCATCTGCTACCACATTTGCTTTACCCGGGTGGTAATGGATTTCCATATCATAATCCTTGATCAACTCTAACCATCTTTGCTGACGCATGTTCAAATCAGGTTGAGTGAAAATGTACTTCAAACTTTTATGATCTGTATACATCTCTGTACGGTTACCAAAAAGATAATGACGCCAAATCTTCAATGCATGCACTACCGCTACCAACTCTAGGTCATGCGTTGGGTAGTTATTCTCATGAGGACGTAACTACCTAGATGCATAGGCAACCACCTTCCCATCTTGCATCAAAACACAACCCAAACCAAGTCGGGATGCATCACAGTACACTTGAAAACCTTTCCTTGAGTCGGGCAAGATTAACACAGGCGCAGTCACTAGCCTTTTCTTCAGTTCTTGAAAACTTTGCTCACAATCTTCCGTCCACTTATGCTTCACTTCCTTCTGAAGCAGGCGAGTCATTGGTCTGGCGATCTTTGAGAAGTTCTCAATAAACCTGCGGTAGTACCCCGCAAGTCCAAGGAAACTACGAATCTCTGGCACCGTCTTGGGTTGCTTCCAATTTAACACTGAATCCACATTGCTTGGATCTACGGCCACTCCTTCGGCTGAGATGACATGACCAAGAAACTTCACTTCTGACAACCAAAATTCACATTTACTGAACTTGGCATAGAGCTGATGCTCACGTAGTTTCTCTAAAGCAAGACGAAGATGCTCTTCATGTTCTTCCTTTGTCTTGGAGTAAATAAGAATGTCATCAATAAACACCACGACAAACTTATCCAGATATTCCATAAACACCTTGTTCATCAGATTCATGAAAAAGGCCGGGGCATTAGTGAGTCCAAATGACAAAACGGTACATTCAAACAAACCATACCGAGTGGTAAAGGCGGTCTTTGGTATATCCTCCTCATGGATTCGAAGTTGATGACATCCGGAGCGGAGATCTATCTTGGAGAAAACTGTAGCACCTTCCAATTGATCAAACAAGTCGTCAATCCTAGGTAGAGGATACTTATTCTTGATAGTGACCTCATTCAACGCTCGATAATCCACACACATTCTCTGAGTATGATCTTTCTTCTCCACAAAGATGACTGGTGCTCCCCACGGCGAACTACTGGGTCTGATATATCCTTTCTGAAGCAAATCATCCACCTGTCTTTTCACCTCTGCTAACTCATTAGCTGCCATTCTGTATGGTCTCTTATGGATAGGGTTGGTTCCGGGTACTAAGTCTATCCGGAACTCTATGTCTCTCTTAGGTGGCATACCTGGCAAATCCTCAGGAAACACCTCTGGGTAGTCTTGTACTATTGGGATCTCTTGTAAAGCGACTTGGTTTAATGTCACACCATGAGATTTAGGAGAGGACAAAAAGAAAGAAATTGTTTCCCCATTGCTGCTGGTTAAAGTCACCTTACGATTGGCACAATCGATAACTCCTCTGTGACGAGATAACCAATCCATCCCTAAGATAACATCTAGATCTTTGGATTCTAGCAAGATAAGTGAGGATGGGAAAGGAATTTCTTCTATCTCTATAGTAACGGAAGGACAAAACTGTGTCGAAGATACTTGATTGCCTGGGGTATTAACTAGTAAAGGTCTCCCAAGACTAATAACTTCCATCCCATGATTGCTTGCAAAACTTTTAGACAAAAAGGAATGTGTGGCACCGGAATCAAAAAGCACAAATGCGGGTATAGAGTTAACAGGAAACGTACCCAAAACCACATCTGGTGCATTCTGGGCTTCTGTCGCTGCAACATGATTAACATGAGCCTTCGGTGCTGGAGCATTGGAGTTGTTCGGGGCTGGAGCATTCTTCACATGTCGTGGCTTTGGACACTTATCAGCATAATGCCCTGGATCACCACAATTGAAGCACACCCCTGGCTTGCTTCCCTGTTCCTTCCTGACAGGCTGACTCTGAGTTGGAGTTGCTGCAGGACGGGCGACCACGTTGCGATTGTCGTTGCTGCGACTACCAGTGTTGTTGTAGAACTGGCATTGAGGGAGAACAACTGACTTGGGTCCTCCCTGAGGGTATGATGCAACTTGGGGTCCCATAACAAGACGCGGCCTCTGGTTACTGCCCTGTTGAGCCTTGAATTGGGCAGCCCTGCGCTTCTTCTGCTCCATCCGGTTGTACTTGTCTTCCTGGCGAATCGCCTTGTCCACCAACTGCTGGAAATCCAGGTAATCCATAGACATCAACGCATAAGACAACTCATCATTCAATCCCTCTAAAAACTTCTCCTGGCGTTCTTCATCTGAGCGAACATCTTCTGGAGCATAGCGAGCTAAGCGATTAAAGTCATGGAGGTACTCTGTGATGGAACGGGATCCCTGGTTAAGCGCTCTGAACTCTCTCTTCTTTAAAGCCACAACACCCGACGGTATGTGTGTCTTCTTAAAAGCAGCTGTGAACTCCTGCCAAGTGATGGGCTCTCCCTCAGCTCTGTTTTGTCGAAAATGATCCCACCACTCAGCAGCAGGACCATGCAACTGATGCAAAGTAAAAGAAACTTTTTCCTGCTCAGTACACTGGATCAAATCCAACTTCTTCTCAACCGCATGCAGCCAATCTCCTGCCTCTACAGGGTTGGTGGTACTTGAGAAGGTAGGTGGTCTCACACGTAGAAAATCTGCCAGCTTGTTTTCTGGAGGTGGGGGTTGATTCTGGTTGTTTGCCTACTGGTTTTGCGCTTGTTGCACTAACAAATTGATTAACTGAGTTTGCTGGGCCAGAATCTGGGCAAGTGTGGGATCTCCTTCATTGTTACCACCTCCGCTTCCACTTCCACTTCCGGTGCGAGTGTTCACCATCTAAAGGTAAGCACAGATAAAAGGAAAGAACGACAGAGAGATACCCTTAGAACGGAGGTCTTTAATTAATTTAAATTCTATATTGCTCTTAACTGTGTAGAATTACATTTATTTTGCATTAACACTATCTCACCAACTATCTTACTCTCTGACAAGCAAAAGAACTAAACTCATGTAGTTACATCCCACCAATGATGTAAGCAACATGCTAAACCCCACACACACACAAGCAAACTTAAGCAAACAAACTAACATAGCGAACTACGGCAACGGTCTAACTAGGCAACTACTCTCGCCTTGCGTCGGAACAAAGAGACGGATCTTCTTTCTCTGGAGTAGCTGGCTCTCTTTCTTCTGGGTCTTCCTCTTCTTCCTCATCACTTAAGACATGGATGACAGGTTCAGCATGATCAGGCACAACGTCTCCCATCACACGAGTCTTTGAAGCTAACTGGAGACAAGGTGGTGGACAGGTTCTCTTCCTTGCGGTGAGGCGAAGCTCGGGTGCCGGCGGCGGTGTTTCTCCCTTAAGCTCAGCTAATTCCTTCTGTAGACGGTACACCTTGCTCTCCAACTTGCAAATCTTGCCTCGATTCCAGTTTTCCCTGTCATGAGCTGCTTTCTCTCGCTCCACACCTACTGCATCCTTAGCGCTAAGCATATGCACAACATGCGTCAGAGTGGCACTATCTTCACCATCAGGACAGGTGTAAGTTCCATAGTCTTGACCATGAGGCTTGTGAGGATGGTACTGGAAAGCTGATGAATCTAACTCCTCTTCAAAGCGATGACGCAACTCTCCAATGGCCACCAATGCTGCTTCTTGACAAGCATGGCTGTACTTTCTTCCCCCAGCTTCGAACTTAATGAACGGAAGGTCTTCACGATCACTAGCCAACGTTACACGAACACGACACTTCTCCTCGTTGGGGTCATGGGGAATCTGACGATACTCGGGAGCAACTTCATAGCCTACTTCAAAAGCCATCCATCTCAGCTCCCTGACAAATCCTAGCACCTTGATCAAGTTTTTTGGTGGATGAGGCAGCACCTAAAGAAACATGGAAAGGAGTAATTAATGCATATTTTTAAGTTAACTGCACAAACTAGACTTAATTGATTTGACCCAGAAAAGGAAGAAAATAAAAGAAAAGGAACTTACAAAACTATTATATTATTTTTTTTAAATTGGAATTTAACTTTTGGACAGAGACAAATCAGTTTAGACATGTGAATAAAATAAAACTAAAATACTTAAGATCTACTATAAGCACGGTACAGTGTCACCATAAGAGGGATGAGTAGTACTAGTGCTATCATGATTGAATCGATACCATAATAGATGTACAGTGCCGACTAATCAATGAGGTTCAGGAAACTATTTAATACACTGAGCAGTAAAGAAAAGAAATATTTTGGAAAAGAACAACCTTTTGCTTTAAAAGAAAAGAAATAGAATTAAATAAATTTTTGTGCATAACCTTGCATGTGCTGCCAACTTAATTAATTTGTAAGAGAATAGAGAAGAGCAGTTCTAATTTTCCAAAATATTTTTAAGGCTACTTAAGGTTTACCATTTGGCTTGTCCTAAGGTCAAGGTGGCTCTGATACCAACTTGTCACGCCCGGAATTTCTATCCAAAATTCCAAACGCTTACATGTGTGTTAAATCCTCGTCCAGGAATCAGCTGAGGCACACAATAAATTGATAATAGAGTACTCTTAAACAACTAATTAATATTCACAAAATAGCAAATTATTACAGAGGTGGATAGTTCCTCTCAAAAAAATAAAATTCTACGCAGCGGAAAATTAAACAAACTACGGAACAGCTATGGCGACTCCACTCCACAGGCAACTTAACCCGGACCAAACCTAGTCCTCCAGATCATCACCTTCACTGAAGTACTCCTCCTCTGATGAATGAATATTGCAAGAATGAGCATATGACATACTCAACAAACCACACAGCAAATATGCAAGTGCACAGGATAACAAAGGATGGCATAATATAGCTCATTTGCATAAACAACATTTAATAAATATTTAAGAGAGTAGTACAACAGTTGAATAATTAATCAGTATTAAGTAAACACTATACAACACACCCGTGTTGCATAGGCCCAACCCCATCTGAACAACCAACCCCGGTTGTACAAATCAAACCTCCATACCAGGAATATACCATTCCAAACCAGGAGTCAAATTAATTATCACAATTACCATCAATGAATAATGTGAGACTAATCACGAAAAACATTGCTAGACCCGCCCATAACCGCGGGCATGGCTATTCGAATAGTTTTACTCTGGCCAGAGATGTACCACTGTACCCACAAGACACAGTTCCACAACATGTTACCATGCGTCTCAATACCACCATGGTACCTCGGAAAGGAACTGTGACAATACCCCTCGCACAACACAACTCACCACAGTGCACCATACATGGATCATAATCACCCCCTCTACAACCAGAGGCATGGACTCCCCAGCGACCCCCACGGACTTCTCGCCGCTTCTCAGTCTGGCACCCCATAATGAATCATGCTATACAAAAGGTAAAGCCGTTGCCCACGCTGGCTTGTGGTTGGCACGGTAAATGTTTCACAACAGTAGCTCGTGAACCGGTCCTTAATTGTCATGAGCACGACCATCAAAACCATATGCTCACAACCCGCCTTAATCAGGTTTTAATTATCAATTAATTAACATAACATGATTAACCATCGTGAGCTACCATTAAATATAATCGTGAATAGTAATGTAGTATGATTCATCCCATTAATGAGCTTATGTTTCTAAGCATGGCTAAGCAATTATACATATATAGCATTTAGCTGAACCAAACCAATATATAAGGTTCTAGCTAATCAAATTATAACCCATAGGAAAATATAGTCATCTTCGGCCATAATTAAATGGGAAAAGGCTCACCACCCGATGACATTCGAAAATAATGCATAAGTTGAAATAAAACATTAGCTTTAAACGGGTTCAACATGCTCAAAGGATTGTTTGAGATCTGTGTGACTTGCCTTGGGCTTCCACAAAATCCTCCGAACCTTCCTCAATTGAAACGCTCTCCTCCGGAACGTCGGAAACTAAAGCAAATAAACAAAATCAACAAAACAGTACAAAAACAAGCATAAACAGTACATGTGGATATTTTTAACATGTAGATCTTGATTTTAGAAAAATTTAGCAACTTGAACCACCTGAAACGGATCTACGGTTATTTAGTTATGATTTTCCGAGGATTTAATCTATTGGAAAAACGAGAAAAAGAAAAACGATGATGACGTCATGATGACATCATCAATGGCCGGACCAAGATGGCGACCTCGCCGGAGATTGGATGGTCGGCTGTGAATTTGGAGGGCATGTACACGTAGAGGACGACGAGGCGAACCCAACGGTACTCACCCTCGTGCCAAACAACAACCGACGACGGCCGGCGACGAAGGGGCGACGGCGGCGGCTCGGGATAACCGGCGACGGCGAGCTACGGCGGCCGGCGACGAAGAGGGAGGTGCGGCCGGGCTAGCCCTCGGTCACGCGCACCTGATGGCGGCGAGAGGAGGCAGTGGTGACGGCTAGGGCGACGGCGCGGCGCGGCTGGTGGTTGGCCAGCTACGGTGGTGGCTAAAGCGACGCGGCGGCGACTCTATGGCGCACTAGAGAGCTCGGGAAAGGGGGCAAACGAAAGAGGAGGACTAGGGGGTCCTATTTATAGCCTTGGATTGAAGAGATCGGACTCCTCCCGCAAGAAATCGCTCCGGGAAAATCTAAACTCGGTTTTGGAGATAAACTCGAAAACGAACTCGATTCGGAGAGATTACTCAACGGTTTGCTCCGATTCTTGAGGGGATACGAAAGAGGGAGATAAGGGAAATATTGCCCCTCAACAAATTTTAGGAAAACACAAGAGAAAAGGTTGGATTTGGAGGAGAAAAACCGAGCCAGTTGTATAAATGTGCTCCGATGAAGGAGGTGGCTCATAGAATTCGACCCGAGGAGCAGACAACTCAAAAAGAGGTTGCTCTATGGTTGAGAAGAGTTTGACAGGAATACTTCTCTAGGATAGCAAGGGTAGAGTTAGAATAAAAAGTAAAAAGGATACAAGGATGAACCAGGTTCAGAAATGATCAGCAACCGTTCCCCGGCAACGGCGCCAGAAATGCTTGTTGGTATTTCTTACGATCACAGATAAAATCCGCAAGCGCACGGATATACTGATGTAGCACTTCCCCTATGGAGTATTCCAAGGGTATCGAATCCAAGGGAACGTGTGTGGTCAGATCTTCCTCCAGTTCATCCAAGGACACCAAGCAATTGATAGGCCAGGATAGAGAGGATTTACTAGTGAGAAACAGTGTCTAGGGAAAGCTTAATTTTAATCCTAACGCAATACTTCAGGCACTGGCAACCCGCACGTGCAAGCCATCACATCGCACTTCGCCACGCCATATCCAAACGGTCCTCCGCAGCAAGGTGCCGTGAGAAAGGCGGGGGGCGAAATGGGGCTGCCGCTAAGTGGGGGAATCAAGATTCGTCCAATTCCACCCCAATTCAAGTTCCCACCCGTTCCGCGATACTCGGGCGAAACGGACCCAAAAGAGTTCCTGTCCATCTACGAGTCCACGATCGAAGCCGCTCATGGCGACAAAAATACAAAGGCAAAGGTAATACATCTCGCTCTAGACGGCATCGCCCGCTCTTGGTACTTCAATTTACCAGCTAACAGCATTTACTCATGGGAGCAATTGCGTGACGTCTTTGTCCTTAACTTTCGAGGCACCTATGAGGAGCCAAAGACACAGCAACATCTACTCGGCATTCACCAGAGGCCGGGGGAGTCGATAAGGGAGTACATACGTTGCTTCTCGCAAGCCCGATGCCATGTTCAGGACATAACTGAGGCGTCCGTCATCAACGCCGCTTCGGCTGTGTTGCTTGAGGGCGAACTCATAAGAAAAATCGCCAATAAGGAGCCGCAGACACTCGAGCACCTGCTTCGCATCATTGACGGCTACGCAAGGGGCGAATAGGATACCAAGCGACGGCAAGCAATCCAAGCCGAGTATGATAAGGCCTCTGTCGCCGCTGCTCAAGCCCAAGCACAAGCACAGGTCGCCGAACCGGCTCCTCTCGCTGTTCGCTAGCCACAGCCAGCGAACCAAGGATAACCGCCAAGGCCAGGTCAAGCTCCCATGACTTGGAGGAAATTCAGAAACGACGTGCAGGCAAGGCCGTGATGGCTGTTGAAGAAATTCAAGCACTCAGCAAGGAGTTTGACGCCCAGCAAGCAAGCAGCCATCAACAGCCCGTTCGCAAGAAGGTCAGAAAAGACCTTTACTGCGCCTTCCACGGACGCTCTTCGCACACCACCGAGCAATGCCGAAACATTCTGCAGCGTGGCAACGTGCAAGATCCAAGGCCGCAGCAAGGAGCAGCAGTCGAAGCGCCTCACGAAGGTATTCAAGAACAAGCACCCCCAGCCGAACAGCGGCAAGATGTGCAGCGCAGAGTAATCCAAGTGATTACAAGGGCCGACCCGCCGAATCAATTGTCAAGACGGCAAAAGAAGATGCAGCTGTGAATGGTGCACAACATCACTTCGGCAGGCAAAGGGGCCCCGCGATATTTGAACCAGCAGGTCTCTTTCGGGCCAGAAGATGCCGAAGGAGTGCTGTTCCCACATCAAGACAGAGCTATCTTGGTCGAGGTACTGGCTTCGAAGTTCAGTGAATCCTACTCGACGGAGGAAGTTCGGTCGACGATGGGGTTGCCTATCCTAGCCCTCACCCAAGCACCGGCCTCGCTTCGTGGTTTTGGCGGAGAAGCAATTCAAGTTCTAGGCCAAGCACACTTGGTGGTAGCCTTCGGCACAGGTGAAAACAGGGGCGAAGAGCAAATACTGTTCGACGTCGTGGACATCCCGTACAACTATAATGCAATCTTCGGCCGCGCAACCTTGAACAAGTTCAAAGCCATCTCCCACCACAATTATCTCAAGCTCAAGATGCCTGGCCCTGAAGGAGTGATCGTGGTCAAGGGGCTTCAACATTCGGCTACATCAAAGGGCGATTTGGCCGTAATCAACAGAGCAGTGCACAATGTTGAGGCCGAACCGCATGACCGGGTGAAGCACGTGCCGAAGCCCGCCCCTCACGGCAGGGTGATCAAGGTGCAGGTCGACGACGCCGATCCCACAAGACTTGTATCGCTGGGGTGTGACATGGGCGAAAGAGAAGCTGAGATCATCCTGGAGGTGCTCAAGAAAAACATTGATATCTTCGCCTGGGGCCCCGACGAGGTGGGAGGTGTTTCGACAGACCTCATCATGCATTATCTGGCGGGCAAGCCGGATGCCAAGCCAAGGAAACAAAAGCTGCGCAAGATGTCCGCTGATCGCCAAGAAGCAGCAAAAGCCGAGGTGCAAATGCTGTGCAAGGCTAGGGTGATCCAAGAGATCGACCACCCTGAGTGGTTAGCGAATCCAGTACTGGTGCAGAAGTCGAACGGCAAATGGCACATGTGTGTTGATTTCACAGACCCCAACAAGGCGTTCCCGAAAGACAACTTCCCCCTGCCATGGATCGACCAGCTTGTGGATTCGACAGCTGGCTGTGAACTCATGAGTTTTTTGGATGCGTACTCCGGCTACTACCAGATCGACATGAATCTGGCCGACATCCCCAAGACAGCCTTCATCACGCCGTTCAGCACCTTTTGCCACCTTAGGATGCCTTTCGGCTTGAGAAACGCTGGAGCAACCTTAGCTAGGCTGGTGTACAAGGTCCTTTACAAGCAGCTGGTGCGAAATGTGGAGGCTTATGTTCATGATATCATCGTAAAAAGCGGCAAGGCTTTCGACCATGCGTCCGACTTACAAGAGACCTTCGACAACTTACGCGCGGCGGGTATGAAACTAAATCTTGAGAAGTGTGTCATTGGCGTTCGCGAGGGCAAGTTGTTGGGTTTTCTCGTTTCTAAAAGGGGTATCGAGGCGAACCCCAAAAAAATCAATGCCATTCAGCAAATGAACCCCCCGTCGAGCGTACGTGAAGTACAAAAGCTCGCAGGCCGAATTGCGGCACTCAGTCGATTCCTCTCAAAAGCAGCCGAAAGAGGTTTGCCCTTCTTCAAGACCCTCCGGGCGCGGGAAAATTTACCTAGGCACCCGAATGCCAAGTAGCGTTCGACGAGCTGAAGCAATATCTGCAGAGCACATCTGCTTTGGTCAGCCCAGCACCGGGAAGCGAACTGCTACTTTACCTAGCAGCTTCGCCAGTGGCGGTCACTGCAGCCCTCGTTCAAGAAACAGAGTCAGGCCAGAAACCAGTGTATTTCGTCTTCAAAACTTTGCAAGGGGCGAAGATACGATACATCGAAATGGAAAAGCTTGCTTACGCCCTAGTGATGGCTTCGCGCAAGCTCCAATACTACTTTCAGGGCCACAAAGTCACGGTGCCATCGCAGTATCCTTTGGGCGAAGTGCTCCGGGGCAAGGAAATTACTGGCCGGCTCAGCAAGTGGGCAGCGGAGTTATCTCCCTTCGACTTGCTTTTTGTCGCCGCACTGCCATCAAGTCCCAAGTCCTAGCTGACTTCGTGGCCGAATGGACACCGACATTCGCCCTTGAACCCGAGCCTGTCGAACAACCTTGGGTGATGTACTCCGACGGCTCGTGGTCACACAAGGGGGCAGGCGTTGCGGCAGTGCTCACTTCGCCAGGGGGCGTGTCGATTCAGTACACCGCAAGGCTACAGTTCGACACAACCAACAACACGGCAGAGTACGAAGCTATACTGTTTGGCCTAAAAAAGGCGAAAGCTTTGGGGGTTCGGTGCTTGCTCATCTGAACTAACTCCAAATTGGTGGCAAGTCATGTTGACAAATGCTTTGAGGCAGAAGAAGAAGGGATGAAGAGGTATCTTGAGGCTGTTCGATCTATGGAAAAGTGCTTCGCCAGCATAACGGTCGAACACTTACCTAGAGGCCAGAATGAAGAAGCAGACGCCCTGGCGAAATCTACTGCTTGTGGAGGCCCGCATTCGCCAGACATCTTTTTTGAGGTCCTGTACGCACCAAGTGTGCCCATAGAGATCCTGGACATCATGGCAATCGACCAGGCAGAGCTGGGTGAAGACCTAAAGGACTGGTGAACCCCGTTCGTAAAATACCTCAAGAACGGTTGGCTCCCGGAGGATGAAGCAGAAGCGAAGAGCCAGCTATTATCGCTCCGGGGTGCTCCAACCCTTGCTTCGCTGCATCTCCTTTGCCGAAGGTGAAGAAATGGCGAAAGAAATACACCAGGGGCTCTGCGACGCACACTAGGCCGCAAGAACAGTTGCCTCCAAAGTGTTTCAACAGGATGTGTATCGGCCCACCGTGTTGAAAGTCTGTGTCGAGCAAGCCAAGAAGTGCGAAAGCTGTCAACGGCATAGTCGAAGCCAACATACACCCCAATATGAGCTGCAGCCTATCGCACCAATATGGCCATTCGCTAGAATGGGCTAGACATCATTGGCCCGTTCCCGGTGGCGCGAAACGGGTACAAGTTCGCAATTGTAGCCATCGAATACTTCTCCCGATGGATCGAGGCCGAACCACTCGGCGCGATCACTTCGGCAGCAGTACAGAAGTTTGTATGGAAAAACATTGTTTGTCGTTTCGGAGTACCAGAAGAGTTCATCACTGACAACGGCAAGCAATTCGACTCTGACAAGTTCAGAGAGATGTGTGAGGGGCTAAACCTGGAAATCAGGTTCGCTTTGGTCGTGCACCCACAGTCAAATAGGGCAGCCGAACGCACAAACGGTAAGATCATAGAGGCGCTAAAGAAAAGGCTTCAGGGGGCAGCGAAGGATAAATGGCCGGATGAAATGCTATCTGTTCTCTGGGCCCTTCGGACGACCCCCACAAGGCCAACCAAGTTCAGCCCGTTCATGCTTCTCTATGGTGACGAAGCAGTACCCCAACAGAGCTGGGGGCTAATTCATCAAGGGTGATGTTCTCTGAAGGCGAAGAGGGGCGCGAGTTTTTGCTCGAACTCCTGGAGGGGGTGAGAGTCGAAGCACTGGAGCACATGCACAAATACGCCACAAGCACTTCAGCAACTTACAACCAAAAAGTTCGACCGACAGAGCTATTGTCTGGCCATCTCGCCCTAAGGAAGAAGGCGTACCCGGTGGCGGTCGGGAAGCTTGAATCGAAGTGGGAAGGGCCGTACCTCATCAAGCGCAGGTCCAGGACAGGCTCCTTTCGCCAAGCGACGCTGGAAGGCGAAGAGTTCGACCATTCCTGGAAGCTGCTTCCCTCAAGCGTTTCTATGTGTAGAATGGGTGGCACCCAAATTGCCAACTTGTAAAAATTTACATACTGTTACGTAAGCCTTTCGGCACTATGTAAGTCTTTCGGCAAAAAAATGCAAAAAAAAAGAGGAAGATGAAAAAAGAAAAAAAAACTGGATGTAGGGCTATCATCCACTCTGGAGGCCTGAACCAGTATAAAATATTTGTGTCTTTCGCCATTTTGTGTGAATGACAATTTGTGGAAAAACGCCAAGGCAAACGCTTGATCAGCGAAAATGCTAGGGGGCGAAACGAATCGGCCGAAGCATCGCTCGCCGAACGTTAAAACCGCAACAATTTGTTTCGGGAAACAACTAATCGAACACCGTTACACTCGATCAATATGAAAACACAAGCGCACCTTTCAGCGCAGAATACTACAGATCGAAAACGGAAGCCGAAAGCTGAAAAGTCAACAGACCTATTTCGCTAATATACACAAAGGAAAAATGGCGAAAAGGAAATAAAGCACATCTTTATTAACTTCGAAAAAATAATCGAAGAATACAAGTCTTACAACATGGTACAAGCAAAGAAAGCAACGGCTTTACAGCCTAGCTTAAAGATAAATTACACCTTTGCCCCCACAACAATCATCACTCCCTAAAGAATGGTTTGGCGAATTGGGTTCGTCATCACTACTAATATTATACACGACCCTAAGAGGGGAAGGGGGCGAAACACAGACTAGACTATAACGATGCTGGGAGATCGCCTCCTGACGATCGGTCTTCTGATGGTATCGCCAAAAGCGAACCATGTCCTCCAGACGTTCTGTATGAACACGGTCGTAGTCTTCCAGGGTTCGCCCAGGGTGTGCCCGCATCCAGCCGGCAACCTTCAAAACCTTTAGCTATTGCCGTTTATTATCATCTCACGATAAACAGGCCGAAGCGGACATCGCACCTTCGGCAAACCCTTCACCGCCACGAACTTCTCGTTCTTGCTTCGCCAATTCCCAAAGGGGGGCCAAACGCACAATTTTCGGCGAACACCCTGCTAAAACAGTGCAGAAAGGGCAAAGGGCGAAGTGCAAAGTTAAGACTCTGCAAGAAACGTAAAAGTCGGCGAAAACAGTAAACACTCTCTAGTATGCAAAAATAATGCGAAAATGACGCAAGCATATATGCCATAATAATTGGCTAAACTTGGGTCATCCATTCCATAGATCCAAAAGGCCGTTTTCGGCTACAATAAGAAGGGGAGAGGGCCATTGGCCAAATTTACATTGTTCACCCTCCGCGGCAAACGCCAAAAGAAAACTACAAAATCTAAAGAGAGGGCGGAGGGCCTCACACCTCTGGGTGATCTTGGACATCGCCTCCACCCCCGCTGCATCCTCCCTTTCGCCCTGGTCCGCCGCCTCTGCCTTCGCTAGTTGCTCAAGAAGACGCGCCTTGGTAGTGTATCGGCCGTCCTTCTGCCAGAACTGTTTCCGCCAGGCACGAAGCGCCGACAAAACGTCTTGTGCACTGACCTCCCAGTCCCCCTTCGCATAGTTAGGGAACTCGACGACGTGCTTGCAACCGAACTGTTGCAGAAGGCCCATGGTGAAGGCCGCCGACACGCGCGCACAGCAATCGCCGTACGCAGTAGCGCAGTCCGAGACCGCACTACCGGCTTACTGGGTCCACTCCGAGAAGTCGAAGGCGGAGGCATCCTCGCCAGGGACTCCTCGCACCCTCACCCCCATGTCGGAAAGGGCAAGGCGAAGTGTTTGGCACACCGTCTTCGCGGACTCGGTGGCTTTCGCCATCTCTTGCGCGAACCGCTGTGACTCCTCGGCGCTCGCCTCAGCTTTGCTGACCTCTAGGCGAAGAGCCTCCATCTTCGGCTCGGTGAGATTGTAATAATCAGTCAGAGCAGCAGAATGTGCTTGCTCCTTTTTGTGTTTAGCCTTGAGGCGCTCAATCTCAGCCTTCGCCCGCCTCCCCTTCTCCTGCTCGGCTTGGAGTCGTTTGTTTTCGGCCTTTGTCTCTTTGAGGGTGTTAGTGAGGCCCTCCATCTCCAAGCTCTTGCGGCCCAGTTCGTCATCCTTGGCCCGAAGACGGTTCTTGAATCCGTCAAGACGGGCCCGCATGGTTCTCTCCGTCGAACAATGAGCCGCAAGAATCTGGGTACAAAAATAGAGGGGGTGAAGAGGACGAACGTCGGTTATGAGATTGTTTAAAAAAACAAGAGAAAGGAAAGAAAAACGAACAACATACCCGAACTGCCAAGCTTTTGATGGCAGAACACCCTTCGTCGAACTCGTTCAGTTCGGTGAACAAGCCCAGATTGCTAGCCGGCGAGACAAGATTACTTAGCCCCTCGACGAAGGGGATAAGCTCTGCCCGAGTTTCAAAATCACCAGGGGCGAATTGGGGCGCCGCAAGAGAATACACCAAGGTAGATGTTTCGACGGCCGCCCCTTCCCCTTTGGTATGACAAGCGGCGAAGCAACCGGCTGATGCACAGGGCTTCCGAAAACCCTAGCCGCGGCCTTGACGACCCGGTCAACGGAAGCCGAGGTCCCGGCGGCAGCACTACCCCCCGCTCCGCCAGCGTCGACTACGACAACGGGGGCAGTCGAAAGACTTAAACTTCGTCCAACGAGCAAAGTCGGGGTTTCGTCCGAAGACTCATCGTCGCTGAAAACACGAGCGAGATCGACGAGCCCTTTCTTTTTGGCAGCCTTGTTAACTGGACCCCCCTTCGCCGCCTTGGCCGTTGTGATCGCAACAAACGCCTTCGCCCCTTCCAAATCCTTTCGACGAAGGGGGGAGCTATTCGACTCCACCCCGGTCTCGACATGCTCGGGACTCGGAATTGGGGTGTAGCCGTGGGTCTCGGTGCGGTTCTGGACCGCCTCGTCCGCAGCCTTCTCAGCCGCAACTTCTGCCTCCCCTTCGTCCTCCCCTTCCTCTTCGCCATCATGCTCTTCGGCGTTATCGCCGTCATGCTCTTCGGCGTTATCCTCGTCATCGGTGTCAGAATCGGAAGAGGCGGGGGCCCTCCGCTTCCGAGGGGCCAACTTCACCGGCCCCAGCAGCCGCTTCCTGTACGGCCCCTCATCACCATCGGCCTTGAAGGGCTTCGTCCGGGGAGGAAGATCACCGTCATATACCCGGTTCGCCCAGCCGGCCGCCTGCCGCGTAAGCAGCTGGCTATACTCAGTAATCGACACGTCGCCGATCATCTTCCAGGCTTCATTGTCGGCCTGAGCAAGGGTCAACACTGCAGAAAGTTGAAAATCACCACATCAAGCATTGAACAAAAAGAGCAAATCACAAGTATGTAAGGGAAAAGCAGAAGCTCACTGTTCGCCCCCTCGGGCATGACGAGCTTGAGCAAGCCGTCAACTTCCTCGTCTTCATTCACCACAACTTGCCATGATTGGGAGAGGGGGAAAATCCGAAGCAAGCAAAATTCCTCTACCAGATCGCGGTAGCTAAGCCGAGAGCAGACCTTGCGAAGCAAGGCGAACCGAGCCCCCATGGCGCCATCGACGGCAACCTTGGGCTTCCTGTTTGGCGAAATCGCCCTGCACCGCCAACGGAGGGCCTTCGCCATGTTAGAGCCAGCCTCGAAGGGGATGGAGTGGTAGAACCACTTCGCCATCCAATGGTGATCCCACTTCGACATGGTGGCGTTCACCGGCCATAGATCGGAGCGCTCAGGACGAACATTAAAGTTCACGCTTCCGAACGCCGTTTTCTTCGTCCCGGCTGGGGTGAACACCGTCTTCAAGTTCACGGTGGCATAGAACAAGGCGCCAAAAAGCTCGGCGCTCGGTTCGAACCCGGCGGTCCGGCACACCTAGTCGAAGATGGCGACTCGGACAAGTGCCGACGGGCTCAGCTGGGGAAGCTCCACCTAGAAAAGGCGAAGGATCTCCGGCAACAAAACGTTGCACGGAAACCGAAGCCCCGCCTCAAAAAACATGGCAAATACCACCGTCCGGTTATCGCTGGGTTTCGGTACCACAACCTTTCCCAGGGCAAGGGCCTGCCCCTCCACCAGCAGACCGGCGCTGACAAGCTTCGCCAGCTCATCGTCGTCCACGAGCGAAGCTCCTAGAAAGGCAGTGGTGTCGTCGTCGATCTGGCTGGGATCAGGGCCTGTCACGGAAGCGGGGTTTGGCTTGCAAGGAGCCATGGTGAAAGGAGTGCGCGGTGGTGAAAAGGAAAAACGAGCGAAAGATCTAGGAAATCAAGGGGTGCCGTGAAAGGAAAGAACGGAGAAAGAGAGAGCGCTCGCGGTGAAAATGACGAGAGTGCGGTGGTGAAAAAGGAAAACGGGGGAATATATAGCCCACCCAGGCGCTGGTTCGCCTTCCCACCCAATCGTAAGCCGCCACGTGTCACAAGGGTAGGCAAAACGGTAAATTCCCATCGATCGAGTGCACAGTAATAAGCCCATAAAGGGAAAGCCCATCACTGTTCATTTCGGCCTAGAGAAAAGCAAAAACAGCTTCGCCGTCCGCAAGAGGCGAAAGCTACAAAACGTTACTAACCATAAAAATACATGTACACATAGTACACACTTTCTTTGCAGGACTCCAGAATAGGTTTGGCAGGAGCATCGGTTGAAAGGGGGCGCCTCATACCATACCACATGGTTTGCACGGTCTTGGCCGAAGCTCCTATCTCACCCTTGCCCGTGAGGGGCTTGTTGGCGGTATGTCATGAGACCCTTCGACCGGACCTGCCGAAACCATGCAACCAGTGGGGGCTCAAGCCCAAGACGTCGAGTCTGTCGGGGCGAAGTCCCCATGGCAAAGACTATCAAGCAAAGACGGCGAAGGGTGAAGGATCGCGCTGGTATCCCACAAGGTTGGAGGCATCTTGGACGAAGACTGTATGGCGAAGAATGTATGGCGAAGGTGGATGGCTTCGCCATAACAAGTTCAACTTCAAGGAGGCCCAAGAGGCCATCTTAGCCGATCAAGCACGGGGGCCATTGGGCCAGTGTTCGCTAGTCGACCCACTGTTGAGTAACCACATCTTTCAACGTATGCGGTTGTCATTTTTACAACAATATTTTAGTTGATTATAGTGAACAATAATCCCGTATGCTACTTAGGAACTAACCAAGAGATAATTCTCACAAAATAAATCAAAATTACTCAAGAAGAATATTATATTGAATTCAGAACAATAAACAGAATAAAAGAAATAGGAGAAGATTAGCGATAACTCCGGAATTCTCCCGACTTCTTCTACTCTACTCTCTTCCTATTCTAGTATACAATATAGTACAATAGAGCCTCCAGTATACAATATAGTACAATAGAGCCTCTTATAATTCAGCTCAAGCTTGGAAGTGTGTGTGTGAAGTGAGGGAGTGAAGCCTTTATATAGAGGTAGGTATGATGGTTGTACTATGCGAATTGTCATAAATGCCTCGCAACTGTCATCAGGAGATGATCAAGACCGTCCATGACAAAACCTAGGACCAACGGTGATCACCAGGGTTCGGCCGAACCAGGGGGTTCGGCCGAACCTGGGCTTGGCCCTCCTGGCCTGGCCTTCGGTTGGTAGACTCCCTAGACCTTCCTCTGTCTATTTCTCGAAGTTTTAGGTTGATTTACTGATGTTTCGATGAAGTTCACAACCCCTCCTTGTATGGATACATAATTCTCCTCACTTTAGTCCGATTTTCCTCCCAACTCAGGGTTTATCATCTGCATACAAATATACACCAACACTTGTGGAATATGTGAGATTAAGCACCTATCACTATGTTCAATGCTTTATTATCTGAATTTTATGCAAATGTTGGCGGTATAGAATCAGCATTCAACAGCCGCCAACAAAAACCACCCACACCTAGCCCTTTGCTCGTCGCTGAGTAAAGGTTAGTGTAGAATGAATTTCTTCAAGATATGAATCAAGCCTATAAATCATTCACAACCATACCTGCACCTGTGAACTTTATCGGTGGCTATCTTACCATCTTGAGTAATTGGTAAATGGAATGATCTCAATTTCAGTCCTTCTTGCTTCTCTGTCAGACTCATGGGATTTTTATAAATTTTCGCAAACTAGCTTTTTTCCTCATATTGACTTTTTTTCTTGTCTCTCAAGGATGTATATTTTCTTTTTGGATCCTCACCAAGGCAAAATGTGCTAGAATTCATCCCTATTCTAAGGCTGATATTTGGAGCTTGGTAGGGATAAACTGTGACATACCTGCATCATATATATTACAAAGCCAAAAATACGGACTCAAGAAGATCATCAGTCATACTCCTAGATCAAGGGTCTTTATTTGTGGTGGAAAATGAAGCAAGAATTTAACAATATATATGTTTATCAAGTTTCTAGCCAAATACCATATGAGTCCCAATGCTCAAATCTGTGAGCAGGGCTATTCGAATAGTTTCATGAATACTTTACTGCAGTAAATATACGCTTTACCCACAGCCCACGACTTGCCGATAATCATCAGCTTCAGTCATGGCCCAGCATTAGGTTACTAACAATAGTCGCACCTGTTCCATGAACTCTAGTCCCCATATGCTCTGAACATAACGTTATCAGCAGCGAGAGGAGTTTTGGCATTCCCGGGGTATTTAGAGAGAACTGATTGTATGACACCATGTCATCGCAATCAGGGTTATAAAATAAATCACGTGATAAAATAATTCATCTTAAATATTTACCTGTGCCTCGGTAAATATTACCATTGCCCTGCTCAGCATAAGTTTTCCTCCTGCGCGAGGACTTAAACAAGAACCACTGTACATAGGTACCACTTTGTTAAATAACATAATAACTAGGTCTGTTTGCATTCTAGAACTGTGGTCGTACTCGTTTGTTCTTCACAAGTATTTGGGCAGTCTTATGTCGGTTGGAACAATACTAACCGCCCGGAAATCAACCAATTCTAGCATACTGTTCCAATCTAAGTAGAATAAGCAGAATAAGCATAACTATATTATCTGTGTTTCTATGATTGAATTATGCATATAAAAGAGATATTTAAAAGAAAAGGTATAAATATATAATTTATGAAAATATAGGCTTAAATGATCAAGAGGTGAACAATAACTTGCCTTGCTCGATGTTCTGAGATTGATTGGTAATATTCAAAATATCGTAAGAGTCCTCAAGACCTAGGTTTAGTCATTCAAAATTCAAGTTTAAAAAGAATTCAAATAAAATCCAAAAATGGGAAAATAGCAAAAATAGACTCAGAATGTAGATAATGAATTTAGAGGAATTTTGGTCTAAGTTTCACTATATTTGGATCTATATTTTAAAAGTTATGGGCTTCTAAAGTTTGAGATTCAAATTAAATAGAGAAAATATGAAAGGTTACAATTCATGGGCCCACCGGCCAGTCTCTCTCTCTCTCTTCTCTTCTTCTTCTTCGTCTGGCCGTTCCCCATTTGCGACCGGCGACGCTAGGGTTGGGGATTGCATGCGGAGAGGGGAGGTTGCTAGAGTTCTCCGGCGACGGTGGACGGCAGTAGAGGGGCTAAGTGGCATGGCGACTAGGGTGGCGGCGGTGTAGATGAGCCGTAAGGGCGAATGGAATTATGGAGGTTAGGCATAGCTCGGGGAGTGAATGGGAAGCATCTCTAGTGTACATGGAAGGGTTTAAAGAACTTAAGAACTAGTGGCAAAGGGTAGAAGGTGTGCGGCCGCGAGCGCCTCCATTGGCGGCGGTGGAGCTCACGCCGACAGCCGAATAGGGGCTAAATTAGCGCTAAAGGAATGCAAAAACAGAATCTAGGGAGTATGTAGATGCTTAGGACAAGAGAGCTGGTTGATTCATTAGTTCACGGTGTTGGCACCAACACCGATTCGCCTCCAACTGGCTGATTCATTAGTTCGTTACCCGGCGGGGATAGCGGAGGATGTGCCAGTCAAGATACGGGATTTCTTCATCCCGGTTGATTTTGTGGTGCTAGACATCCTGGGCCATCCGTTCCTTAGCACCGCACTTCGTATAGTTAGGGAACTCGGTGACGTGCTCACGGCCGAACTGCTACAGAAGGCCCATAGTGAAGGCCGCCGATAAGTGCGCACAACAATCGCCGTATGTAGTGGCACAGTTCGAAACCGCACCACCAGCCTGCTGAGTCCACTTGAAGAAGTTGAAGGCTGAGGCGTCTTCGGCAGGGACTCCTCGCACCCTTGCACCCATGTCAGTAAGGGCAAGGCGGAGCGTTTGGCACGCCGTTCTTTCGGATTCGGTGGCTTTCACCATCTCCCGTGAAAACCGCTGTGACTCCTCCACAGTGCTCGCCTCAGCCTTGCTGACCTCCAGACGAAGAGCCTCCATCTTCGGCTCAGTGAGGTTATAATAGTCGGTCAGCGCGGCGGAATGGGCTTTTTCTTTCTTCAGTTCGGCCTGAAGGCGATCAACCTCAGCTCTGGCCTCTCTCCCCTTCTCCAGTTCGGCCTTGAGGCGATCGACCTCGGCCCTAGCCTCTTTTCCTTTCTCCAATTCGGTTTGGAGCCACTTGTTTTCGGCCTTCGCCTCTTTGAGGGTTTTGGCGATGGCCTCCATCTCCAAGCTCTTGCGGCCTATTTCGTCATCCTTGGCCCGAAGACGGTTCTTAAATCCATCAAGATGGGCCCGTACAGTTCGCTCTGTCGAACAGTGGGCCGCAAGAATCTAGATCCAAGACAGGAGCGGGCGAAGAGAATAAATGTTAATTATGGGACATGTAAAAAAGGAGAGGAAAATCAAAAAGAGAGCGAAAAGGCGTACCCGAACCGCCAAGCTTTTAATAGCGAAACACCCTTCATCGAACTCATTCAACTCGGTGAATAGGCTCTGGGTGCAGGCAGGTAAGCCAAAATTGCTTACTCCCTCGACGAAGGGAATAAGATCCGCCCGGGTCTCGAAATCACCAGGGGCGAAGTGGGGCACCGCGAGGGAGTACTCCGAGGCAGATGTTTCGACGGCAGCCCCCTTCCCCTTCGCCTTTACTAGCGGCGAAACAACCGGCTGATGCAGAGGGCTTCCGAAAACCCTCGCCGCAGCCGTCACGATCCGGTCAGCGGAGGCTGAAGCCCCAGCGGCGGCGCTACCACCTGCTCCACCAGCGTCGAGCGGAAGAATGGGAGCGGTCGAAAGGTACAAGCTGCGGCCAGCGGGCGAAGTCGGAGTCTCGTCAGAAGACTCGTCGTCGCTGAAAACGCGAGCGACATCGACGAGTCCTTTATTTTTATAGATCTTTTTAACCGGGCCTCCCTTCGTCGCCTTGCCTGCCGAAAATGCAACTAGCGCCTTCGCCCCCTCCAAATCCTTTCGATGAAGAAGGGAGCTGTTCGACTCCACCCCAGTCTCGTTGTGACCTGGACTTGGAGTAGGAGTGTAGCCAGGGGTGTCGACGCGGTTTTCGACCGCCTCGTCCGCGGCCTTTTCGGCCACGGCCTCCGCCTCCTCTTTTTCGTCCCCTTCCTACTCGCCGTCACGCTCTTCGACGTCGTCCTCATCGTCGGCGTCGGAATCGGAGGAAGCAGGAACCCTTCGCTTCCTAGGGGCAAGCTTCACTTGTCCGCGCGTCCACTTTCGCGAAGGCCCTGCATCGTCGTCGGCCTTGTGGGGGTTCGCCCGGGGAGGCAATTCGCCGTTATAAACCCGGTTCGCCCGGCCGACCGCCTATCGTGTCAGTAGCTGGCTATACTCGACGACCGACACGTCGTCGATCATCTTCCGGGCTTCGGCGTCGGCCTGATTGAGGGTCAACACTGCAAAAAAAAATAGAGGGTGCAGCCACATTAAGCGTCGAACGAAGCAAAATAACCAAGCACAGGAATGCGTAGCGAAAGTGCAGTCTTACCATTCGTCCCCTCAGGGAGAACCAACTTCGACAGACCATCAACCTCTTCGCCTTGGTCAACCGCGACTTGCCACGACTGGGAGAGGGGAAAGATGTGAAGCATGTAGAACTCCTCCACCAAGTCATGACAGCTAAGGCGGGAGCAAACCTTACGCAGTAGAGCGAACCACGCCTCCATAGCACCGTCCACGGCGATCTTGGGTTTCCAGTTCGGTGCAATCGCCTTGCGCCGGCAGCGGAGGGCCTTCGCTGACTCGGAACCAGCCTCAAAAGGGATGGTGTGGAAAAACCACCTCGCCATCCAATGGCGGTCCCACTTCGACATGGCGGCATTCACCGGCCAGAGATTGGAGTGCTCGGGGCGAACATTAAAGTTCACACTCCCGAACACTGTCTTCTTCATCCCGGCCGGGGTAATCACCGTCTTCGAATTCACGGTGGCGAAAAATATGGCATCGAAGAGTTCGGCGCTAGGTTCAAACCCAGAAGTTCGGCACGCCCAGTCGAAGATAGTGATCCGGACCAGCGCCGACGGGCTCAACTGTGGAGCTCCACCTAGAAAAGGCGAAGGATCTCCGGCAACAACGAGTTGCACGGAAACCGGAGCCCCGCCTCAAAAAACACGGCGAACACCACCGTCCGGTTGTCGACGGGCTTCGGTACAACGGCTTTCCCCAGGGCGAAAGCCTGTCCCTCAACCAACGCCCTAGAGCTGACCAACTTTGCCAACTCGCCGTCGTCTATCAGAGAAATCCCCAAATAGGCGGTGGTGTCGTCGTCAATCCGGCCGGGGTCGGTCCCTTTCGCCGAAGAGGGGTTAGGCTTGCTGGGAGCCATGGCGAAGGGAGTGTGCAGTTGCGAACAGAGAGAGCGAGTGAAAGGTCTGAAGGGCCAAGGGGCGCCGTGAGAGGAAGAAAAGAGGAAGAAAGCGCGCGTGGTGAAAATGACAAGTGCGGCGGTGAAAAAGAGAACGGGGGGCAGGAGCACCAGTCGAAAGGGGGCGCCACATACCATACCACATGGTTTGCACGGTCTCGGCCGAAGCTCCTATCTCACCCTTGCCCGTGAGGGGCTTGTTGGCGATATGGCATGAGGCCCTTTGACCAAACCTGCTGAAACCATGCGACCAGTGGGGATTCAAGCCCGAGACGTCAAGGTTAGTCAGGGCGAAGTCCCCCATGGCGAAGACTATGAAACAACGATGGCGAGAGGCAGGGAATCGCGCGGGTACCTCACCAAGCCAGAGGCCTCCTGGGCGAAGGATGTAGGGCGAAGAGTATATGCCGAAGGGAGACGACTTCGCCGTTGCAAGTTCGACCCCGGGAGGACGGAAGAAGCCATCCTGGCCCATCAAGCCTAGGGGCTAATTGGCTCGACGATCGCCTGACGGCCCCTTAGGGGCCCATGAACCTCAATTACACTGTGTACCCGTGTAAATGTCCCTTTCATACGGGCAATCATGTAAATTCCCTGTATAACCAAAACCCTAGTAGTAAGAACCTGTAATGGGGCTATAACTAGCCCCATAGGGCCATGTAATAGGGGGATCCCAAGAAAAATTCTCAATTTAATACACTTTACTTCTTTTCCAACTACTGTTGAGTAACCACGTCTTTCGACGTATGTAGTTGTGGCTTCGACAACAAATGATATCCATAATCCTACACTTAGGCTCATGCACAAATGGATTGCTATGACTTTGTTTCCTAGAAGTGATCTGAGACCCATTAGGGGAGATGAATTAATTATCATGTTTTCCATGGTTAGAAAAATCAAAATTTCTCCTGTGAAAAGTATGATAAGGCAATGGTTAGAAAGTATAAAGTTCTCTGCTCCTGTTGAATGCACTTCTCGGATAGCAAAAGGGCTAGGGGTCGTTAGCGACCAAATTGCTTTTATCTCAGCCGCTCGTCCGCGTATTGATGAGGCCTATCTAGTGCAAGGGCATATTTTGAAACATGGAGCAGATGGATTTTTGATATACTTTTTCCCCGGTTTTACAAATGAAATCCCGTTGCCAAATGCGGGGTATCATTTGTACAACTGCCATGAACTAACCATTCCCCTGCAGACCATAGAAGAATCTCGTGCAGGTGGAACATACAGGGAGACGCGCAACATGACAGGAACGAACGAGAAAGTTCATCATCCTCGACACCCGTGCAGATGTATGAGGCAGGTTGGGCACCAACTGGGGATGCACCTGGATGGATCCAAGCTCCACGCCATAGCATCGGAGTCTCAACCTGGTCAAGCGCCAGTGAGGACCGGTGGCATGCGCCTCATGACATCCACTGGGGGGACAACCAACCCTCTAGATCAAGTGGTGTGCCTCCATCTCCAAGTGAATGGTGCTCAAGTTCCTCTCGTTGGGACTTGGGTGAAATCACTAGGACAATGGACACCCTTGATGTGCAGACGGGGGAGATCCAGTACAACCTCACGGAACACATAGCTCAAACACAAGAGTGGCAACAATCTGCTAATGCTCAGTTCGCCAACATCAACAACATGATGCGGTAACATCATGATGACCTTCACGCGTACTTTCGATTTCAGGGGTTCAATCCTTATCAAGGACCCTGAGCGAAAGGCAAGCTTGGAGGGAGACATCTCTCCCACAACTGAGGTAACTTGTATCCCATTGCATATTTCCCTTTCCAATTGCATATTTGCTTTCCAATTGCATCTTATAAAACTCAAAAAAAACATAAAAATTTGCAAAATAGAAAATACCAAAAAGATAGGATAGGTTTGAGTCATGGTAGGTAAGACTAGCTAGTTCTCTTTGTTGAAATGATGAATTGTTGCTCTGTTTTATATCTCTTATATATGGGTTCTTGGTAAGTGCTCTCTCAAAGATTGAATATAAGTAGCCAATAATTATCCGGGAACCTGAGGTAAATGGGCTGCACTTGCTGATTTAAGTCCAAGCTATTGTGAGATATGAGATAGTAAATAAGAGTAGCTATGATCCTGATACTAGTTTAACTTAAATTCCGATGATTTGTTTTTCAAAATGATAAAATTGAAAGTTCCTCATTTGATATAAATTCCTACCAGAGCCAAAAATATGCTATCATGATTAAACTATATACATTTTGGTTGCTTGACTTTCCATTGAACTTTGTCAAACTCTTATGACTTGTGTAGATACTTCTCATGCTCTATGATCAAGATCATACACCCACATATATGCACATGCTAAACTCCTACACTGGGAGCTAAGCAATATTCCATTTCATATGCATATTACCACCAAAATAAATTCTCCATGCTTTCATGTGCTTTCTTCTCCTAAAAAAAGAAAAATCCTTTTGAACGAAAAAAAAAGAAAGATCCTTTTGAACCAAAAAAAAAAGAAAGGAGGGAAAGACATGGTTATGAAAAAAAAAAGAATTTATGCTCCATTAAGCATGAGCATAATGTTAAAAAAAATGTAATCATGCCCTCTCCTAATAAATAAAAGAAGGATTTTTGGGATGGAACGATCTTGATTTCAGTACTTCTTGCTTCTCTGTCAAACTCATGGGATTTTTATGAATTTTCACAAACTATCTCTTTTCCTCATATTTGACTTTCTCTCTTATCTCTCAAAGATGTATATTTTTTTTTGGATCCTCACCAAGGCTAAGTGTGCAAGATTTACCCCTATTCTAAGGCTGATATGTGGAGCTTGGTAGGGATAAACTAGTGACATGCCTGCATCATATATATTGCAAAGCCAAAAATATGGACTCAAGAAGATGATTAGTCATTCTCCTAGATCAAGGGTCTTTATTTATGGTGGAAAATGGAAAAGTCAAATATTTTGTGGAATTATGGAATAAAGAAATGATCCTCCTTTTTCCTACACTTTCTCTCCAAATTGGTTCTCTTGGCATGATTGTGGAGGGGGCTTGGCTATATTTTCTTTGCTTGATGTTTTGAGAGCAAACTTTATTTACATGAGTCCCTTTCTTCTTTTTTTTTTCATAGC
The DNA here is from genome assembly GCF_000147395.1 of Oryza glaberrima. Taxonomy (NCBI): domain Eukaryota; kingdom Viridiplantae; phylum Streptophyta; class Magnoliopsida; order Poales; family Poaceae; genus Oryza; species Oryza glaberrima. The sequence goes on along the minus strand of NC_068337.1, from coordinate 10,234,161 downwards.
CATGCCTTTCCCTCCTTTTCTCATTTTCTTTTTGCCAAGAACTTTTCCAAGAGAAGAAAGCATTCATTGTAGGAGTTTATTTCAATGGATATTTTTGTGGAAAGCCAACTTCCAGTGTAGAAGTTTAGCTCAATTTTATATGTGGAAATGGAAAGTGAAAATGATAATGACCCCTTGATCATGAGAGTATGAAAGATATCTAACACAAGTCACACAAATTTGGCAAAGCTCAATATAATGTCAAGCAGTCATATACATGATAAGGTTGATCAATGATATACTTGCATATGGCCTTGGTAGGTATAAGGTAAAGTCAATTGGAGGATAGAGCTTTTAAAACAGTTTATTTTTGAAAACAAATTCCCAAGAGTCACAACAAAGTTACAAGGAGTCCTTTCATCTTAATCATCTCACATAAAGCAATTACCTAGATGTATAAGGTTCCCTAAACATGGATGGTGTTCATAAGCACAAATTCAGCTGAGAATAATGAATATACAAGATCAATCACATGAAGAATTTCAATAGTTGGAAATTTTATCTTTCACTTATGCTTGAACCAATTGTTTCTGAATTTGCAGCTCTAGTACTATACCATGGTGGAGATATATAGATAAATGACGTGCTCACCTGCTTACCTGTGAAGATTGAGAGGGACTGGGGCCAGCACTGGTTCGCCCAAACCTGGTAGTTCGGCCAAACCACTCTGGTGCCCGATCCCTCTGCAATTTTCTGCAGAGTTGAGTGCTTCCAGGTGTTCAGATATTTCAACAATTTTCAGAGCATATGCACGTCAGAAGCTGGGATATCGCCCCCACACTTATTCAAAACCTGAATTTTATTAAACAAAAAACAAACTTTGGCAAACATTGGGGTAAACACCAATGTGCCACATTATTCATAGCAAGTGCTTACATGATTGGAAAAATAAAACTAAGCACCTACTACTATTTTATTCATGGGAAAGGAAACATCTAATTAGCATAATACTTATTTTCCTTTCCCATCTCTATGAACGCACGCTTGATCTTAGCGCACAAACCGCGACTAAGGATATCGAAATTATTTCTAATTTCAGCAAGTTCTACCCCTAGCTCCGCATTGCGATCCCTAAGCTCTATGTTCTCCTTGCGGAGTTTCTTCACTTGAGCGGCGAGCTTGTGGATCGAGGGCTCCGGCGATTTCACCTCATCCTCTGGGAATTGGCCGAGAGCCCTCACAATTGGAGGGGGCGTCAAATGACGCTTCACCTTCATAGGTGGAAGGCTACGGGATTCCGCTGCCCCCTCCTTCTCCGATGCCATCAAAGGCCGGAGTAAACCTTTGCCATACCCACCGCCGGGAGTTCGCACTCCCTGAATGCGGAAACGCTCCCCTTTTGGGGTGGATGGAGTAGCGGTGGGTGTGGCATACTTGTGGAGCACCTCATCCCCTGCCTTGGTGAAGAGGGCGCCCACATAGCGCTCGGCGGGTGGCGGTGCGGCCTTCCCGTCATCTTGGAAAAGACATCGTGCCTTTAACAAGCCGAGTTCTGCCGTAGTCGGCCGTCGTGCAGGCGAATCCCCCCGGATTTTTGTTCTTGTAACATAGCGAGGGGAGAGGGATCGCGCTGCCGAACGGGAGGCCGATTGGGGCCGAGAAGGGTTCGGCCGAACCAAGGAGCTCGCCGACGGGCTCCAGATTTGCAGGGGAGCCCAGCATTGCTGCGAGGGGCTGCGCCCACTGTGCAATTACCCCTTCCATGGTGTATTCTTCCATCGGGATCAATTGATTCGCTGGTGTCGGCTCTCCGGTGAGGTTATAAGTGGAATTGGAGGAAGGGCCGATGAATGGGATTAGGGATTTGCCAACCATTGGTGGATATGAGTGGAAATTCGAGGAATTGTGTTGAATTGGAGAGGAGAGTGTGCAAATGTGGAGGAAAAGAGGAAGGAGTGTTCTGGTGTGATCCGAACATTCTACCTCCAAACACGCATCTAAACAGACTAGGGACGAGCGGGGGAGACTGAGGTTCAAAATTGGGGCTGATCGGGCGCCGCCCTGGTTCGGCCGAACCATCATGTTCGGCTGAACAATGGTGGGTTCGACATGCCACCAAATTTTTCCTAGGCCCACTAAAACCTATTTTAAGTACAAAAATGACAACTATACAGGGTTTTAAGCATGCAATAGATGAGATCATCATGGTTCATAATAAATTAATTCAGTAACATCCACTTCTTCATCTAAAGTTTCATTTGGCTCAAGGAAAATCTTTAGGCGTTGACCGTTTACCTTAAATATGTTACCTTATTCGTCGCGGAGTGTGATTGCCCCGTGCAAAGAGGTGTCGATGACGTCGAACGGTCCTTCCCATTTGCTGCACAGTTTTCCGTGGCCAAAAAGCTTAACCCTGGAGTTGAACATTAGTACATTGTCTCCTGGCTTAAATTTCTTGATCTTTATCCTTTTGTCATGCCTACGCTTCGTCCTTTCTTTGTATATCTTCGCGTTGTGGTAAACCTTTTCTTTCCATTCCTCAAGTTCAGCGATCTGCATTTTTCTCCATCCTCCAGCTCGCTTAAAATCCATGTTCCAATTCCTGATGGCCCAGTATGCTCTGTGCTCAAGTTTTACGGGTAGTCGGCATGGCTTGCCGTAAACTATCTGATATGGGGACATTCCAATGGGTGTCTTGTATGCTGTCCAGTATGCTCACAGTGCGTCCGGCAATCTATCCTTCCATCCTGTTCCCATTTTATTGATCGTCTTTTGCAGAATATTCTTGATTTGTTTGTTTGATGTTTCTGCTTGTCCACTGGTCTGTGGATGGTAAGGAGTGGCCACATTGTGTTTGGCTCCCATTTCTTGTAGGAGGTCTCGAAAGGTTTTGTCAATGAAGTGAGAACCTCCGTCACTTATGACCATTCTGGGGGTACCAAATCTAGGGAAGATAATTTTTGTGAACATCTTCTTGGCATGCCTCGCATCCGCAGCGCTGCACGGCATAGCCTCAACCCACTTGGAGACATAGTCGACTGCCACCAGAATGTACTCGCAGTTGCGAGACTTAGGGAAAGGCCACATGAAGTCTATACCACAAACATCAAATATCTCGACTTGCAAATTGTATGTGAGGGGCATTGCATCGCGAGCAGTGATTCCTCCTTGCCTCTGGCAGCTGGTGCATCTTCTGACGAATTCTTTTGAGTCTTCGTACATTGTTGGCCAGAAGAAACCACTTTGCCAAATCTTGGCCTGGGTGCGGAATGCACCGTAATGACCACCATAAGGTGAGGCATGGCATCGTTCTATGATCTTCAGTCCTTCTTTAGTTGGCACACATCTTCGTAGTAGGCCATCGGAGCAGACCCGATATAGGTATGGCTCATCCCATATGTGACGGCGACTTTCATACTTCAGTTTTCGTTCATTTTCCCCTGGTGGTATGTACTTGGCGTTAACGACCAAATTTGGTAATATCAGCATTGGAGATGAAGATTAGATCGAGGCGGAATCAAAGACGAAGATCATTTCGAAAACAGAGTAAGAATCGGCTAGAGTCCAAATCGGCTACGATCAGGACCGGCTGAGTCCGAGTCAGACTAGGTAAGCCGATACAGCCGATTTCGACAATACAACTCGGTATACATCATCAGGTTGAGTTGATATGCTTCAAGATGATTGCCACACATGGATAGAGCCCTGAGAAGGCAATTGTATCTATTAATTAGGATATTTTATGTAATTTCCTTAGAGATATGTTTGGGCAAAAGTCTGCTGCAAAGACTTATGGTATCTTAGAGTTTGTTACAGATAAGAGTCATGTCCGATATGGACATGTTTTGTAATTCTCGTGTATAAATAGACCCCGAGCCCCCATGTAATCGAATTAACACACGTTCAATACAATCTCAGCGCATCGCCACCCATTTTACTTTCGTTTTGTTTCGACGAGTTCTTGCTTTCGGGTTGAGCTGCATCGGTTTCGATCTTCAACAAGAGGTAAAACTTGTTATGGCGGCTTGCGTTCTCGGGATTAGTGCTTCCATCTTCATGACACTCTAATCTTGTTTATGTAATTTGTCGAGTTATCATATATCTTACATAATCTCTGGCAATATCGCTATCTAACCTATAATTGGCTAACCTCTGTTAAATATTGATGTTGGCTTAGATTATATAAGGTATCTACCACTCTATGACACATCCAACGGCTTGATTGTCTAGATATTGTGCTGTTTTTCATACTTATAGCTGCATCAGTTCAGTTTGATCCTATAAGTCGTGATTAGAATCTCAATCTCTAGCCTGCTTCTTGGTTGCCGATTAGGGTAACATCGGGGTTTCAGCCGATCTTACCTGATTTAACTACTTTTTACCCTATGTGCTTCATTGGTATGTTGAATCTGCCCTTTATGTTAAGATCTTGTTGCATTTAAGTATATTAGGCCTTTGTTTGATATATTCTATTTGCTTTGATATCTTAGTATAAAGCAGTATCGGAGTATTAGCCGATACATGCTAGATCTATCTGATCAGCTATGTTACGAATATATATAATCTCATTATTAATATATACTTCTATCTAAGTGATTTATACTGTCTCGGCATGGCGACCGATCTATCCCAATCACTTGATTTAAGTATATATCGATATAAGGATTATATATCATTAATATCTATAGCCGATCGAGTAGATTTAGTTTTGTTTTATTTATTAATGCCTGCCGATCGATGCATATATGACATCGGCTCGAAGATAAATGATATGTCATCGGCACCTGGCCGATCGGCTATCGTTTATGGATTTAACCGCGGTTTCTTTGTCCTTGTTCTTGTTGATTGCAGGATCAAATCAACTGGCACGCTAGCATGCCCGAAGGCGAGTTTTGGACCTGCACTGGAGTTAAGCAGATCTCTCAGGCCTCGTGTTTTTACATCAACACTTGGATACCATGTAGTTCACTATGTTGGCATACCACGGGTTGGAGTCGCGAACCGTCATCAGCATATCATCTCTTAAGAAATCATTGATCGGCTGTTCCTCCATGTTAGTGATTTGCAGCCTGGACAAATGATCTGCTATGGAATTTTCTACTCCCCTTTTATCTTTAATTTCTAAGTCAAATTCTTGGAGCAGCAAAATCCATCTTAAGAGACGAGGTTTAGCATCTTTCTTAGTGAGCAGGTATTTCAAAGCAGCATGATCAGTATCAATTATCACCTTGGCTCCTACTAAGTAAGATCTAAACTTATCGATAGCAAAAACAACCTCGAGCAGCTCTTTTTCAGTAGTTGCATAATTCAACTAGGCTCCGGTTAGAGTTTTGCTAGCGTAACAGATTGCGTGATGCTTTTTATCTTTGGTTTGGCCCAAGACTCACCAACAGCGAAGTCACTTGTATCACACATAATCTCAAAGGGCAGAGTCCAATCAGGAGGTTGAATAATTGGAGCGGAGACGAGTGCCTTTTTGAGAACTTCAAAAGATTTTAGGCACGCGTCATCGAACTGAAAGGGTGCATCCTTGGCTAGCAGATTGGTCAGGGGTCTGGTGATTGTAGACAAGTCCTTGGTGAACCTTCTATAAAAGCCAGCATGACCCAAGAAGCTGCGGATTATTTTGATGTTCACAGGAGGAGGAAGCTGATCTATAACATCGATTTTAGCACGATCAACTTCGATTCCTCGTTCGGACACTCGATGCCCAAGAACTATCACTTCACAGACCATAAAATGGCACTTTTCCCAATTAAGCACGAGGTCCTTTTCTTGGCATCGTTGTAAGACTTTGTCTAGATTCTACAGACAATGACCGAAAGTCTTTCCATAAACTAAGAAGTCATCCATGAAGACTTCCATGATATCTTCGATCAAATCCGAGAAAATAGACATCATACACCTTTGGAAAGATGCAGGAGCGTTGCACAGTCCGAAGGACATCCTACGATACGCATAGGTGCCATATGGACGTGTGAACGTAGTCTTACTATGGTCCTCCGGATGGATGGGAATTTGATGGTATCCGGAATACCCATCAAGGAAACAGAACAAGGAATGATTTGCTAGCCGTTCCAACATTTCATCAATAATGGGTAGCGGGAAAAGATCCTTTTTCGTAGCCTTGTTGAGTTTCCTATAATCGATACACATCCTCCATCCGGTTACGGTTCGTTGCGAAATTAGTTCATTTTGAGCATTTGCAACGACCGTCATTCCTCCGTTCTTTGGCACAACCTGGACTGGGCTAACCCACTCACTGTATGGTACGGGATAGATAATCCTGGCATGCAGGAGTTTCAAGACTTCTGTCTTTACAACCTATCGCATTGCATTATTGAGCCGTCGTTGAGGTTCCATAGAGGGAGTACCCTCGGGGTCAATAGGAACACGATGGGTGCAAAGCGCGGAATTAATCCCCCTAAGGTCCTGAAGCGAGTAGCCAAGTACAGAACGATGCTTCTCTAACATGGTAAGAAGACGTTGAGTCTCGTCTTCAGAGAGCTTATCACTGATTATGACAGGGGCTTCTCTGTCATTGTGTAGGAAGGCATATCGTAGGCGGCGGTTCCATGATTGGCAGGTCGAAAGTCTCACCGGGATCTGCTTCTTCCTTGATGAAGTCGGGGACCTCATCTTCCAGAAGGGCCTCGGGAGACTCATGAGGAAAAAATGCAGTAACCTCTTCCACTGACTCAATTTCTGGGAGAGGGTCGGTCAAGGTGAACCTTGCCCGCGAAAATAGAATTGAGAATTCATTCTCTCCTAGTGTTATTTTGAGGCTACCTCATCGGGGTGAGTTGATGAGAAGTTGCTCAATGGGCAGTCCGTTTAGGATATCAAAGTCTTGGATTTCAAAGATGAGGAAATCCAAGATCGCCTCCCTGTCTTCAAAGCAGACAAGCACATCTTGTACAATCCCAAATCCTTCGATGATATTTCCATTCGGATGCTTGAAGAATTTGTTTGTCGGCGTCACTGCCTTATCACTTAAATAAGCGAATGCAAAAGACTCAGAGACAAGGTTGGCCCCGACAGTTGGACTATAGAGAATACTGACATCGTTCCCTTCCAGATGGCAAGGAATGATTCGGGGAGCAGTATTTATCCGAATTACTTCGGATGAAAGCTCTGCCTCCCTTAGCCATTCATTGCTCATTATGGATGTCAATTCCCGGACAATTTCTCATAGGAACCCGAGTTCCATAGGATCGGGAGGTGACAAAGGAACAGGTGGTTTCCTCTTGCTAAAATAGTTCAGGGTATTGCCATAGTCTTCGTCAAAACCGTCCCTGAACATAATTGCGGCACAATCCGGAGTCTGAATTTCTTCATTCTCGACGGACGGCTGCTCGGGAACCTTCTCATCAATCGAGCTAGCAGAAGTGGATGGTTCAGCAAGTGGCTCGATTGTTAGAGGTTCCTCTATCTTGGACACGCATGCCTCCGGCTGGGGTTCATTGGACTGCGTCATGAAGGAAGTGTTTTCTAGAACGTGATCCAAAATCGTTTTTCCTTCTGACGGCGTTTTGTGCATGAATGATCCTCTAGCGGTTATGTCCAGATAGAATGCAGACTCCTTATCCAAACCCGTATGGAAATGTTGGAGAAGCACATACTCGGGTAAGGACAGGGTTGGTCCGGACTGCACTAAATTAGTGAATCTGGACCAAGCTGCACCGATGTATTTGTTTTCGATCTGCTTGAAACTGAGAATTTCTATTCGAACGGCAGTAATACGAGTAACTGGGAAGAAGGCAAGACAGAATCTGTCTCACAGCTTTTCCCAGCTACCATTTACACATCCAACGATAGAGGTGTACCATTGCTTTGCTCTCTCTTGAAGAGAGAACGGGAACAACTTCCACGGCACAGTTTCTTGTCTCATGCCACGAATCTTAAGGCACGAGCAGACTTGTTCAAAGTCTCGCAGATGATGGTAGGGATTTTCTAGATCAAAACCAGAAAAAGGATTTTCCCTAACCATACTAATTAGCTCGGGACGAATTTCATAGCCAGTTGTACAAATGGGCTCCGATGAAGGAGGTAGCTCATAGAATTCGCCCCGAGGAGCAGACAACTCAAACAGAGGTTGCTCCATGGTCGAGAAGAGTTGACAGGAATACTTCTCTAGGATAGCAGGGGTGAAGGTAGAATAAAAAAAATGAAAAAAGATACGAGGATGAACTGGGTTCGGAAATGATCAGCAACCGTTCCCCAGCAACGGCGCTAGAAATGCTTCTTGGTATTTCATACGGTTACAGATAAAATCCGTAAGTGCACGGATATACCGATGTAGCACTTCCCCTACGGAGTATTCCAAGGGTATCGAATCCAAGGGAACATGTGTAATCAGAGCTTCCTCCGGTTCATCCAAGGACACCAAGCAAATGATAGGCCAGGATAGAGAGGATTTACTAGTGAGAAACAGTGTCTAGGGAAAGCTTAATTTTAATCCTAACGCAGTACTTCAGGAACTGGCAACCCGCTGTTCCCAGATGTCGCTCTACTACGTACCCGGACAGGGAGGACTTCAATGATCTCGAGGGTTGTCACCACCTCTACACCCACCTCAACGTACTGTGGGATACACAGCAATTACTGGATAACAATTATCTAAACACCACGTCTAAGCAATTACTATCTACTTTAGTGTTTATAACTCAGCAAAGCAATCACTATATTTTAGTTGATTACAGTGAACAATAATTCCGTATGCTATTTAGGAACTAACCAAGAGATAATTCTCACAAGATAAATCTAAATTACTCAAGAAGAATATTATATTGAATTCAGAGTAATAAATAGAATAAAAGAAATAGGAGAAGATTACCGATAACTCCGGAATTCTTCCGACTCCTCTACTCTCTTCCTATTTTAGTATACAATATAGTACAATAGAGCCTCTTATAATTTAGCTCAAGCTTGGAAGTGTGTGTTGAAGTGAGTGAGATGATGTCCTTATATAGGGGTAGGTGTGACGGTTCGCGAAGGGGAAATGTCCGAACTGCCCCTCAACCGTCATTGGGAGAGCATCTGGAGCGTCCTCGCCAAACCCCAGGATCAGCGGTGATCAGGGGGGTTCGGTCGAACCAGGTGGTTCGGTCGAACCAGGTGGTTCGGTCGAACCTGGGCTGGGCCCTCCTGGCCTAGCCTTCAGTCGGTGGACTCCCTAGGCTCTCCTCTGTCCATTTCTCGGAGTTTTGGGTTGATTCACTGATGTTTCGATGAAGTTCACAACCCCTCCTTGTATGATTACATAATTCTCCTCACATTAGTCTAATTTTCCTCCCAACTTCAGGGTTTATTATCTGCATACAAATATAGACCAACACTTGTGGAATATGTGAGATTAAGCACCTATCACTATGTTGGATGTTTTATTATCTGATCTTTATGCAGATGTTGGCGGTATAGAATCGACATTTAACACTCGTCAACAGCCTACTTGGGCCACCGCGAGGGCAAATGCTTCGTCGTTTGGTAGAATATGTGTCCGTGCATTGTCTTGCTGAATCCAAATGGTCTTCCCTACATCTTCTCTCGGTCAACAAGAGGCAATAGCTGGAATAACCTTTGTAATCAAGAGTGGTTTAAGCAGAGTAAAACGGTTTCAGTCACTTCTCCGGCAACCTCCAAGGTGGCTAACGTCTCGCCGTCGTTCATTCCGACAATGGAGTTAATTACGCATGCCAAAGGTATGCTGGATCCTAATTTGTCGCCCAATTCAAATTTGGAAAACACTCCTTGCGGCCGTTGCCTGGAAAAGGGTCATTCTCGGGCTTCTTGTTCTGGGCCGCTTAGATGTCGAGCCTGTCTCTTGCCGGGCCATTTAGCCCGTTATTGTTTGACCACTAAGCCCACAAAAGCCCCGCACCCTAAAAATCCGAAACCGTCGGCTCGGACTACTGCTGTTTGGAAGGCTAAAACTATTTCTCCGGAAATCTCGTCTTCTTCCCCCCGAAACCCTTCTTCTCCCAAACGCACAGTGCTTCCCACCCAAAGCTTCCCTCCACCCCAATGGCCAATCTCAACCCTAATCCGCTGCGCTTCCTAATGCATGGTCTTGCTGTTCATGCTGGAGGTGACTTCCGCATCCCGCGGGTTGACCTCACTGTCCCGCAGCGCCCTGCTCGGCGCCATGAAGACTTCTGTGTGGCCATTGTAGAGCCAATCCCCTTGGAGCAGGACTGGGATCATCATCAGGCCCTCATTGCAAACTTCATTCAAGATGAGCTACACTATGAGGTTTGTAACAGCTTCTGGCACCCGTCTGCAGTAGGTTTCTTCCAGATGAGGTCTGCCATGAATAGGGATGCTCTGGTCCTCTCCCTGCCCGAGTTCTATGATGGGGTTCACTCTGTTATTTTTGTTAATCATGACCAATGTCCTAATTGGAGGGTGGCTAACTACCATAGAGAAGGCTGGTTCATGTTCCTAGATTTCCCGCTTGATTTCATTGATCGCCATCATGTGCACCTGGCAGTTGCCTCTTTTGGTAAGTAAACTTTTTGGGAGGATGCTGACAGAATGTTGGGAAGGGTTTTTGTTAGGGCTAAGTACAGGGACCAGGATTCTGTGCCGAGAAAGATTGTCCTCTTTGATCCTCTTAGTGCTGGGGGTGGGGGTGAATCTTGGACAGTCTCGGTTTTCATGCTACAGGTGGATTTTATAAATTTCCCCCTTGAAGAGGATCTCCCCCGTGCCGGTCCGCAGCCAGGCCCTAATGATGCAGCTGACGAAGACCCCGATGATGGTAATGTCTGGCAGTTTGGCAACCCTGGAAACCAGGGGGCTCGAGAATGGGATGAGGCAGTGCAGCAACAGCAGGCTGCAAATGAACAACAAGAAGATGCCTGTGGCCAAGACCATCCAATGGGGCAGATTGAGGAAAACCCAGGACAACTAATTCTACCTCAGCAGATGGCCACACCTCTCCCTTCAGCTAGGATGACATCAGTCCAGGATCCTGTTCTAGACCCCCCAAGTCCAGGAATTTCTAGCTCGGCTGAATAGAATTGCCAGAAATGAAGCTCCAAGGCACCCCTACTTTTATCCTATGAAGGGAATATTGGACAAGATTGACTTCCTCTGTAAAGCAAAGGGCATCATGCAGACTTTGATCCAGGGCAAGCCTATTCCTGCTGCTTTAAGAATGTCCAACCATTTCTCCACATTGCTCCTGCCAAGGAAGTCCATCTTTGATTCCTCTCCTTCAGTGGGCCAGCATGAACCTGAATGGGCTTTGCAACCTTTTGAGTCTATTTCACCCCCTCAGCCGAAAAGGGTGATTGAGGATGTTCTGCCAATCAATGTGAGGCCCCCATCTAGCCCAATCAGTGTGGCTAGCCCAATCAGTGTGGCCCCTGTTGCCCTGCTTCCCCCCAAGGCACCTGCAAAGAGGAAAGATGGGAAGGCCATTCTCTATAGTCCCTACAGAAGACAAAGCTCAAGACTTCTGCAGGGTAATGCAACCAAAGAATTGCAGATGGACCCAAGAATGGGCATTGGGAAGCCAAGGGGAAAGTCTGTTAAAAAGATTAAGGAATTTGCAGGTATTACAAAACTCTTTATTGATAGCAGTATGTAGGAGTCTGATTTCAATGAAACTTCTTATAGTGATATGAACTCTGACTCCTCTCCCTCTAATTGTTCACTTTCGGTCATACAGAAGATGGGGGTAGACATGTGCAGCCTCTCTCCTGAGGAGGTGGCTAAATCCAGCTTGGGGGGTTGAAAGAAGACAGAAGATCCCCAGGCCAAACATGGAGGACAATTAATGACAGAAGATTCAGTATTGTTGTCAGGCCTAAGTTTTACATTTATCATGTTCCAAGGGTCTGTAATTTGTTTACTGTCAAAGTTGTTTTACCAGATATTTGTCCTGTCAGTATGTTGATGAGGACACAACTAGCTCGGATATAACCATGACTACCTTATGTATTAATCAACCAAAGGTGCATATGTTCTACATTAGATTTACATGTTATATATTTGAACAAACGTTGCTACACAATGAGTTTCCTATGTTTTTGTTTGCAAAGGTACTTGCTTGGGCGAAGGAAAAGAGACCGAGTGTCGAAACAAGATTTCGGCAATACTAAAGGGGGTGGCTATCAAGTTGGAAAAGTGGATGGGTTAAGAGACAAGGAATTTTATACAGGCTCAGGCCTTCTTATTCAAGAAGTAATACCCTACTCCTGTCCGGGGATTGATCCGCCGAGTGTGTTATTGATCATATGATCTAGGAGAAAAATCGTGCCCCTAGAGGCACCCGGACCCCTCCTTATATAGGGGAAGGGGTCCGTATTACAAAATACAGTCCATATCCCTAACGGAATATGTAGTTATAGATATAATACAATCGTAACTGACTAGGATTTTGGGTATTTCCTTGATATACAAGTTTAGAATTTAACCCAAATCTTCTTAAAGATATTCTATCTATACATGGCACCCCATATCCAGTCGGACTATACATGCCGTGTAGGTATGGGGTATCCATAATCTTCATAGTAGCCCCTGAGACCTTTACAGTCGACGAAATGATAATCCGAGCGCTTCAATTCCTTCTGCATTGATCTCCCGAGTAAAGAATGTGAAGGGCTGAAAAATAGAAAAAGTCAGGTGCATCGGCTAGATGCACCTAATTAGGTGTAGCCCCCGACTATGTGATTAGTTAAAAACTAAACATATAGTCAAGGAACAAATATCATCCAATCCGAGTGGTTATGTAGCTGAGCAGATGTGACGTTTAATAAAACATCCAGCCGACTGTTTTAGCTTTAATATACCAAGAAAAAAGATATAAAGAAACCCAAGTGAAAAACACTCGAAAGGTCTATAAATGACCATATTTGATAAGAATCCGAGTAAAAACTCTTAAGATGATCCACCAAATATGATAGAAATCATGGCAATTAACGAGTCTAAATAGCCTAGGCTATGACCCATGCCATAATAAAAAATAAGAATATAACATGCCGAGAGAATGACCAGTAAAAACTAGTCATCTCAACTAAACGCAAACAGCCTTTGCAGCTTAAAAAGGCTTACAAAAGTAGTATAATACCTTTCTGTCGGGTACCTTTTTATTTGCATCGTAGTAATTCCAAGGAATTATCTAACTGCGTCAAAAAGGATTTTAACAGCATTGGACCATATTGTGGTGAGCAAAAATTGCCGAAGCAAAAATGCCTAAGTCCCTATGGATCACCACTTAGCCACGCCGGTAGCAAAATTGGGCTGAAGTACTATTTTAGGCCCAGGCCCATTAATACTCCTACCTAGCACTGGCGATGACCAAGTCCTTGTACCCGAAGATCAATATTGAAGCCATTGACGGCTTTGCAGACGGGACAAGCGAAGAAGCTGCTCTTGATCTCATCAGTGAAGCTCAAAATGCTGCCGACAAGATAGCCACTGATGTTGTTGAGAGATTCCAGGAGACCGACCTCAGGCCGACTGGATCTAATGACTCTGATGATGAAAAAACTGACTGATATTGTGTTTTGATGATGATGGAGGGACAATTTGTACAATACTGATAAATGTATGCTGTGCTTGATGATTTAGACTCAACTCCTGATTTCTTAAAAGTTTATGTCAAACCTTATTGAGCCTAGAACCCGCAAAAGTTATTAAAAACCTTCAGTCCTCATTGACTAAGTCAAAAAATCAAACAGGGTAATGATAAATCAAGTAAGCAAATTGAATTGATAAAAATCACACTCCATTATTATTATAGTAGCCCCAACTGATAACTCAAGGAAAAACTTGATGTTAGCAGTCAAAGAGGGAAATACAAAAGTAACGCCTAAGCATAAAAACGACGAAGATGTTCAATATTCCAAGAGTTGTCGATATGAGTACCGTCTTCACGCTTGAGTCGGTAAGAACCTGGCCGAGTGACTTCGGAAATTATGAACGGTCCTTCCCACAAGGGAGATAACTTGTGCCGATCCCGTGTAGTCTGAATTTTTCTCAGAACCAGGTCACCGACTAAAAAAGCTCTTGATTGAACATTGCGATTGTGATAACGGCGCATCCCTTGCAAGTACTGAGCCGACTGAATTAATGCTGCTTCACGGGCTTCTTCCAGTCGGTTGAGGTCATCCACTCGGTCTTCTCCTTAGCGCTCCTCGCTGAAGTTACGAAATTGTAGAGATTTAAATTCCACCTCACTTGGCAACATTGCTTCCGCTCCATAGACTAGGAAAAACGGCGACTGGCCCGTAGCCCGACTAGGAGTGGTGCGCAGGGACCAAAGTACAGACGGCAGCTGTTCTACCCACTTGCCAGCATAGGGATGCAGTCGGTCGAAAACTCGCGCTTTTATTCCTTGAAGTATCATGCCATTGGCACGTTCGACTTGTCCATTGCTCATGGGGTGTGCTACGGAGGCATAACAAATTTTGATGCCGAAGTCCTCACAGAAATCTTTAAATACTCCGCCTGTGAATTGAGTGCCGTTATCAGTGATGATCCGATTGGGTACCCCAAACCGGTGCACAATGTTGATGAAGAAATCTCTAGCTTTGTCTGCCGTGATTGTAATGACCGGTTTAGCTTCGATCCACTTGGAGAATTTGTCAACAGCTACGAAGAGATGAGTATAACCACCGACAGCCTTTTTAAATGGGCCAACCATATCGAGCCCCCAAACCGCGAACGGCCAAGCCAACGGGATGGTTTGCAACTCTTGAGCCGGTAGAAGAGTTTGTCGGGCAAAAAATTGACAACCTTCACATGTTCGCACAATTTTGTCGGCGTCAGACACAGCCGTCGGCCAGAAAAAACCCTGCCGATAAGCCTTGCCAACGATGGTTCGTGCAACAGCGTGATTGCCACAGATGCCTGAATGTATGTCCTTTAGCAATTGTTTTCTCTCCTCCAAAGACACACAGCGTTGCAAGATCCCCGATGGACTTTTTTTATACAGCTCGATCTCATGAATGACATAGTGTCTGGTGCGCCTAGAGATCCGCTCAGCTTCATCTTTATCTTGAGGGAGTTCTTGTTTGGTCAAAAATCTTATGAGGGGCTCTCTCCAGTCGGCTTCAATCATGTTTACATCTTGAGTGTCCGTGGCCTCGATTATTTCTTTCCTTGGTACGGTTGGCTCATAAAGATGCTCAACGAATACATCAGAAGGAGCTGCTTCTCGTTTTGAACCGAAGTTAGCCAGTCTGTCGGCCGCCTCGTTATTGTGCCGTAGAACATGAGTGAGCTCAAGTCCATCGAATTTGTCTTCCAACTTGCGTACCTCCTGCCGGTAAGCAGTCATGTTATCATCAAGGCAGGACCACTCTTTCATAACTTGATTGACAACCAACTGAGAATCTCCACGAACTATTAGACGCCGGATTCCCAAAGAGATTGCAATCCTTAGTCCGTGAAGAAGCGCCTCGTATTCTGCCACGTTGTGAGACGCAGAAAAATGTACCCACAATACGTAGCTCAGTCTTTCTCCAGTCGATGAAATTAGAACAACCCCCGCTCCAGTGCCCGAAAGCCTCTTTGACCCGTCAAAATGCATGGTCCAATACTCCATCTTGTCCACAGACATGTCTTCTTGGCACTCAGTCCACTCGGCGACGAAGTCGGCTAAAGCTTGGGACTTGATCGAAGTTCGCGGCTTGAAGGATATATCCAAATACATCAATTGTAAGGCCCACTTTGCGATCCACCCATTTGCTTCGCGATTATGAAGTATATCCCCGAGTGGGAACGATGTGACCACCGTGACCAAGTGACCTTGGAAGTAGTGAGATAATTTCCTGACGGTAATTAAAACACCGTATAATAGCTTTTGAACCTGAGGATATCTTGTCTTGGAGTCAGCCAAAACCTCGCTAACGAAGTAGATCGGTCGTTGGACTTTTTGAACATGGCCTTCTTCTTCACGCTCAACAACCAGAACTGTGCTTACAACCTGGGAAGTTGCCGACATGTATAACAACAGCGGCTCTTGCGGATGTGGTGAAGCTAAGACTGGTGGAGTGGTAAGAAGTTTTTTGAAGTCTTCAAAGGCTTTTTGTGCTTCGGGTCCCAACTGGAAATTGTCGGTTTTCTTCAACAGCTTGAAAAGGGGCATCTCCCGCTCGCCGAGTCGTGAAACGAACCGACTGAGCCGCCATGCAACCAGTTAGCTTTTGAACACCTTTCTGGGAGCTCGGCGGTTTCATGTTGAGGATAGCATTGATTTTCTTCGGGTTGGCTTGTATGCCTCTATGAGACACCATAAATCCAAGCAGCTTCCCTGATGGTACTCCGAAGATGCACTTTTCAGGGTTTAATCAAATCATCCTTTTGCTTGGTCTTGACGACTACGTCATCCACACAAGCCTCAACGTTGCGGCCGATCTGAGTTGAAAAACATCTCTGGATCATGTGTTGATAAGTCGCTCCTGCATTCTTCAATCCAAAAGGCATGGTGATGTAGCAGTAGGCCCCGAAGGGCGTGATGAATGAAGTCTTTAAGCAGTCGGATTCCTTTAGTTGAATCTGATGATATCCAGAGTAGCAGTCCAAAAAAGTGAGTAGCTTGCAGCCGACCGTTGAGTCAACTACCTGGTCAATGCGAGGTAACCCAAAAGGATCTTTGGGACAAGACTTGTTGAGGTCGGTATAATCGACACACATGCCCATTGCCCCGTCTTCTTCCGAACCAGGACTGGGTTAGCTAGCCAGTTGGGATGAAGGACTTCTGTGATGAAGCCTGCTGCTAACAGCTTGGTCAATTCTTCCTTGATCGCATCTTTCCTATCTTGTGCGAAACGGCGGAGTCGTTGCTTGGGTCTTGCGTCTTCCTTAACATGTAAAGAGTGCTCAATCACCTCTCTAGGAATACCAGGCATATCAGATGGTTTCCACGCAAAGATATCTTTATTATTTTGAAGAAAGGTGATGAGCGCGCTTTCCTATTTACAGTCTAACTTAGCGCCTATTACAGCAGTCTTAGTAGGATCAGAGGGATCTAGTGGAATCTTCTTGGTCTTGGCGTCGCTTTCTCCGGTCTTTGGCATCTTGGTCGTAGGCACTTCTCCTCCGCTTGCTGTGGATGCAACCAATCGGATTTCTTCTCGGGCGAGCGTGATCTCGCGGGTCTGGGCCATCTCGCAACTTTCCTTGTCACATGTGACGGCTTGCTTGATGTCGCTCCGCAGGGATATGACTTCTCGGGGACCGGGCATCTTCATCATCATGTAGGTATAGTGCGGGACAACCATGAACTTGGCTAACGCCGGGCGTCCGAGTATGGCATGATACGCTGACTCGAAATCAGCGACCTCAAAACAAACGTTCTCTGTACGGAAGTTCTCCCGAGTGCCGAAAGTAACCGGAAGAGTGATTTGGCCGAGTGGTGTTGCGGATAGCCCTGGGATGACTCCATGAAAGGGCGCATTACTCGGCTTTAATTCCGTGCGAGGGATCTGCATGTCGTCCAGAGTCTTGGAGAAAAGGATGTTGAGTGCACTGCCACCATCGATGAGGGATCTTCGAAGCTTGACGTTGCGAACCACTGGGTCTAGTACCAGGGCGTACCGCCCCGGGTGGACCACTCGGTCAGGATGATCCGAGCGGTCAAACTTAATTGTTATCTCTGACCACCGAAGATATTAGGGCGTGTCGGGCTGAACAGCGTTGATCTCCCGTTCGGTTAGCTTTTGCTTTCTCTTGGATTCATAAGCCAGGGGTCCGCCAAAGATGTGGTTGAGTTCCTTGCGATGGTCTTGAAAACAAGTCAGGTCATCATCTTTATCATCCTTCTTCTTTGACGTGCTTTGATCTCCGTCGGAGGCCTTGCGTGCGTTCTTGGCGTATTGTTCTGCGAACTGTTTGTAGACGAAGCAATCTTTGGCCGCGTGATTGGAATTGGGATGATGCGGACATTGGGAGTTCATGATCTTGTCAAAAGTGTTGACGTGGGAACGTTGTCAGGAGGATGGTGTAGTGGTTGCCACAAGTTCCTCGGGCTTACGCTTGTGATCCTTGTGATTGGTACTTCCACTCCCCCTTGTAGTCGGCGTGTCTTTCTTCGGCTTCCAAGTGGTGCTCGACTGCTTGGACGCGGTAATAGCATCTTCGGCTTTGGCATACTCATTGGCTTTTTCGAACATCTGCTTGACCGTCCTAGGAGGCTTACGCCCGAACTTGCCGACTAGGTCCTCGTGGCAAATGCCCTTGGTGAAGGCGGCGATGATGACGTCGTTGGTGATGTCGGAGATCTTGTTGCGTTGCTCGGAAAAGCGTCGGATGTAATCTCGAAGGGATTCTCCAGACTTTTGAATGACGTTGTAGAGATCAAACTGTGTACCAGGGCGTTCAAAGGTGCCCTGGAAATTGGTGATGAAGTGGTTGTGAAGCTCCGTCCAAGATCCGATTGTGCCACGGGGTAGCCCGTGGAGCCAGGATCGGGCAGAATCTGCTAGGGCCACGGGCAAATAGTTTGCCATGGCTTTGCTGTCTCCTCCTGCTGCGCAGATGGCGAGACCGTAGACGGTGAGCCAAGACTCAGGGATAGTGGTGCCGTCACACTTCTCGATTCCAGTCGGCTTAAAGCCAGCCGGCCAATCCACTCGACGCAGGTCATTTGTGAAGGCAGCAACTCCATCCACGTCGTCGTCGTAGCGATCTGGTGAATGATGAGGGTTGTGGCCTCTCGCCGCACGTCGCTGATTAATGGTCTCGCGAAGACCGATGGGACGCCTGCGGTGTGGGGAGCGGGGACGTTTAGCCCGACGCTCCCTGTGCCGATCAGGGGGCGAGTGAACGGATCGTTCGCCATGATTCCTGCTCCTACGATTGGATCCCTCGGCGACGACACTGAGGCTTGGTTGGTGATGGTCTCGAGACCGAAGAGGTGGAACTCGGCTACCAGTCGGCGTGCGGGTGCTTGTGGAGTTAGCCGGGACCGAGGCGGCGATCATGGTCTTGGTCTGGTTCAAGATGTTGACGACGTGATCAGCCTGGTTGAGCGCGTCTTCTTTGAGGAGGGTGTCGGGGAGGGTGATCGCTGCAACCGCGTTCTGTTGTGGAGTGCGAAAAACCGTCGTCCCGTCAACGTCGTCTTGCCCGATGAGCTCTCGTGCTCGTCACCCGGATTCCAAGGCGCGTTGTCATCGATCCTCAGCCTCCTTCGCAACCTGTTCGTGATCTTGTTGTTCACACTGTAGTCGTTCTCGCTCTTGTCGTTGTCGTTCTTCCTCCAGTCGGCGACGTTCGGCTTCTTGTTGTGTGCGTTCTTCTTCTGCTTCTCGGGCTCGGCGTTGTTCTGCCGTCTCGTTGTCGGCCATGAATACGCCGAAAAAGAGGGGCGTGTAGTCGTCCTCGTAGCTTTCGTCGAAGTCGTTGAAGTTAGCGTAGTCGTATCGATAGCCGAAGTCGTCGTACTCGAGGATCTCCATTGGTCAAGAACTGACACCTGGGGAGCCGAGGTAGTCATCCAATTCTTCCGTCGAGACCATCCCGAGAGGTTGGAGTATAACACCGACCTCCCTAGAGCTAGATTGGATCGGAGCCGAAGCTGGATCCCGTCTAGGTCTTCGGGTGGGAGACGCCTTGGTCATGAAGACAGTAGCCAGATCATCGGGAAGTCTCATTAAAATTGGGGGATAGGACCCATCGTCTTGATCCGGTCGTGTCGGAGTAGATTGGATCTCGTCCGAGTGGTTTGGGGCCGACTCGATCGAGATGAGCTTTGGGTAGATCTCGGCCGAGTTCGGAAAATCGAACGGGGCGAAGACCTGGCCTCTCCCCGACTGGTTCGGATCCGAGTCGAGGAGAGAAATCCTGCCGAAGTCGTTGGTGATGAAGTCGAGGCTGCTGAACCGGAACGCCTGCCCGGGAGGGAAGACGAAGTCGTCGATGCCGGAGACGAAACCCATCGCACTAGTCGGCGAAAAACTTGATGCTACCCCTACCTGGCGCGCCAACTGTCGAAGGGGGTGGCTATCAAGTTGGAAAAGTGGATGGGTTAAGAGACAAGGAATTTTATACAGGTTCAGGCCTTCTTATTCAAGAAGTAATACCCTACTCCTGTCCGGGGATTGATCCGCCGAGTGTGTTATTGATCGTATAATCTGGGAGAAAAATCATGCCCCTAGAGGCACCCGGACCCCTCCTTATATAGGGGAAGGGGTCCGTATTACAAAATACAGTCCATATCCCTAATGGAATATGTAGTTACAGATAAAATACAATCGTAACCGACTAGGATTTTGGGTATTTCCTTGATATACAAGTTTAGAATTTAACCCAAGTCTTCTTAAAGATATTCTATCTATACATGGCACCCCATACCCAGTCGGACTATACAAGCCGTGTAGGTATAGGGTATCCATAATCTCCACACCGAGCTTAAAGAATTCATGGATGATCAAAGAAGTTGATTGGGGACCATATCAAGACCTTCTCCAAGTCCACTTCCATCTCATCACGTCACTTTTGGTCCATAGAAGATAAGAGATAAAGTTCTACACGTTTTGGATTCGGATTCGGCCCTCCTGACAGCATCAACTTCAAACGGAAGTAGCCGCTGATCTATAATGAATTTCGGGGCCCATGAGTACTTGTTGGAAAGATTATGGAGTCTACTTTCAGATGGTTTTGGTCCCATGTCAAAATTCCTACCGAGCTGCCGGGAATCTGCAACCCTAGGGCAACCCTAGGACATCCCTAATCATATTAATCCAGTAGCCGTCATAATTTAGAGTTGGGTTTTGCTTAGATTATCCTGTCAAGAACAGTTTCGCCGCTAGATCGGTTTGTGGAACCCCAAATTCGAGTGCTTAATCATTCATATGCAATTTGGTTGCAATCTATCTTGTTCTTGCTTGTGTTCTTCGATTCGCATGCAGGGATTAGCCTTCTCGGCGAGGTCAACCGGGTTTCGGCTCGGTTGATAACCAAAGGAGACGTGGTGCTGCGATTGCGGGGCTCAGTAGCGTGTTCGTTCAGAAGCCGGATCGAGTTGTGTCGCGACTCCGCCCAAATCGTTGTTTATCAATACCTATCGGAAGATCGGGACCTAACATCCCTCATCATATGTCAAGACTGGTGTGATTGTCTTTTGGTTCGTTTTCGGTTAGCTGTGCTAGGCTTGATTCTTTTGCCCCTCTCTCAATGGTGTGATAATGAATAGTAATTTTAAACCTTGGAATGTCTTGTGCTGGAACATCAGAGGAATGAATGCTAAAAATAAGCTTCTGTCTTTAAGACAGAAAATTGAAGAGAGTGATTGCCAGGTCTTGTGTCTTCAAGAAACGAAAAAGGAGAACTTTGATCTTTCTGACATCAAGAAATTTGCCCCCAAGCGCTTTGACTCTTTTGCTTTTGCCCCCTCCATGGGTGCATCAGGGGGAATTTTAATTGTCTGGCCTTCAAGAGTCTTCAGTGGGACACCCCAAGAAGTTAACCCTTTCTCTGTGACAGTGGAATTAACTTCTAGATTTACCTCCCAAGTCTGGTCCTTGACTTGTGTGTATGGGCCATGTAATGGGCCTTAAAGATCAGATTTTGTGACCTGGTTGAAAAATATCCAGATTGATGCTCATCAAAACTGGCTTTTCCTAGGGGACTTTAATTTCTACAGATCTATTTACAGAAATAAAGTGGGAGCTGATATGAATGACATTTTTATTTTCAATGAGATTATTAGCACCCTAGGATTGCTTGAAATCCCCTTAAAAGGGAGAAGGTTCACTTGGAGCAATATGCAACAAAATCCTTTGCTGGAAAGGCTTGATTGGGCTTTCACCTCTGCTTCATGGACTTTAACCTTCCCCAATACAACAGTTCTCCCTTTGACCAGGAATATCTCTGACCATGTTCCATGTGTGGTAAAGATTGATACAAAAATCCCCAAGTCTCCAATTTTCAGATTTGAAAACTTTTGGGTTGAAGCTGAGGGTTTCTTTGATGTGGTTCAGCAAGATTGGATGCTAGATCCTGGTTTTGATGATCCTGCAAAATGTATCTCCTTCAAGTTGAAAATTTTGGGGAAAAAGCTTAAGCTCTGGAGTAAGAATCTGTCCAGAATCATGCTTCTCTTGAATAACTGCAATAAAGTGATCGATTTTCATGATCTTCTGGAAGAAGACAGAAGCCTCTCTTTATTTGAGTGGAATTTCAGGGAGGCAGTTAAGCATCATATCTTAAAACTTCTGGAATACAGGAAAATATATTGGAAAAAACATTGTACTAATAGATGGATGATGCTGGGAGAAGAAAACACCAATTTGTTTCAATCTGTTGCCACAGAAAGGTACAGAATGAACACAATTTCTCAAGTTTTGAATCAAAGTGGTCAGATAGTTAACCTGCATGATCAAAAGGCAAACTTATTCTATCAAAGTTTCAAGAATAGGATGGGTATCTCTTGCTCCCCAACAATAGATTTCAATTTGAACGAGCTTTTTGTTCCTAGAATAGATTTGGAGTGCTTGATTGACATGTTCTACACACAAGAAATTGATAATCTCATCTCTATAATCCCAGTTGACAAGGCCCCTGGCCCAGATGGTTTCAATGGTTATTTCATGGAAAAATGCTGGCATATCATTGCACAAGATTTCTACAAACTTGCAGCTCATTTTCATGCTGAGTCTACAGATTTACAGATCCTGAATTATTCTTTTATCACTCTTGTGCCAAAAAAACCCTCTCCGGAAACAGTTAATGATTTCAGACCAATTTCTCTAATGGGATCAAGTCTTAAGTTTCTTACAAAATTGATGACTGACAGATTGCAAGGTGTGATTCTCAAAGTGGTTAGTGAAAACCAATATGGATTCATCAAATGAAGAACCATCAAGGATTGTTTAGCATGGGCTTTTGAGTACATTCATCAATGTTAGCAGTCAAAAAGAGAAATAATCATCCTCAAGCTAGACTTTGAAAAAGCTTTTGATACAATTGAACACACAGCCATCTTATCTGTAATGCAAAGCATGGGGTTCCCACAAAAATGGCTCAATTGGGTGCAAATGGTATTCTCCTCAGCAAGCTCTGCAGTTCTGTTGAATGGGGTTCCTAGTACTTCTTTTAACTGCAAGAGAGGAGTTAGACAGGGAGACCCTTTGTCTCCACTTCATTTTGTTCTAGGGGCTGAACTCTTGCAAAGAATAGTAAACAGGGCTTTCAATCTTGGGTTAATTTCAAAGCCAATTAATGAAAATGATGGAAGTGGGTTCCCAATCATGTTAAAGAATAGTAAATAGGGCTTTCAATCCAATATGCTGATGACACTTTGATCATGTTAAAAGCTTCACAAAAGGAAATCTTCTGCTTCAAGGACCTTCTTGACATGTTTGCTCAGTCGACCGGCCTAAAAGTTAGTTATGCAAAATCAAGTCTTTATCCACTCAATCTTTCTGAAGAAAAGACAAATCTAATTGCAAGACTTCCAGGATGTTCTGTTGGAAAACTGCCTTTCACATATCTGGTGCTTCCCCTAGGAACTACAAGGCCAAGAGTGATCGATTTTGCCTCCCTGGGTGGATAGGGTGGAAAGAAGGCTGACAGCTAGTTCAATGTTCTTACCTCAAGGAGATAGACTGACTTTAATAATTTCTGTCCTATCATCAATACCCACATACTACATGTGCTCCTACAATTACCTGTCACTGTGTTCAAGGCCATTGATACTGCAAGAAGGAATTGTCTTTGGAGAGGAAACGGCCCTGAATCCACCAGAAAACCTTTGGCCTCATGGGAAAGAGTTTTTAACCCAAAAGAAAAGGGGGGGTTAGGTATGGTTAACCTAAAAGTCTAAAATGCAGCCTTGCTTATGAAACATCTTGTTAAAATTTACTCTGCAGCTGACATTCCCTGGGTTAATCTTGTGGCTAATTCCTACCTGGCAGCTAAAGTCCCTCATGTAATAAACAAAGGATCCTTTTGGTTAAAGGACATTATTGCTTTGGTTGATGTTTTTAGAGGAACTGCCAAATGCAACATAAGGACAGGCACTACAGTACTATTTTGGACAGATCTGTGGAATGATCAATTCAAATGTCAGCAATATCAGCATCTTTATGCTTCATCTCTACACAAAGACGATTCAGTACAAGCTATGTGTGCCAGACCATTGGAAGATTCTTTCATGTTACAACTCTCTTATCAAGCCTATTGTGAGTATCTCAACCTTCAAGATGAACTGACACATCTTCACCTGGAACAAGGAAGGGGAGATTCATGGTGTTTCATCTGGAATAACAGCTGTTTTACCCCCAAAAGATTCTATAAACTCAATTTTGCTACAATTCAAGCATCCAGACCTCTGATTTGGATTTGGAAGACCAAGTGTGTCATGAAAATAAAAGTCTTTGCTTGGCTATTCTTCTAGGACAGATTGAATACAAGAGATATGTTGGATAGGAGGCACTGTGCCAAACAAGATGATGATCTATCATGTGTACTGTGCAACACTAACCAAAGGGAAACCAGAGATCATCTCTTCTTTAACTGTCCATTTAGCACAGCTTGTTGGCAATTTCTGGGAATTTCATGGAATGCTAATCTAGAATTTTACTAAAGAATAGCTTTTTTAAGATGGCAGTTCAATTAGCCTGGTTTTCTGGAAATCTTCTTCATGGCTGCCTGGCACATCTGGAAACAACGAAATGGGCTCATCTTTAGAAATTTGCAGCCAACCTTCCATTCTTGGAAGTCTCTCTTTACAAATGAGATTCTTCTGCATCTCTGCATAATGAAGAATCCCCTGAAGCGATCTGTTGTTAATTGGTTACAATCTTTATAGGGTTTTTTACATTTTCTCTTGTTTCTTCCTGTAAATATTACCTGTAATTATTCCTTCAATAAATGAAAATCACACTGTTGGGCAAAGACCTAGCAGTACTTTCAGTCAAAAAAAAACAACTGACTGACACGAACAACAAAGCTACAAAGCTCTGTGTTATGCAAAGAAGTAATATTGGGCATGTTAGTTTATGAATTTGTTCATAAATTTTGATCATACAAACTTTGCTACTTTCAACATTTATATTTCTGTTATTTCAGCAGAAGAGAGGATAAGAAATGTGAGTAAGACCATAACTTGCTTTGCATTAAGATTATGATTCCATACCTGGATACATGTTTAGATGACAAATTTCTTGTGCACTCCAGCCATTGGAGAGTTCAACTACTTGCATGGCAGGGTCTGGATGTCCATCTTCATGAGCACCAAAACATTGGTTGTCAGGAAGCTCTTCATCTTCATATTGGAAGGCATCTTCTCCTTGCACAGCAGGATCCAAGTTAAGGTCAGGGATCCCATCACCTTCATGTTGCAGCACTTCTTGCACACCAGGATCAAGGTTGAGATCAGGAATCTCATATTCCTCTTCTTCCATGGATTAGTTGAGGGTCTCTCTTGGTGTAATAGGTTGCTAATATGAGTATAATTGAGAGCTTTGGTTTTTATACCTGTGAGTGAGAGCAAGGGAGTGAAAATGGTGGGCTGGTTCTGAGCATCAAGTTTAAATTTTGAACAACTGTTGTCTGTATTTGTGGCGCTAATGTGTAGTGTGTGTGAATTTTGGGCAGCAAAGAGGTGAGTGGGATTTGATTGACTCTTGTCAACATGTGCATTAATGTCATTGTAAACTGCGGAATGTTTACTCTTTCTTTGTGCCAATCATTTGCTGGCAAGCTTGTTGTCATACCCAGAAATTTAGCCCAAATTTCCAGACTATTTTGTGTATTAAATCTCTGTCCAGGACCAGCCAGGGTACACAAAACGACAAGTAAATATACATATCCAAACGTAAATAAAGCGTAAAATACTTACAGAAGAGGCACTTAGTCCTCACACTGAGATAGAATGACAGCAGCGGAAAAGGCGATCCTAGCGGGGCTTCAGCTCCACTCCACAGGCAAAACTCAACTGGGGTCTGAGCCTTGGTCCTCTAACTTCGTCTTCAGCTCAGAAGCACTACACTTCTGAAAAGGGGGAACCATAGCAAGACTAAGTACAACCACCGTACTCAGCAAGCCACACCAATGATGTAGACGTGCAAGGGGATACAAGGACGGCTTGTGGCTATTTGCATAAAGGCAGTTGTAAAGCATTTTATTGAGCAAAACAGTAAAACAATAGAGTAATTAAGGTAATATTAAATCTCCACTGAACAACGCTACACCATGTTGAACAGGCCCAACCATTCCCACCTGAACTAATCAGTGCATTGAATCGATTTACTAGGGGTGAGACTAATCATGGTGAATCTGGCCGATCTCCCATAACCGCGGGCATGGCTATTCGAATAGTTTTACTCTGGCCAGAGGTGCACAACTGTACCCACAAGACACAATCCACCGGCATGTCACCGTGTCATCATGTGCCTATGATGAACAGGTCACCACGTCGAGTGATTGTGACAAGACCCTTCATATAACCCCCTCTGACCAATCGCACCACACCTCAGGTTTCGCCCCCGCCCCCAGCAGGCAACGGGCAGCCCCCCCTCGTGCCACAGTGAATCCGGAAGCCGATCAACCGAACACCCCAGCCGACCCAACTCCATCACGCCCACCCTAGCCTGGGAACGTCAGCCAGAGGAAAGCTATACTTCAAGTCAGGCAGTTACCTATTCCCCCTTGTGGCAAGCACTGTGTCTTCCAGGGTTTCAAGCGAACCGGTCCTTAATTGCCATGGGTGCGACTAGCAAAACCATGCACCCACAACCCACCATTCAGTCGCATTTTAGTTGGATAATTACGACCATGAAATATGGCCAGATGTCTCGAGCACGCAGCTCCTCAAGATATTGAAAGGCCTAATACTGCAATTATCCCATCAAATGAGCTAGTGGTAATTAAGCATGGCTAAGCATATAGTTCTAGCTAGGTCACATAAGTAACATGAGCTAGTCGATTTATTACCCAAGGTTGACAAAGGATAGATATCAAGTAAACATGGCAAAAGCGAGTAGATAGGTAAACCCTGATCCCATGTAATTAGTAAGGCATGCAATTTTTATTTGCAAACGATAAAACATTTATAAATTAGGATGAAAATGCTCAAGGAGATGTGTGACTTGCCTTGCTTCTTCACTTTGATCTTCTGAACTATTTTCCTCGCAACCGCGATCTTTCAAAACGACGGAAACTACTCGCTGGCACGCAAAACGAGGAAAAAACTCTAATAAAAACCAAGTAAACAGTACATAAAAAGTAAACAAACATGTAGAGCTCAATTTTAGATGAATTTTGCAAGTTGAATGGTTTAATTTGGAGTTTGTATGAATTAGATATGGATTTTAGAAGTTTCGAGCCATTTAAATGAATTTCTAGAATTATTATTGATTTATTGCGCAATTATTATATATTTTTCTTAAAGGAAAACAAAGGTTATTGTCTCAGCAGTGGGGCGGGCGTGGACCGAGTCCACCAAAGGTGGGCCCCACACATCAGCCAAAAGGGGAGGGGGCGGCGCACCATGGACCAAGACCACGGGGTGGTCCACAGGCTACCAACACGAGCGGCATGGCAAGGGCGCGGGTTGGCTCGCCGACCAACTCGAGGCGGCGGCGCGTGGCCGAACAGCGACCGCCGGCGACGACACCGGCACCGAGCGGCGGCACTGGAAACGGGGAAGGAGGGGAATAAATGGAGAGGAGGAGGAGGGAGGGTGGCTCACCGAGAGGCGCGGCGACGGAGGGAGTCAGCCAGCGGAGCTCGGGGCAGAGGGAGGCGGCGGCGCTCCAGTGACTAACTGCGACGGCGGAGGGACGGCCAAGGGGCAGTGGGACGCGGTGGAGATGATGGTGGTGGAGGCGCTACGTGGCAACGGCTATGGCGGCAGTGGCGTGCTACCGGAGTCGTCAAAGCGGTGGTAGAGCTCGGGTTCGCAGTGAAATGGTGGTTGCGGCGAGGATACGGGGAAATGGAGTAAAGGCCGGTGTGCGGCGAGGGGTGGCGGAGCTAGTGGTGGCGGTGGCGCAAAGCGGCAGCGATTGGAGCGGCGGTGGCGGCCAGGACTAGCATACGATTGAAATTTTAATGTTATGATTAATGAGATTATTCCATGTATGCCACATACTAACGACTGGTATTACTCTCTTTGGTTCATATTATAATTCGATTTAATTATTTTTCCAGTTAAATTGTTTTATGTTTAATTAAGCTTTTAATAAATATAGTAGTATTTTAAAAAAACGAATAAGTTATTAAAATATATTCAAAGCAATTATAATATGGAGTAAAAGGAGTACTAATTTAGAAAAAAACGAAGGACAGAAAAGAAAGGAAAGAAAAGGAAAAGTAAAAGCAAACGACGATTCAGACAGACAGGCTCCCTTCCATGCCTCCCCATTGCTCCTACTCTCCCTTGAGGCCTTGACCCACCCCCACGAAAAGCAAGGGAAGCATGCCCAGCAAAATCGAACCCACAAAACCTCAGGAATTACCATCGCCTAGCAAGGAATCAACAATCCGTGGTCAATCCATGGCAGATCAGGATGTGGCCGAGCCATGGGGCTTGTCGGCATGGCCCCCCTTGACCTCCCTCCTCCTCCGAGCCATGAGGAAGCGGCGCACCTGGGCGGCCCTCTTCCTCGCCGTGTACGCCTCTCTGCTCTGCTCGTCGTGGCGCCTGGTGGAGGCCGTGCGCGCCTGGTACTACTCCGCGGCCGGCGGGGCTGGCGCCGTCGCGGCGTGGCCGGCGGCTCTCTACGCGTCCGTGATGTACGGTGCCGTCTTCGGGCTCCTGTCGATGGGAGCCGCGTTAGCCGTGGCGGCGCCGGCCATGCTCATCACATGGATCACCGTGTTGGTGCTACTCGCGTTCGCCGGAAAGCCGCGGAGGTCGCTGGTCGCAGAGGGGCGGCGCGCCACGGCCGATATCGCGCGGCTCGCGCTCCGCGTCTTGCTGCGCGAGGGCAACGCAGTCGCTGCGCTCTGCGCCGCCGCCAGCTTCGCGGCCCTCCTCCTCGGCCGCCGCGACGACGACCCGGCGGAGGGGAGCGGCAGCTGATGTGACGCTTCCTGCAAAATTGTTCAATTCCATGTTTTTTTCTTTCAGTTAATATCCGTTTTGGGGTTTCAGTGTTTCACCAACCACCCCTCCCTCACCATCCTTTTTTTTTTCTGTAGAGGTAAATTATGGAGAAAAAACAGATTAATTAACAGTACTACATAATTGCTAAATTGCAATCACAGTGTTGATGCCGTCTTTTCTTTGCTTTGCTTTGCTTTCCGGGTAGGTATGGCATCTGTTGCAAGACTTCACCCTTCCGACAGCTAGAAGAAAGCCGTGCAGACGGCAGAGCAGAGGATCCAAACGGGAGATCTCGGCCTGGAAGGTACTAGGCGTAGAAGAAACACCGGTTGAGTCCGTTAGGACATCCCTGATGGAAGCCACGTGTAGTAGACTAGTAGTAGACTCATGTAAGCCAATATAATCTAGGATTAAGGGCCCTTTGAATCAAACAAATTATGGAGGGAATGTC
Source organism: Oryza glaberrima (assembly GCF_000147395.1). Lineage (NCBI taxonomy): Eukaryota > Viridiplantae > Streptophyta > Magnoliopsida > Poales > Poaceae > Oryza > Oryza glaberrima. Next base: position 10,204,723 of record NC_068337.1, on the reverse strand, counting down.
ATAAGATTGAAATCCTACCGGAAATTTTCTTATGTAGCTCTTTGATTAAAAGGATTAATGTTTTCTAAATCCTACAAAATTCCTATGGAATGGCTTGTTGCATATAGGTTTTGGAGAGGTCCAACCTCTTGGTAAAAATCCTTTGAGTTTATCTCTCTCATCCGATTCCTATGTTTTTTCTGTGGTCTAATCAAACGATCATTCCTGTGTTTTTTCTGTGTTTTGCAATCCTCTGTTTTACACTAGCATTCCTGTCAGAATCCTATATTTTTCCTATTCCTCCGTTTTTTTATTCCTACGATTCAAAGGGGTCCTAATTAGATTCATACCATTATAAATTTGCTCGTTATAAAATATACCATTATAATTTATAAAATTGGAACCACAATTTAGTAAGTATCGAAGATGTGCCACTACTTACCCCTTTCAATACAATTTCTGAACAAATTACCGTCGTCTTCTTCCTCCATCCTCCTCCTGTTCCTTCCCCGTTCTTTCCCTCCTCTCAGCTTCGAGTTCCGATGGAACAAGAGGCAGGAATGGCCGTCGTTGGCTTCATTGTACAACGTGCAGCATGCATCATCACTCCCACCACTCTAGTGATATGCCCTAGAGGCAATCATACAGATAATTGTATCACATACTATGTTTACATATTTATCCAACTTTGTTCTTTGAAATAGATAACTCATTATTGGTTAATGAATATGTGATTCTTTCATTAGACTCTTTATGTTGTTTGTTACTATTTCTTAAGGATCCATGATCAAATATCATATGTGGAACAAATATGTTTAAATGATCAGCACAAGTATTAATTGATGATCATGTCTCATGGATCATAGTACAGAGATACCAAATTAATAATGTGAACACATGTTGGGGAACATGTTGTTGGATAGACCCAACATGATACACTGCAAGAGCCATCTGTGTTGTGTCATCAGTGATCTCATTTAGTGTTGGTGTTGAATCCTTAGACCTGAGATTATCATGGTTCCCAACATGTGTAGTAGCTTACTTAGGGACTGCTAAACGCTACTCCGTAATTGGGAAATTATAAAAGTAGTTTTTGGGTATCCTGTGAAACATGTAGTGGGATATAAATAATCAAGATGGGATTGGCCCCTCCTATGGAGAGATATCTTTGGGCCCCTCGATGTTATAGATTATGGAAGTGCATGGCCATGCCAAAAGTGATTGAGGAGTCAATCAAAAGTTATATAATCTATCACAGGTTCGAGTGAATGATTGAGCTATTAGAGGATGGCACATATCTTTTCTTGAGCTTAATCGATATCGTGAGGCAAAGGGGTTCATACAAGTATACGCTAGAGGTTCAGCCGATATGATCTTTATGTATGCTCGGTGGGTCAATACGTTCTGCTAGGGGCCGCTGTTGACACGTGGACCGAAAAGGAGTTTTCGGGTTACAGCCGAGTGTACATGAACCTACAGGGTCGCATGCTTAATGGGCCGGAATAAGGGGATTGGATAGAGATCCAATATGAGCTTAATTCAGATAGGGATCCGAATAGGAGTCCTACGGGCCTTGGAGGCCCGAGTGATGGATTCTATATATTCGTGAGAGGTGTGACCAGCGGAGGGATCGCATCACGTGAGAAACCCTAGCCGTCACTCCCCTCTCCGAGCAAAACCCTAGCCGCACGCGAGTGCTAGCACATCTGCACGTGGCGTTCCGTCCTTGTACGTGTGGATACCAGTAGAGGTGCCGCTGATTTGCGGTGCTGATCGGAGTGGGAGTACGACGAGAAGAATACACGAGGAGGAGAAGGTCGAGCCGGTGCGATCGACTACTTCCTCTACATCGACGCGCGCTACTTCGCGAGAATTCCTTCAACTTCTTAGCGCCTTCTTCCGCTACGCAGCGCGTCGAGTGATAACGATCTATGATCTAATACTTGCATGGTTCCTGGTTTACGCGGTAGAAAAGTTTTGATTTATGTTATCGTAGCCTACGCGTATCCCAACAACCATCTCCTCCAGGTCAATGGGCTCTAGAAAACTCCATAGGTGTCCTTCCTGGGAGCTGTACAAACTACAAAGCACAGATATACACATACTGACATAACTAAAGCAGTCTAATTGGGGGAAGAAGAGAACTATGTGAGGATGGGGCCGGGCCCCAGCAACTCACTTCTGGAGAATTCCGCCCGAACAACAGCAGGAAGACGATCTTGTGGGCGCTGCCGACATCATCGTCTCCGGGAGCAGCACCATCTAGGTCGTTGCTGCACATTACGGTGGCGGAGTCTCTGAGACATAGGTCATCACCTAGCCATCCTGCGAAGTTGCTGACCTCTGCTTAGTCTTGCCTTGTGGTGGCATGGTCCGGCGGTGGCGACGTTGTAGGACAGCCTCAAAACGAGGGCAACCAACGGATCTTGTTCTATCGGAGCTTGGAGCTGAGAGAAGAGAGAAAGGGAATGAAGAGGATGAACAAGAAGACAAGGGTAATTTGGTCAGGAAGAAGTAAAAATTGTATTGAAATGGTAAGCAATGGCATATCTTTATGGTAAATTGTAATGGTATGGTTCCAATTTCATGAATTATAATGGTATATTTCAAAACAAGCAAATTTATAATGGCATGAATCAAATTAACCCTATAATCTACGATAATACATGAGACACTACACTCCCATTAAATGATATTCTTAAAAGGAATAAGTTCACGTGACATCCCTCAATTGTACGCCCAGTCTGTCTAAGGTCCCCTAACCGCAATACCAGAAATGTGTACCCCTCAACTATATAAAACCATCCAAAAAAGGTCCCGAGGTAGTATGGATGCCCGGTTTCGCTAACATGTGATGAGGATATCAACACCATCGATACATCCACGTCCCCACAAGTACAACTTTATGGTCCTATTACCCGTGCTCGTGCACGTCAACTCAACAATTAGGTGAGTTCTTTCTTGAGTTCATTTTCCTCTTCTTTATACCCCGGAGACGCGTGCACTCTTGTTTTACTCAGGAACGATGGAGAGGATCCAAAGGGGAGAGGATTTCCGCGGGTTGGATTCAGACTACAGGACAGCACCAACATCGGACGGTCGCCACAATTTCATGCGATTTCGGCGTGCAAGTACTTCATGGAAAGCTTATCAAGTCTACTTTCAAATGGATCCAGCCACATGTCCATATCTGTTCTGGAGCGGCCGCAATCGTCGTTTTAGTCCCAACTGCTTTCTGTCAATGGTGCTGCGTCACCTCCTTTGGCCCAATGGGTTGTGTATCAAGTTGGGCCCATTAGGGGTGCGTCCTAGGGTTGGAGCACGACCCTGTGGTTGTTCTTCCCCTCTTCTTATACCTCTAGTCGCTGCCAAGAACACTTGGGTTTTGATGATAGAGTTAGCTACTTGCTACCGGCTCGCAGCGCGCATGTTGGCTAAACCGCCTATCTGCTTGTAATCAGAACCCCACCATATTGTGTTTTTGATTGTGAAAACTTTCATCATCATCTAGCAATTCAGTGCTTGTTCTACTTGTTCTTGCTTGTTCTTTGATTGCTTGCAAGATGAGTGCCCTCGTGGCCGGGTTGACGCGCACCACAAGTTCACGGTGACCATTGGAGACAGTGTATCGGTTGCTAAGGCGTAGAATCTTTGGACGGTTGTAGTCGGGCCGTGAACGTCGTCTTCATCCAATCGAGTTATCCCCACCTCTCATCGAAAGATCGGGCCACAAACCCTAGTGGGTTCGCATCAGGTGGTATCAGAGCGTGGTTCATCGGTGAGAGATTTTACCCTTCCCTTCGTTATTAAATTTTTTTTCCTATAGTCCAGAAAAGGCCAACAAAAAAAAATAGTAGATTAGTTTCCCGTGATCCTAGAGACCATTGTACCTTTTTGCTAGTACTGCTTAGTTAAGGCTTGTTGAGTTTTCGATTGCATCGGTTGTGTTAATTTGCTGGTCTTAGTGTTAGGCGATTAGAGTTTCGAGTTCTTGCCACCGCACATCGCCACCCTCATCAATTTTGTCGTCATCACCACCGTCACCGCCATCGCAGTCACCCACCAAATCACTTTTTATTTGTGTTTGGTCTGTTGCCGATAGCGTTTGTGAGTTGCCTTGTATCCTGCCACCACTAGAAAGGAAATAGAACCCTGATTCGAGTGACCTTCCTTAAAACAGTCATATCTTTTTCATACGGACTCGAAATTAGGCTTATAATTTATCCATGGACATCTACAGAAAAAGTTACATCCAATTCTTCCCATCTTCGCCGGGTTCGGCAAATTTAAAATCACCAAATTCCGCTTGCAAAATTCTGTTTTCGTGGCGAGAAGCTTTGGGACCTATTCGGATAGAACTTTGAAAAATTCTACAAGCTTCATACTTTGTCCGTTTGAGATAAGATTTTCTGTGGTTGGTTCCAGTGTGCTCCTAGTTGTGCAAAAAATATCAAAAAAATAAAAAAAGTCGTGTCTCTCTCCTCAGCACTAGAGAGAGAAAGCAAAAAAAAAAGCAGAAGAGAGGAAGCCGACTTGTGAGCACACCCCACCATTCCCCCTTGGTCACCACCTTCCACCGTTCGAGTAACCACCATTCCCCCTTTATCGTTGCTATTTGGGTTTGTGTTTTGTGGCATCCTTTGTGGTTAGGCTTACGTCTCTACTTCGACTAGCCTAGGACCAGCACTGTACACTATACCCTTGAGCGATTATTCAACTTGCTTTGACTAACGTGGTTTCTAGTTTTCTCTTGAGCATTACTTTCAGCCCACCGACAGCTCCACCACAAACCCGACTATAGCTTGACAGGTCTTGTTGCTACAGCACCAATACACCTCGTTCCACGGTTGCTAACTTGTGTGTTACCGTCCCCTCCTATGGGCAAGGTAAGAACTGTTAAGAGCTTGTGAGATAGGCTGCGAGTGAGCATTTTGCAAAAGCTACATCCCAATAGTTGTAGGGCTTATATTACATCCTCTATTGTTTTGTTGTCCTTCTTTTCTAAACCATGGCAGGTCCCGAGGATAAAGACGAGGAGGGTGCATCTCATTCCCCACGCACCAAACGCATCATCCAATATTTTACAAGGCAAGTGAAGCAACACACAGAAGGACATGATACAGATTTGCAGGTGACAAACGAGAAGATTGGACAATTGGAGTCAACGCAGATCACCACCAACACCAAGCTTACAGGGCTGGAGACATCGGTCGCCCGCATTGACACTAGCCTTGCTGCTCTTGTGAGGCATTTTGATGCTCTCAATGTTGGAGGCAATGATGGGCGTAATGAAGAGGACATCGATGGAGAGTACGTCGAGGATAATTGGGAGGATGAATATATTGCTGACACTGAACAAGATGATCGAGATGCTCGTGATCGTCGACGGCTACACAACAATCGTAGAGGTATGGGTGGTCGCCGCCGACGTGAGGTACGCAACAATGATGATGCTTTTTCTAAAATTAAATTTAATATTCCTGCTTTTTGATGGAAAATATGATCCTGATGCGTACCTTTCTTGGGAGATTGCTATTGACCAAAAATTTGCATGCCATGAGTTTCCTGAGAACACTAGAGTTAGAGCTGCTACTAGTGAGTTCACTGATTTTGCTTCGGTTTGGTGGATAGAACATGGCAAGAAAAATCCTAATAACATGTCACAAACTTGGGATGCGTTGAAATGGGTCATGCGGACTAGATTTGTTCATTCTTACTATGCACGTGACTTGCTGAATAGGTTGCAACAATTGAGACAGGGTGCAAAAAGTGTAGAGGAATGTTATCAGGAGTTACAAATGGGCTTGCTTCGTTGTAATTTAGAGGAAACCGAGGATGCTGCCATGGCTAGATTTTTGGGTGGTTTAAACCACGAGATTTATGACATCGTAGACTATAAAGATTACACTAATATCACCCGATTGTTTCATCTTGCTTGTAAGGCTAAAAGGGAAGTGCAGGGACAACGTGCTAGTACCAAGGCTAATTTTTCTGCAGGTAAAACTACATCATGGCAGACACGCACCACTCCTCCGGCTGGCCGTACTGCTTCCCCATCTTCCACACCCACACCCAGTCGAGCAGCTGTTAACAACCAAATTTGGTAACATCTGTGTCAGGAAAGAGGATTGGATCAAAGCGAAGTTGGAAGCAGAGATCGAGTTCGGAAACAGAGCCGGAATCGACCGGAGTCCAGATCGGCTACGGTTAGGATCGGCTGGGTCTGGGTCGGGCTAAGTAAGCCGATACAGCCGATTCCGACAATACGACTTGTACACGACATCGGGGTCAAGTTAATGTGCTTCAAGATGATTGCCACGCACGGATAGAGTCCTGGGAAGGCAATTGTATCTATTAATTAGGATATCTTATGTAAATTCCTTATAGATAAATATGGGCAAAAGTCTGCCGCAAAGACTTATGATATCTTAGAGTTTGTTAGAGATAATAGTCGTGTCCGGTATGGGCATATCTTGTAATTCTCGGGTATAAATAGACGCCGAGCCCTATGTAATTTTTAACAACACACGTTCAATACAATCTCGGCGCATCGCCACCCTTTTTGCTTTAGTTTTGTTTTGACGAGTTCTTGCTTTCGGGTTGAGCTGCATCGATTTCGATCTTCAACAAGAGGTAAAATTCGTTATGACGGATTGCGTTCTTAGGATTAGTGCTTCCATCTTTATGATACTCTAATCCCGTTTATGCAATTCGTCGAGTTATCATATGTCTTACATAATCTCTAGCAATATCATTATCTAACCTGCCATCGGTTAACATCTGTTAATAGAGGGTAGCCGATTAGGTTAAATATTGATGTTGATCTAGATTATATGAGATATCTACCATTCTATGAAACTTCTAGCGGCTTGATTGTCTAGATATCGTTCTTCTTTTCATACTTAATGCTGCATCAGTTGAGTTTGATCTATTAAGTCGTGCTTAGAATATCGATCTCTAGCCTGCCTTCTAGTTGCCGATTAGAATAGCATCGGAGTTTCAGCCGATCGTATCTGATTTAACTATATTTATTCTATATGCCTCATTCATATGTTAAATCTGCCCTTTATATCAAGATATTGCTATATCTAAATATCTTAGACCTTTGTTTGATACATTATTCTTGCTTTAATATCCTGGTATAGAGTAGTATCGGAGTATTAGCCGATACATGCTAGATTTATCTGATCGGCTATGCTATAAACATATATAGTCCTGTTATTGATATATATTTCGATCTAAGTGATTTATACTGTCTCGGCATGATGACCGATCTATCCCAATCACTTGATTTAAGTATACATCGGTATAAGGAGTATATATCGTTAATATCTACAGCCGATCGAGTAGATTTAGTTCTTTTTTACTTATTCATGACCGCCGATCGATACACAGATGACATCGGCTCAAAGATAAATGATATGTCATCGGCATCTAGCCGATTGGCTATCATTTATAGATTTAACCACGGCTTCTTTGCTTCTATTTCTTGTTGATTACAGGATCAAATCAACTGGCACGCTAACACATCCGAAGGCGAGCTTTAGACCTGTACTGGAGTTAAGCAGATCTCCCAGGCCACGTGTTTTCTGTCAACAGCAGCACCTCCTCCAACTAGTGACAAGTCACGTGCCCCTGCTGTTAGCTTGGCGACAAAGGTTGCTCAGCCAGCAGTGAGTGCTTCCTCAATGGCATCCACGGGCAGGACAAGAGATGTTCAGTGCCACCGTTGCAAGGGCTTTGGGCATGTGCAGCATGACTGTCCTAGCAAGCGAGTTTTGGTAGTCAAACATGATGGTGAGTACTCATCTACTAGTGATTTCGATGAGGATACACTTGCTTTGCTTGCGGCTGACCGTGCAGATAATGAGCCACTGGAAGAGCATATTGGGGCTGAAGATGCGGATCGCTATGAGAGCCTCATTGTGTAGCGTGTCCTTAGGACACAAATGGAGAAGGCTGAGCAAAATCAGCGACACACGTTGTTCCAAACAAAGTGTGTCATCAATGAGCATTCTTGCCACATGATCATTGATGGAGGTAGTTGCAACAACTTGGCTAGCAGCGAAATGGTGGAGAAGCTTGCACTTAGCACCAAACCACACCAACATCCATACTACATCCAATGGCTGAACAACAGAGGTAAGGCAAAGGTAACAAAACTGGTACACATTAATTTTGCACTTGGAAATTACCATGATGTTGTTGAATGTGATGTTGTGCCCATGCAAGCATGTAATGTTCTGCTAGGTAGACCTTGGCAATTTGATAGGGATTCTATGCATCATGGTAGGTCAAACCAGTACTCCTTTTTGTACCATGCTAGGAAAATTGTGTTGCATCCCATATCTCCTGAAGAAATTTTGCGTGATGATGTTGCTAAGGCTGCCAAATCCAAATGTGAGAGTGATAAGAATGCCCAATCTGATGGAAAGAAACCTGAGACAATTAATTTGAAACCCAAATGGTTACTTGCTACTAAAACTGATATTAATGAATTGATTGCATCACCTTCGGTCGCCTATGCTTTGGTATGCAAAGATGCTTTGATTTCACTTCACGATATGCAGCACTCTTTGCCCCCTGCTGTTGCTAACATTTTGCAAGAGTACTCAGATGTGTTTCCCAAGGAAGTACCACCGGGGCTGCCACCGGTGCGTGGAATTGAGCATCAAATCGATTTGATTCCAGGTGCTTCCCTACCCAACCGTGCGCCATACCGAACCAACCCTGAAGAAACCAAGGAGATTGAGCGTCAAGTTCAGGAATTGCTTGATAAAGGGTTCGTACGAGAGTCTCTTAGTCCATGTGCGGTTCTGGTAATTTTGGTACCAAAGAAAGATGGATCATGGCGTATGTGTGTTGATTGTAGAGCTATTAATAACATTACCATTAGATATCGTCATCCTATTCCTAGGTTAGATGATATGCTTGATGAATTGAGTGGCTCTATTGTGTTCTCCAAAGTTGATTTGCGTAGTGGTTACCACCAGATTCGTATGAAGTTAGGTGATGAATGGAAAACAGCTTTTAAAACGAAGTTTGGGTTATATGAATGGTTAGTGATGCCTTTTGGTTCAACTAATGCACCAAGCACTTTCATGAGGTTGATGAATGAGGTTTTGCGTCCTTTCATTGGAAAATTTGTGGTGGTCTACTTTGATGATATCTTGATTTACAGCAAGTCTATGGGTGAACATCTTGATCATTTATGTGCTGTTTTTAATGCTCTTCGTGATGCACGTTTATTTGGTAACCTTGAGAAGTGCACCTTTTCCATAAATCGAGTTTCTTTTCTTGGCTATGTTGTAACTCCGCAGGGGATTGAGGTTGATCAAGCCAAGGTTGAGGCAATTCAGAGTTGGCCGACTCCTAAAACGGTCTCACAGGTGTGGAGCTTTCTAGGACTCGCGGGGTTCTATCGCTGCTTTGTGCGGGATTTCAGCACCTTTGCTGCACCGTTAAATGCGCTTACAAAGAAGGGAGTGCCTTTCACTTGGGGCACATCACAAAAGAACGCCTTTGACATGTTGAAAGAAAAGTTGACCCATGCGCCTCTCCTCCAACTTCCCGATTTTAATAAGACTTTTGAACTTGAATGTGATGCTAGTGGGATTGGATTGGGTGGTGTTTTGCTACAAGAAGGAAAACCTGTTGCATATTTTAGTGAAAAGTTGAGTGGGCCTGTTCTGAATTATTCTACTTATGATAAGGAATTGTATGCTCTTGTGCGAACTTTAGAAACATGGCAGCATTATTTGTGGCCCAAGGAATTTGTCATACACTCTGATCATGAGTCTTTGAAGCATATTCGTAGTCAACGGAAACTGAATGGTAGACATGCTAAATGGGTTGAATTTATTGAATCTTTTCCTTATGTTATCAAACACAAGAAAGGGAAGGAGAATATCATTGCTGATGCATTGTCTAGGAGATATACTTTGTTGACACAACTTGACTACAAGATTTTTGGCCTCGAAACAATCAAAGACCAATATGCGCATGATGCTGATTTTAATGATGTGTTGCTGCATTGTAAGGATGGAAGAGCATGGAACAAATTCGTCATCAACGATGGGTTTGTTTTTAGAGCTAACAAGCTATGCATTCCAGCTAGCTCCGTTCGCTTGTTCTTGTTTCAGGAAGCGCATGGAGGTGGTTTGATAGGACATTTTGGTGCCAAGAAGACGCAGGACATCCTTGCTTCTCATTTCTTTTGGCCATAGATGCGAAGAGACGTGGATAGGTTCGTTGCTTGCTGCACTACATGTCAAAAGGCTAACTCACGATTACATCCACATGGTTTGTATATGCCTCTCCCTATTCCTACTGTTCCTTGGGAAGATATTTCAACGGATTTTGTGTTAGGATTGCCTAGGACCAAGAGGGGGCGTGATAGCATTTTTGTGGTTGTGGATAGATTTTCTAAAATGGCACATTTCATACCATGTCATAAAACTGATGATGCTTCTCATATCACTGATTTGTTCTTTCGAGAAATTGTTCGCTTGCATGGTGTGCCAAACACAATTGTTTCTGATCGTGACACTAAATTTCTTAGCCATTTTTGGAGAACTTTGTGGGCTAAGCTTTTGTTTTCTACTACTTGTCATCCCCAAACTGATGGACAAACCGAAGTGGTGAATAGAACCTTGTCTACTATGCTTGGGGCTGTTTTGAAGAAAAATATTAAGATGTGGGAAGAATGCTTGCCTCATATTGAATTTGCTTATAATCGTTCCTTGCATTCTACTACAAAGATGTGCCCATTTCAGGTTGTGTATGGTTTGTTGCCTCGTGCTCCGATTGATTTGATGCCTTTGCCAACTTCTGAAACACTGAATTTTGATGCTAAGCAATGTGCTGAGCTAATGTTAAAACTGTATGAGACAACTAAAGAAAATATCGAGCGCATGAATGCTAAGTATAAGTTTGTGGGTGACAAAGGTAGAAGGGACTTGAATTTTGAACCTGGAGATTTGGTTTGGTTGCATTTGTGAAAACAACGATTTCCTGATTTGAGAAAATCTAAATTGATGCCTAGAGCTGATGGACCATTTAAAGTGTTAGCAAAGATTAATGAGAATGCATATAAGCTTGATTTGCCTGCAGATTTTGGGTTAGTCCCACATTTAACATTGCAGATTTGAAGCCGTATTTGGGAGAAGAAGATGAGCTTGAGTCGAGGACGACTCAAATGCAAGAAGGGGAGGATGATGAGGACATCAACACCATCGATACATCCACGTCCCCACAAGTACAACTTCATGGTCCTATTACCCGCGCTCATGCACATCAACTCAACAATTAGGTGAGTTCTTTCTTGAGTTCATTTTCCTCTTCCTTATACCCCGGAGACGCGTGCACTCTTGTTTTACTCAGGAACGATGGAGAGGATCCAAAGGGGAGAGGATTTCCGCGGGTTGGATTCGGACTACAGGACAGCACCAAATTCTGATGGTCGCCACAACTTCGTGCGAACTCCGATTTGGGCGTGCCAGTACTTCATGGAAAGCTTATCAAGTCTACTTTCAAATGGATCTAGCCACATGTCCATATCTGTTCTGGAGCAGCCGCAATCGTCGTTTTAGTCCGAACTGCTTTCTGTCCATGGTGCTGTGTCACCTCCTTTGGCCCAATGGGCTGTGTATCAAGTTGGGCCCATTAGGGGCGCATCCTAGGGTTGGAGCACGACCCTGTGGTTGTTCTTCCCCTCTTCTGATACCTCTAGTCGCCGCCAAGAACACTCAGGTTTTGATGATAGAGTTAGCTACTTGCTACCGGCTCGCAGCGCGCGTGTTGGCTAAACCGCCCGTCTGCTTGTACTCAGAACCCCACCATATTGTGTTTTTGGTTGTGAAAACTTTCATCGTCATCTAGCAATTCAGTGCTTGTTCTACTTGTTCTTGCTTGTTCTTCGATTGCTTAGGACGAGTGCCCTCGTGGCCGGGTTGACGCGCACCACAAGTTCGCGGTGACCATTGGAGACGGTGTATCGGTTGCTAAGGCGCATTATCTTTGGACAGTTGTAGCCGGGCCGTGAATGTCGTCTTCATCCAATCGAGTTATCCCACACCTCTCATCGAATGATCGGGCCACAAACCCTAGCGGGTTCGCATCAACATGGCATCCTAGTAAGCAAATAGAATAAAAAAGTATGTAGGACCTACATCCAAGTCAGCATCTCTTTTTTCTCCTCTTCTCTTTTTTCTTTTTTTTTTGTCTACTCTTCTTTTCTTCACCCGTCGGCGACAGAGGGATGAGAGGCGGCGGCGGCAGTGGAGAGCGGAGAGAGGACGCCGGCCGAAGAGGGGAAGAGGCGGTGGCCGCCGCCGTCACTCTCGCCCATCGCCGACTACCGACACAATGCGTACCTTGAGGACAGGCTTGGAGGTGGTGGTGGCGGCAACCGGGGGCAGTGCATACCTTCGGCGGCGGTGGAGGAGTAGCACGGATCGGTACGACATTGTCAGGTCCCAAAACTAATGATTCGGAAACCGACATGTTTAGACTGTATCAAGCCCTGGATCAGTAGTTTGATACAGGTTCAACAATCTGGATCTTCATTGCATACATTTGATCAAGGTTTTAAAGGAGATTCCTTTACATAAAATAATAGGGTATTTACAAACTTGTGGCTAACTATTACAGCAGAAGCTATACGATGACACAACTCTAGTGTTTTGCTATAGACTTAAACCATCTATCTAATCTATACTTGAGAACTAAGTTAGAATGAGACTAACTTATATGATCGAACTCCCGGCTTCGGCAAGACTCCAAACTAACTCTGAAAAAGGGGGTTGAAGCAACGGTGAGTACAACGTACTGAGCAAGTTATTATATTAATCAACAATGAATGCATGAAATGGTAATATCTGTGTACAGCTAGGTTTACTTGCAGAAGGCTGAGAATATAGAGGAAGAAACCCTGTGATGCTTTAGATGCAACAGTATTTAATAAAGTTTGGAATTATGTTTCTAACCAAGATGCCATTGTGAGTCCCAATGCTCGATAACCGCGAGCACGGCTATTCGAATAGTTTTAATAATATTCATACTGCAGTAGATGTACGCTTTACCCGCAATCCATGACGTGCCAAACACATTAGCCTTGTCATGGCAAAGCTTTTCGGTCACTAACATCAGCGGTACCTGTTCCATGAACTCTAGTCCCCATGCGCTCTGAACGTAACATTATCAGCAGCGAGAGGAGTTCTAGCGTTCCCGGGGTGTTTAGAGAGAACTGATTGTATGACACCATATCATCGCAATCAGGGTTCACAAACAGTTCATGAACATGATTTATCTCAAACAAATATTTACCTGCGCCTCGGTAAATATCACAATATTGCCCTGCTCAGCATAAGTTTGCCTCCTGTGCGAGGACTTAAACATAGAACCACTATACAGAGGTACCACCTTTGCTAGATAACTTAATCAGCTAGGTCTATGCCCATACGAGAATTGCGGTCATACTCGTATGTTCTTCACATGTACTTGGCAGTCTTATGTCGGTTGGAACAGTACTAGCCACCCGGAAATCAACCAATTCTACCGTGCTGTTCCAATCTAAGTTCATTAAATTTTATGCATAATCTAACTAAGCTGGGCTAAGCAAAAGCTAGCATATTTGGTTTGCTATAGGTTCAGGTTATGCATTTAAAATCATGAATGGCTAATGCATAGAATAGAGATATAGATTATAGGATAATTATGCTCAAGGGGAGGAATAATAACTTGCCTTGCTCCAACGCAAATAAATCCGAAATAGGAACCTGATTATCCGATCCTTGAAATATCACAGGTTGCCATCCAAAATATAACATACTCTACTGTAGAAGAGGAAGATCCGAATTCAATAAAAGCCATAGAATAACAAGAAAATGACAAACAGCTCGGAGGCTAGGGTTTAGGGTATAATCTATCTTTTCTATAGGGTATAGGGATTACTGGGCTAATATTTTATGTGCGGGTTCTAAATGGTTGGAGGCTAAGGTGGATAGGAGATTAAGCAACAATTGTCGCTTATATTTCTTGTGTGGGTTTTGGTCTCTTGGAGAGTGGGAGATATACCGAATAATCTAACTGGTTAAGTGGATATGTGGCTAGTATTGGTCGAGGTTGGGCTTTGGTAGAAGAATGGCTAGGATTTAGTTGTTCTCGAGTCGATGCTGAAATAGGATAGCATATCGGCTCGTATTTCATGTATAGGCTATGGGTAGTTGGAGGGTAAATGGTTGAGATTATAGCTGGTGGGGAGTCTGGCTAATAAGCTGACTAAGGTTTCAGTTGTCTAAACCGATATCGAGGTAAGATAAATATCGGCTAGGGTTTGGGTGTTTGCTAGTCGTCGCTAAAGCATGACGACTAGGTTTGGTATCTTCTCTAGCCGATGTCAATAAGCAACATATCGGCTAGAGGGATTGGAGGTTTGTGCAGGTTTAGCGAGGCGGAAGTGTTACTCTGACAACCGTGAGTGGCGGCAGAGCGGCTAGGATCACACAGGGCCCGAGAGCTAACTGTGCGGCGTGCAATGGAGGTCGAGGGAATAGTGAAGCTCCGACCGCTGTACGCATCGAGGCGTGGGGTGCCAGGAGCAGCACTTTGACCTTAGGTTTGGTTTTGCCGGGCTTTACAACCAACGGTCCGACGTCGGGGATAGGAAACCATATGAACGTCCCCATGGAAGGCGTAAAGTTCCAACCGGCGGCTTTTTAGTGGCTAATGGGTATTTTGGGGTAAAAGAAAATATTTGAAAAAGGCAAATATAAAATCAAATGATATTTGAATAAATTCAAATAAAATTATAAAATAGCAAACTAGGCATCAAAATGAAGAGCTTGAATTTAGATGAATTTAGGTTTAAGTTTCATCGGAATCGGATCTACGGTTTAGGAGATATGGGCTTCTAAAGAATAGGATTTGAATTAAATCTAGAAAATATGAAAGGTTACTATTCGTGGGCCCACCTGTCAGCTTCCTTTTTCTTTTGCTTCTTCTTCCTCCGTCTCTTCTTTTCTCTGCCTCACAGTGAGCCGAGAGAAGAGAGAGGAGACGGCAAGCGGGGCGTCGGCTCTTCGGTGGCCGGAAGTCGGCGACGTACGTGTTCCCGAGCGACGCGCATCCGGAGAAGCGGTCGGCTAGCGAAGGAAACAAAGGAGGAGGCCGGAACGGCAACGGCAGGAGCTCAACTCCGGCGATAAAAGAAGTGGCTGTGGTGGTTTATTTCAAGGTGGAGGGAGAGGGGAAAGGGGAAAAATGGAATCACCTCGTCGAGGCGAAGCTAATGGCGACAAGATGGTGGCCGGCATGGGAGAGAGAGAAGAGAGAGAGAGTTCGGCTTGGTGGGGGATAAAGGACGGGCTCGCCGGTATTTATAGGCTTCGAAGGTCGGTTCGCAGAGGAGGAGGGCGACGAAGGCACGGCTGCGGCGACGTGAAGAAAAGAATGACGGCGCCGACTTCCTTTCCTTAGCGGCGACGTTTGCGGCGGCGTGCGCCGTGCGCAACACGCGCATGGGAGGAGGAGGCGGCTCGGCTGGGGTGTGGGCTGATTTGGGCCGGCTCGGCTTAGCTGGGCCGGCAGCCCAAGAAGGAGGAGGAAAATAGAAGATAAAAGAAAAGGGGTTGGGCTAAAAGTAAGAAAGAACGGAGTTTCGGCCCGATGACAAAAAGAAAGAAGTCTAATTTGTATACTTGATTTGGATAACTAGGTTTTGCGAAGAATTTGAATTCGGAGATAATTCATAAAGGAGATTTCCTAATTTATTTGAGTGCAATATTTAGAGGTGGAGTTTGAGGGAATTTATTTTGAAGCACTCAAATAGGAAAGGAAATTAATAGTATTCCTCAAAATATTTTTGGGAATGTAGTAGGAAAATAGGTGGAGGCAAAAGGATATGATTTGAACCCTAAAATATATGGCATGGGTTTCAAATAATTGTTTGAGGCTAAAAGGAAATTTAGGTGACAAGGATATAATTTATTTTATTAGCACAAGAGCGATTATTCACAATTTTTTTAATAATATTATTCTTGTGCCGAGAAGGAAATCAAGCCATAGGAATTAAATTAGCGGCTAGATCAAAATAAGGAATTTAGATATTTGGCGATAAATAAGAATAGGTTTGGAATCAAAGGATAGGTTTAAAATCAAGGGATGGGTTAACAATTAATTCCATGAAAATTGGAATTACTCTGGTTTAGGTTCAAGGGTAGCGTTGGAGGATTTCTTGGACCATAATTCATAAAAAGAGAAAGGGGTTACAAACTAAATTTGAATAAAAGAATTTTAGTCAAAAGAAGGTTTTAAACCAAATCAAGAAATGCCTCAATTTAACCAAATATATATATTTTTAAATGAAAAACACAACAGAGAATAAAAACCAGAAAGGTTTTGTGCGGGTTAGTTCTAGAAGGTCCCTCTAATTATATTGTCCTAGTTTTAGGAAGTTATTAAGAACATAAGAGTCGGCATGATGTAGGATTAGAAAATGACACATTTTCAGGATGTTACAGACATGGGGGCGCTGCATGTGAGCGGTTTCACGGCGATGAGCGCGGGAGACAACGCCCGGGTGGCATTGGACCTCCACTCGCGGCGGTAGTAGAGGGGAGACACCGCCCGGAGCCCCGGAGCAGGAGGTGTACGGAGGGCACCGATGGCGACGACGAAGACATGGTCGGCACACCACGGGGGTGGATGGATCGGTGGCGAGAGAGCGAGAGGGCATCACGAACGTGAGCGGAGCAAGGCGGATGGGGGGCCGAAGGGGATGGGAGGGAGACGCGGTATGAGGTGAGGTGAGGGGAAGGAGAAACGCACCCCGTGGTCTACACGATGGACAAGGCCATGCAACCGGGGCAGCCATTCTTCCCGCCGAAGCTGAAGCTGATACAACTACCTCAAGCTCAAGATGCCTGGCCCGGTCGGGGTAATCACGGTCAAGGGGCTACAATCTTCGACTGCACAAGGGGGCAAAACAACGGTGATATGCAGAGAAGTACAAAATGTGCAGGCCGAAGATGGTGAGCGAGCTAGAATCGTGCTGAAGCCGTCCCCGCACGGCAAGGTGATCAAGGTCCAAGTGGACGAGGCCGAACCAACCGTGGTGGTTTCCCTAGGCGGCGATCTAAGTGAAGAAAAAGCAAGTAACATCTTGGCCGTGCTCAAGAAAAACATTAACATCTTTGCCTGGAGACGAAACGTGGTTGGAGGCGTTTCGCCTGACCTCATCATGCGCCATCTGGCAGTAAAAACAGACACCAAGCCGAAGAAGCAGAAGCTACGCAAAATGTCAATAGATCGCCAAGAGGCGGCAAAGGCAGAGGTCCAGAAGCTGCTCAAGGTTGGTGTAATTCGGGAAATTGACCACCCAGAATGGCTGGCGAACCCGGTGTTTGTCAAGAAGTCCAATGGCAAGTGGCGAATGTGTGTTTATTTCACGAATTTGAACAAGACTTGCCCGAAGGACGACTTCCCTCTCCCAAGGATTGATCAGCTAGTTGACCTGACCACTGGTTGTGAACTCATGAGTTTTTTGGATGCCTACTCCAGGTATCATCAAATCTTAATAAACCCGGGAGACATACCAAAGACTGCTTTTATCACACCTTTCGACACCTTCTACCACATTGTTGGTATTTCTTAACGACATTACTAGAAATATAATTCCTAGCAATGGCGCAGAAATACTTCTGGTATATTATGGTTACAGAGTTCATCCGCAAGCGCATGGATATACCATTGTAGCATTTCACCCGAGAGTATTCCAAGGGTATCGTATTTATTTTATCCCGTGAGAACTTGACTAATAATTTATATATTACTTGTAATAATCCTATTCTAAGCAGGGGTTAAGATAATCCAATGGGAGAGTGACACACAAGCATCAGCTACTCATTCTCATAATATATTATCTAAGCTAAGTGGAAAGAAATTAGAAAAGGAAATCTATTCCTATACTTCTAATATACATACATACATTCTAGTTAACTGATACACTAGCTAATACCCTCTGTCCGATGCCGTCCTGGTACTTCGAGAAGACACCCCTGACTGCCGAGTTCCTTACGACAGCCCGTCATGACCATACAACCGGAGCAAAATACGGACGAATACCCTCCCCAGGGTAACTTAGGATTATATACAGGCACGGAGGAATACCCGTACTGAGCTGTAACCATCACTGGCCCACCTCTCATGCACAGCATATAACCCCAAATAATGATATCCCGTAATCTAGACACCACGTCCAAACTACCAGATACTACTCTAATATCATCGTCATGACATAGAGTAATTGCATAAGCAAACATTATACCCGCACCAAAGCATCTCCTAGATAAGCTAGCCGTATATTCAGTATAACATGAACATAATGTAAAGTAGGCATTCATATACTTGGAAAGTATTTCAATACCATAGATGTATATAGAAGAGTATTCTAATAAAAGTACAAAGCTTACAAAAGAGAAGAGAAAAGCTACTAGAGCCATACCCGAACTCTTCCGAAGACTTCCGGACTCCTGATTTCTATTCTATTCCTATTCCACCAGCTAGATACTACTAAACTAAACTTGAGAGAAATGAGAGAGCTCTTGCTTAAGGTGTGTGAGTGAAGTGAGAAGGTGAGGGGTTTATATAGCCTCCCAATGACGTTGTGACGGTTGGAATGGTCGGAAATACCCTCCAACCGTCATTGGGAGCTAATCCACACTGTCCAGTAGAAGCCTTGCATCCAACGGCGATGAGGGAGGTTCGACCGAACCAGCCCATGGTTTGGCTGGCGGCCTCCTCTGTTGTTCTTCTCCACATACTTGTGAATTTTGGCCCAGTTTGTCGTGTCAATTCTAAGTTCCTGGCCCATTCATACATAAGTCTGATTCTCGACATTGTCCAACTGATTTATCGTTTGAGTTGATGTCGATTCTCCTCCACTTTATGGTTATTCTCTGCAAAAGGTTAGTAAACCTAATACTAGTGGAATATTATTATTCTAACATGTTTATGTATTGCAAGCATCACTAGTTCTTCTCTATTTTAGTAATATTGACGGTTGAAACTGATCGATAACGACCGTCAACAAAACCCCCCAAGCTTGCGAAACTCCTAGTTGGCGATTGATCGCTAGGAGCGATCGGTTTCCCCACTCTCCTCCACGTGGTTTCCTTTTTTGACACCGCATTACTTTCCTATTTTAGTAAATTTATACACCTCAAGTTTATACATCTCAAGTTTACACATATAAAGTTTATAATCCCAAAGTTTATAAATCAAAAGTTTATATATCCGATTCAAATTTGAATTTGAATTCAAATATTTTTTATATATAGTATTTCTATACATCTAAAGTTTATAGACCTAAAGTTTATAGACCCAAAGTTTATAAGTCCAAAGTTTATATACCCGATTCAAATTTCAATTTGAATTATATCCGATTCAAATTTGAATTTGAATTCAAATATTTTTTATATATAGTATTTCTATACATCTAAAGTTTATACACCTAAAGTTTATAGACCCAAAGTTTATAAGTCAAAAGTTTACATACCCGATCCAAATTTGAATTTGAATTATAAACGATTCAAAATTGAATTTGAATTCAAATATTTTTATATATAGTATTTCTATACATCTAAAGTTTATACACCTAAAGTTTATAGACCCAAAGTTTATAAGTCAAAAGTTTACATACATGATTCAAATTTGAATTTGAATTCAAATATTAGTTTATAGACCCAAAGTTTATAAGTCAAAAGTTTACATATCCATTTCAAATTTAAATTTGAATTCAAATATTTTTTATATAAGTATTTCTATACATAAATTTTTTCAACTTTATTTTTCTATTTTTTAAAAATTTATAGTGTAGTAGGAAGAGAAGAAGAGGAGGAGAGGAAAGGTGTGTACAGGGTGCATGGGGATCAATCACTTGGAGCGATTGATCGCCCATTAGCCACGCAGCCAAGCTTGAACCTTTTTTGACGGGAAATAACAGTAGGAGAGGCTCCTACTGCACCTTATTAACAGCAGGAGAGGCCCCAAGCTTGAACCTTTGCTCGTCCCGAGTGAAGGACGAAAGGAAACAAAGATTTGGTTGTTGATCAGGAGTTGCTAATATGCTGCATATCTCAAAGATACAGGTGCAAGGTATATGAACTCTCTCTCGGATTAAATAATCTTTGGCACGGTGACTTACCCTTACCCCTGATTCCCATGAGACACTACTTCTTCTTTCCTTGAGCGGTTTAAAGATAGAACAGTAATTAGAGCACCAATCACCCAATATTTATTCAACTCTTATTCCGGAAGTTTTCAAATGATTTTGAAAAAGAAAGCCAAGTTCCTCAGAGGATTCACTCAGTCTCTCCAAGTGTATCAATTTGGATTCCTCACCATTTTGCCTTTTTGATTCCTACTCTAAGGTTTGATATGTGGAGCTTGGTAGGGATCAAACATGGCATACTTGCATTCACATTTATTACTAAGTCAAAAACTTAGACTACAGCAGATAACTAAACATACTCAAGATCAAGATCGTGCAATGTGTGTGTGGTATAAGATGAAAGTGGTACATGAGCAAAAATAAAGAAAATGCTTCTCCTTTGTGCTTACTTTCTTGTCCCAAAAATCCTTCTTTTATTGATTAGAAGAGGGCATGGCTACTTTTTTTTTCTTTTCAATATCATGCTCATGCTTGATGGAGCATAACTTTCTCTTTTTTTTTCATAACCATGCCATTCCTTCCTTTTCTCTTTTTTTTCAAAAGGATTTTCTTTTTAGGAGGAGAGAGCACATGAAAGCATGGAGAATTTAATTTGGTGGTAATATGGAAATGGAATGGAACGAAATCTTGCTTAGCTCCCAGTGTAGGAGTTTAGCATGTGCATATATGTGGGTGTATGATCTTGATCATAGAGCATGAGAAGTATCTACACAAGTTTCAAGAGTTTGACAAAATGTATATGGTTTAATCATGATGGCACATTTTTGGCTTTGGTGGGAATTTTTATCAAATGAGGAACTCTCAATTTTCTCATTTTGAAAAGCAAAACATCCAGAATTCAAGCCAAACTACTATCAGGATCATAGCAACTCTTATTTACCATCTCATATCTTACAACAACTTAGACTCAGATCAGCAAGTGCAGCTCATTTACCTCAGGTTCCCACATAATTGTTGGCTACTTATATTTAACCTTTGAGAGAGCACTTACTATGAACCAATATAAAAGAGATATAAAATAGAGCAACTATTCATCTTTTCAACAAAGAGAACTAGCTTGTCTTACCTAGCATGACTCAAACCTATCCTATATTTTTGGTATTTTCTATTTTGCAAATTTTTATGTTATTTTCAAGTTTTATAAGATGCAATTGGAAAGCAAATATGCAATTGGAAAGGAAAATATGCAATGTGATACAAGTTACCTTAGTGGGGGGAGAGATGTCTCCCCTCAAGCTTGGCTTTCGCTCAGGGTCCTTGATAAGGATTGAACCCCTGAAAGCGAAAGTACGCTTGAAGGTTATCGTGCTGTTGCTGCATCATGTTGTTGAAGTTGGCGAACTGAGCATCAGCAGATTGTTGTCATTCTTGCGTTTGAGCTATGCGTTCCGCGAGGTTGTACTGGATCTCCCCTGTCTGCATATCAAGGGTCTCCATTCTCCTAGTGATTTCACCCAAGTCCCAATGAGAGGAGCTTGAGCGCCATTCACTTGGAGATGGGGGCATACCACTTGATCTGGAAGGTTGGTCGTCCCCCCAATGTATGTCTTGAGGCGCACGCCATCGGTCCTCACTGGCACACGCCCAGCTTGAGACTCTGATGCTGTGGCGTGGAGCTTGGGTCCATCTGGGTGCATCCCGAGTTGGTTCCCAACCTACCTCATACATCTGTACGGGTGTTGAGGATGATGAACTTTCTCGTTCGTTCCTTGCCATGTTGCGCGTCTCCTTGTATGCTCCACCTGCACGAGATTCTTCTATGGTCTGCAGGGGAATGGTTAGTTCACGGCAATTGTACAAATGATACCCCGCATTTGGCAACGAGGTTTCATTTGTACAACCAGGAAAAAAGTAAATCAAAAATCCATCTACTCCATGTTTCAAAATATGCCCTTGCACTAGATAAGTCTCATCAATACACGGACAAGCGGCTGAGATAAAAGCAATCTGGTTGCTAACAACCCCTAGCCCTTTTGCTATCCGAGTAATCAGAGAAGTGCAGTGAACTTTATATTTTCTAACCATTGCCTTATCATACATTTCACAGGAGCAATTTTGATTTTTCTAACCATGGCGAACATGATAATCAATTCATCCCCCCTAATGGGTATAAGATCACCTCTAGGAAACAAAGTCATAGCAATCCATTTGTGCATGAGCCTAAGTGTAGGATTATGGATATCATTCGTCCTAGGTTTCTTGCAAATTGGATATCTTCCCAAAACCTATTTTTCTCGAACCTAGAAATTCCTTTCTGGAGATCGATTTTACAGGAATCGTGAAAACCAAGAAGTGTGCTTAAGCCTTTCAATGTAAGTGTATACTCCTTATGGAAAAAGCGAAAGGAAATTCCATCTTCAATTTCTTTCAATGTGCACAGAAATTGCAAAGTAAGCAAACGAGAACCAGGCTCATCTACCACAGCAAATCTCTGTCATCTAACAGCTTTCCAAATAGCACGAAATTCAACATCCATGCCTATCTTTTTCAGCAGCTCCGGAGAGTATTCTCGCGTGTGAGCATACTCCCGGTCACTCAGCATGTAGTAGGCTTGTCTCTCCCGATCACCGACAAGGTCGAGGTCGGTGTCGTTCAGGAGTTGTCGCGGAGCTTCGACGTCTTCCATCGCGACATCAGCTGATGAACGAGTACTAGACTCGTCATGAGGACTTGATGAAGGGCCGGACCCCTTGAACAAACGAGACAATCGCCTCCTCATTCTGCACAATGGAGCAAGAACGGACTAACTCGATGGGGGTTAGAAATGACAAGTGTTTCACCCGCCTGTTAGTTTCACCAAAGCAACTTGTATATATGCAACTAAGTGTTCGAAAATTGAGGAAGAACTATCAAAACTTGAATGAACTTGAGAGTAAACTTTGGAGAGGGAATGGAAATTAGTTGAAATGGGGTGGAATTCCCTCTCCCGGCCGGTTGGCTTAAGTAGTTCACCCACAACGGTCAAAACTGACCTGTGGGGCCCACTAGCCATTGCCTCAAAAAGGGAGGCAGCCGACCGTTGGCCTGGCCGTTTCGGCCGATGCAGTGGGTTCGGCCGAACCCCTTTGGGTCCAACCGACCCCACTTTTGACTGTTGGGTTCCAATAGTTAGTGTGGTCATGGCACAGTGATATTTCGTTGAAAATTTTATTTTGGCTTTCTCTAAAAAATTCATTTGAAGAATTCCCTCAAAATTCAAAAATCCTAAATGCAATTTTGAAATTCAAACATGTGTTGATGCAATAATTAAATTGTTGAAAATAAATATGCGGATACATACCAATTTACCTGTTGGCGAAGGTCTCGTCATTTACAGTCCGATGTGCAAGACTGTACCTCCTTCTGATTCAGTTCGTGGATTTTGCACCTGTCTCCGGAGGTGATGGAGTGGGCGTCTTTGGCTTTTCCCTCCACACCTTCCTTGGCTTTGGTGCGGACAGCGGCTTTCTCTGAGCCGGCTACTCTAGCTTCCTGGCCGGTGTGGTTGGTTTTACCGGCGTCCTCGAATAATGGTTTCTGGGCATCGTTGTTTCCTTCTCCAGGAAATTCTGCATGAACTTCACCAGGCTGTCCGTCTTGGGTGGCTCCACTTCGACCACTTGAATATTCTGCGGGTTAGGCCTGTACTTTATTCTGACCATGGAGCATTGTTCCGTCTTCGGTTGAAACTCAAACTTTTCCTCCTTCCCATTGATATGGAAACAGATACTCCTCGTTCCTACGTCAATGTTGGCTCCCGCGGTGCTAAGGAACGGACGCACCAGGATGAGCGGCGTCTCCTTTCCCGTGTCCATATCCAACACCACGAACTCAACCGGGATGAAGAAATCCCGTATCTTGACTGGCACATCTTCCACTATCCCTGCCGGGTAACGGACTGACGAGTCAGCCAGTTGTAGGCACATCGGTGTTGGTGCCAACACCGTGAAGTTGAGCTTGTCAAAGACGTCCTTTGGCATGACGCTGACACTGACTCCAAGATTGCATAAGGCCTGGTCAAACTGATGTGCCCTGATCGAGCAGGTGATCATAGGACACCTCGGATCTTTCATCTTCTCCGGGAGCTTGTGGAGTATCACATTGCTGCATTGCTCCGTCAGCTTGACCACATCCATTGTTGGGAGCGGTCTCTTGTTGTTGAGTATGTCCTTGAGATAACGGGCATATGTTCGCACTTGCATAGCGTCCAACAGCAGCACGTTGATGTGGATTTTCCGGATTACTTCAATAAAATGAGCGAATTGCTCGTCCACTGACGGTTTCCTACTCCGTTGAGGAAATGGCAGCAATCATGTGTCGCAGTACTCCTGCGGTATGGTCTTCTCTGGCTAAACTTCCTTGTCAGCCGAGTCACTAGATGGCGCTTCTTTTGCAATCCCATTAGTTTCTGCAGGGTTAGGATACGGCGGATCATGAGTGGACTTACCTCCCCTTGTCGTGATCGCCTTAACATTTTCAACGGAGGAGTCGGGTTGCCCCGGAATCCTCTCAGTTTCATTTGCAGGGACTAAGGATGCTAACTGACCTAGCTGGGTTTCTATCATTTTATTGAAGCTCAGCTGGTTTTGGAAAGCAGAAGCGAAGCCATCTAACTTAACATTTATATTCTCTAGGATCTTGTCATTGGCCGCAAGCTTTTTGCTTAGCGCATCAGTGGTTTTAGCTTGCGCAAAAACTAGATCCTTCAAGGAGGGCTGGTTAGAAAAGTTACTGTTGTTGTTACCTCCTTTATAATATAGGCGTGGTTGGTTCCATCCCTGACCTCCTTGTGGACGGTACCCGTTGTTGTTGTTGCCCATGTACATCGCCTCCTAACGGGTTTCCGGGCAGTCATTCCTAGAGTGACCAATGTTGCCGTAGACCTCACACATAACGTGTGAGTCCAAGGCCTTGACGGTGCCTTGTGGCCGTTTTCCGTGGTCGTCCAATCGTTTCATGAGGAGGTCCAGCTTGGCAGCAAGCAGTTCCGTCTCCTTGACGGTGTGCATGCCTCGCAGACAGGTCTGGAGTCGTTCCTCGCTCCAACCCATATTGGAGACCATCTTCTCTATTAAATCAATGGCTCCTCAAACCATTTTAGAGAAGAATGCTCTTCCAGCTGCCGCGTCCAGGTGATCGCGGGATATCGGGGTGAGTCCATTGTAAAAGTTCTACAGGATCAGCCAGTCGTCCATCCCATGATGAGGACAGGTGGCCACGTACTCCTGCAGTCGTTCCCATGCATCCGGAATAGACTCGTCCCTTGTCTGCTGGAAACTAGAAATCCTTCCACGAAAGGCATTGGTTTTGCCCATCAGGAAGAATTTTGAGAGGAATGCCGTAGAGCACTTGTCCCATGTGTTGACAGCAGCACGGTTGGCATAGAACCGCTGCTTCGCTCTCCTGAGAAGGGAGAATGGAAACAGCCTTAGCCTGACGGCGTCTGGACTGACGCCCTTGATGGTATACGTGCTACAGATCTCCAGGAACTGTTGCAGATGAGTGTTGGCTTTGTTGACGGCGGAAGTGCTAATGGGCGATCGATCCCTCCCTCCACCTGGTTTCCTTTTTTGGCACCGTATTACTTTCCTATTTTAGTAAATTTATGCACCTAAAGTTTATAAACCTCAAGTTTACACATCTAAAGTTTAGAGACCAAAAGTTTATAAGTCAAAAGTTTATATATCCGATTCAAATTCAAACTTGAATTCAAATATTTTTTTATATATAGGATTTCTATACATCTAAAGTTTATAGACCTGAAGTTTATAGACCCAAAGTTTATAAGTGAAAAGTTTACATGCCCGATTCAAATTTGAATTTGAATTATATCGGGATTCAAATTTGAATTTGAATTCAAATATTAAAATATATATAGTATTTTTATGCATCTAAAGTTTATACACCTAAAGTTTATAGACCCAAAGTTTATAAGTCAAAAATTTACATACCCGATTCAAATTTGAATTTGAATTATATCCGTTCAAATTTGAATTTGAATTCAAATATTTTCTATATATAGTATTTCTATACATCTAAAGTTTATACACCTAAAGTTTATAGACCCAAAGTTTATAAGTCAAAAGTTTACATACCCGATTCAAATTTGAATTTAAATTCAAATATTAGTTTGTAGACCCAAAGTTTATAGGTCAAAAGTTTACATACCCGTTTCAAATTTGAATTTGAATTCAAATATTAGTTTATAGACCCAAAGTTTATAAGTAAAAAGTTTACATACACATTTTAAATTTGAATTTTAATTCAAATTTATATGGTGTAGTAGTAAGAGAAAAAGGGGAGGTAAAGTAGTAAGGGGGAGGGGCGGGTGATCGCTTGGGAGGGGGAGGGAGCGATCACCCGCCCATTAGGAGTACCCTGTTGACGGTCCTTAAATCATAATATTTGACCGTCAATACCTACATATAATGGAATAAAACATGGTATCCAACTTAGTGGTAGGTATTATTACTAATCATTTCCACTAGTGTTGGTGAAATATGTGTATGTAGGTATTTTGAGGAGAAAACACATCTGTCATGCGACAAAATTCACCTCTGCGCATTCAAGACGCATTTACACGGATTGGAGGGCCCATATGTCAACCAAAACCACTTAGAATTGGGCCAAAACATTATGCAAGATGTTGGGGGCCCAATAAGCAACCTACCGGCCAAAGGAGAGGCCGGAAGGACAGATTTTTGGTTCGGCCGAACCGCCAGTTCGGCCGAACCAATCCTGGCGCCTCCCGCCATCTGGCTTCACGTGGACGGTTTGGATTTCTCCCCTATGGCAGTTGCAGGGTGTTTTGGTCATTTCCCATACCCCTAACCGTCATTTGGAGCCTATATAAGGAGATCTTCATCTCATTCCAATACACACAACTTTGAGCTGAATTACAAGAGGCTCTATTGTATCTTTTATACATTAGAATAAGGTAGAGAGTGAGGGGGAGCTTTGGAGGAGTGCCCGGAAGTTTGGCGCTTATCTGACTTCTACCTCGATGAGTGTAGCTTCGTAGGAGGAATTCTGGAGGAGTACCGGAGCTGTCGATACACTCTGCTCCGGGGTCGGAGAACTTCTATAAAGTAAGCATTCGTGTTCCTTTCTTATGTTATTTAATTACTTTCTTTGAGTAAGATAGATTTCCATCTTTGCGGGATCATTGTTTAGTATTTATACTAAGTGCTCTAATACTAGGACTCTAGATAAATAAGGAAGTTCCTGCGCAAGTATTAGAGTAGTAATTAATAACTTAGGCGTGGTGTCTAGGTTAGAGATTACCTTTGTTTGTTGTGTATCCCATGGATTTGTCAGAGGTAGACGGCAGGTGGTGACAGCCCTGAATCCCGTCCTAGTAATCTCCATGTTCGGATGCATCATAGAGCTATAGCCGGAACCACGCTGGCAGACCAGCAGGGGTCGGTGCCTGAAGCAACAGATAGGAAATTACCTTTGCTTAGCTTAGATAGTTAAGCCACATAGAAAGTCCTCTCAAGCCTGCCGACCATCGGTTGTTGTCCTTAGATCGTCTTAGCCTTAGGTAGATTACATACGTTCCCTGAGTTCGATATCCTTTTGGGGTCACCCGAAGGTGAAGTGCTACAGCAGTATTCCTTGCGCTTGCGGATTTATCTGTGGTCGTAAGAAATACCAACAGGCATCCTCGTTAGGCTTGCCACAGAATGGGCTAGCCTGCGCCATCGTGATGAGATTGGACTTCAAGTCGAAATCCACGTCTCCCATGTTGATCTGCGGCCCAATGGCCACATTGTCAGTAGAGGGAGCAGCGAACTTGTGAAGGGTCTTGTCAGCCATAGTCCTGAAAGTTGGTGGCGCTGGTACGACTAGTTTCTATGTCGGTAGAGTTTTCTGCAGAGCCACGACTCGCGGTCTGACGCTCCGGACGAAAGCTTTTGGATTTTCTTTGAAGTTTTCCGACAAATTGAAACCAGTCATGCACTACCCTGTTTTCACAATAAAAGCGAAAACAACCAAGGTTATCCTGCTATTAGTTCAGGTAATCTCTATTACGAATCTTCCTCGGCAATGGCGCCAGAAATGTTTGTTGGTATTTCTTAACGACATTACTAGAAAGATAATTCCCAGCAATGGCACATAAATACTTCTGGTATATTATGGTTACAGAGTTCATCCACAAGCGCACGGATATACCATTGTAGCATTTCACCCGAGAGTATTCCAAGAGTATTGTATTTATTTTATCCCATGAGAAAATCATGTAGACTGATAAACAAGCATCAGCTACTGAGAATATATTATCTAAGCTAAGTGGAAAGAAATTAGAAAAGGAAATCTATTTCTATACTTCTAATATACATACATACATTCTTGTTAACTAATACACTAGCTAATACCCTCTATCCGATGTCCTCCTGGTACTTCGACAAGCCACACCTGAGTGCCGAGTTCCTTACGGCAGCCCGTCAAACGGGGGCTGTACGTGAAACAAGACTAAAACTCAAAAAACCAGTGGAGCTGGTGCAGCGCATAGAATTTAATTCCTAGAAGTTATCAGTGGCAATGGATAGAGGAAATATCGTGCATGCATGTAGGCAGTCGGCAGTGGATATGCATGCAGATCTGGAGAGGAAAACAAGGATTTGTTGCATGCATAGACAATCGAGTAGATCAACCAAATAAATCAAGAGATATACATGCTTGTCCAGTAAAATAGCAAGCAGTACAGGAGATCGCGGCCAGAGGGAAACGGTCGTGCAACAACCTCGTAATTTCAGAAACAAATCCACCGATCAGAAGGAAACCACAGATCTTCTATTTTTCTGGGCTTAAGTGCAAGCGACAGGAACAAGGACGACGACACAATCTGATTAGAACAAATAATATGCTACCAAGATAAACGGGACCCGATCTGCATGCAATCAAAAGCAAAACTCAAACCACAACTAAGAATTAAACGAAGCCAGCACTAGAGACGACAACGGACTAGCATTCAAAGACACAAAACTGAATGAAATTTGCAAATCACAAACCTATGGTTTGGTAAAGGGAAAAGTGGTGCGGTAATTTTGTATATTGATAGGTACGGAAAATAAATCTATAAAAAAAAATCCTCACCATGCAACCAAAGCTCTGATACCAACTGATGACGCTCTCTCTCGTGGCCCGATCTTCTGGTGAGAGGATAACTCTCGTTTTGATTGAGTGCGACGTTTGCGACATGGCTACCAACCAGAACAAGTCCAGGACGGTTGATACGAAAAATACACACTGGCCTGGAAGATCTGCTTAACTTCAGTGCAGGTCCAAAAATCTTACCTTTAGGTTCGTGAGCGTGCCAATTGATTTGATCCTGCAATCAACAAGAAATAATGATAGAAAAATAGTGATTAAATCCATAAACGATAGCCAATCGGCCAGCTGCCGATGACATATCATTTATCTTTGAGCCGATGTCATATTTGAATTGATCAGCAGTCATAAATAGGCAAGAAAGAACTAAATCTATTCGACCGGCTGTAGATATCTGATGAACCCTGAGTTCCTCTCGACACTCACGGCTGTTGTTGGCCCGATCTTTCGGTGAGTTGATGATAACTACGATTTGGGAGAAACGTTGACGACCCGACTACAACCGTACAAGACGTTGCGTTGCGCCTTAGCGATCGATACACCTCTCCGTGGGTTGTTGATGTTGCCGGTGCAAATCAACCTTATTCCTGCAAGCAAATCGAAGAAACAAGCAAGAACAAGATAAAAGCAATCTGAATTGCAAATAGGAGTTGAATACGAATGATAAGTTGGGGTTTTGAATACAAGCAGACGGACGGTCTAGCCGACACGCGTGCTGCAAGGAAGTAGCAATGGCTAAACTTTCATCCAAACAAAACCCAAGAAACCCTGAAGGGGTACCTACCTATTTATAGGGGTGGGAGGACGACCAAGGGGTGCCAAGGGTCGTCCTCCACCTGGTGGGGCGCACCCCACATGAGCCCCACTTGGGCAGGGGTCCCAAACAAAGTTACAAGCCCAGAGGCACAAGACAGGTGACGCAGCACCTTGTTTATGTGATTGCGGCCAAACGACAAGGAATTTGGCGATGAGGCTGGATCCGTTGGAAAGAGAGCTCCAAGAGCTTTCCATCAAGTACTCACAGGCCAAAAACGAAGGTCGTATGCAGATTCGGCGGCCATTTGAAAACAGCAGTGTAGCTGGTGGCCGAATCGGATTCCAGCACTTGGAGGACTTGAACTTGATATCGTGCTGTTCATCCATGATGTGAGCAATGGTTGTGTCCGTAGTAGCCATGGTCACATCAATATCAATGGTATATAATACTTCCGTTGATATATACTTAAATCAAGTGATGGAGACAGTATAAATCACTTACATCGATATATATATTAACAAGAAGATTATAGACGTTTATGGCATAGCCGATCAAATAGATCCAGCATGCATCGGCTAATACTCCTATACTACTCTATATTAAGATATTAAAGCAAGCAAAATATATCAAACAGGAAGCTTAATATACCTAACTGTGACAAGATCTTAACATAAAGAGCGGATTTAACATGTCAATCAAGCACATAAGATATAAAAGAGTTAAATCAGGTAAGATCGGCTGAAACTCCGATACTACCCTAATCGGCAACCAAAAAGTAGGCTAGAGATTGAGATTCTAATCACGACTTATAAGGTCAAACTCAACTAATGCAGCTATAAGTATGAAAAGAAGGATAATATCTAGACAATCAAGCCGTTGAATGTTTCATAGGGTGGTGGATATCCTATATAATGTAGGTCAACGTTGGTATTTAGCCTAATCGGCTGCCTTCCAATGATAGATATTACCCGATTAAAAGTTAAATAACAATATTGCCAGAGATTATATAGGATATATGATAACTCGACGAATTACATAAACAAGATTAGAGTGTCATAAAGATGGAAGCACTAATCCCGAGAACGCAAGCCACCATAACAAGTTTTACCTCTAGTTGAAGATCGAAACCAATGCAGCTCAACTTGAAAGCAAGAACTCGTCGAAAATAAATGAAAGTAAAAGAGTGGTGATGCGTCGAGATTGTATTGAACGATTGTTGTTTGATTTCATGGGTTCGGGTCATATTTATACCCGTGATAAAAAATATGTCCTAGTCTTTGCGGCAGACTTTTCCCAAACTTATCTCTAAGGATATTACATAAAATATCCTAATTAATAGATACAATTGCCTTTTTAGGACTTAATCCGTGCGTGGCAATCCATATGAAGCACATTAACTCAATTCGACAACGTGTACCGAGTCACATTGTCGGAATCGGCTCAATCGGCTACCTTGTCTGACTCGAACTCTGCCGATCCTGATCGTAGCCGATTCGGACTTCGGCCGATTCTTGCTCTGTTTCCGGAACGATCTTTCTCTTGGATTCTGCTTCAATTTTATCTTCATCTCCGATACTTGAATTACCAAATTTTCGGCCGATTCTTGCTCTGTTTCCGGAACGATCTTTCTCTTGGATTCTGCTTCAATTTTATCTTCATCTCCGATACTTGAATTACCAAATTTGGTCGTTAACAAATGCCCCCCAAGTCCGGAATATTTTGTAATGTTTCGGATTTGCCATATTTTATCTCCAAGAAAATCGCTCATTGCCGTTTTTCCTACTGTTACCGCAGCGCTTTAAATACTAACCGTCACCCCTGAGAAACTTCACACCATTACTTCTGTTTTCACCGCTTAAGCAAATCTTGCCTTCTCTCTATCCGGCGATCCCCTCGGTGCGTAAGGCGATCTTGAGATGATTTTCCCTCCGACCAAACTTCCGCCCGTGGCAATGTCAATTTCTGCCAGCCCGTCTGCCGTGCCATTAGCCGAATATGCAGAGGTATGTATCCATCGGCTAGATCCTCTCCTTTGTGCAGTAGATCGGTTTTCCTCTGTCTCATCTTGTTTTCTTCTTCTCTATTCTTTTTTGCATCGGTAGCATCTTTCCAATCTGGTTGCGATTCCCAGTCTATCCCATGAGCATCAGTATTTCCTTGGTCCTATCGGCGATTCCGACCCCATTGAGTTCATTATCACCGAAACCAATAGGATACCTTTTAGATTGGCAACCCAAATCTAGGTCATTGGAAAAACACTTTCAAATCTTGGCCTTCCCTTGAGAAAAGTTGGCCCGCCTGGTACAAGCGCGTGTCGGCTAGCAAACAAGTTCACTGGGACGAACTCGGAATCGGCCAAGCGCTTGCTCTCACAATAGCAAATTCGGCTAAGGATGAACCTCTGATGGCCTCTGCAGCTTATTTCTGGTCCAACACCCTCAATGCCTTTATGTTCAATCAAGGGCTGATGACCCCCTGTTAACAACCAAATTTGGTAATATCGGCATCGGGAAAGAAGATTAGATCGAAGTGAAGTCGAAGGCGGAGATCGAATCCGAAAACAGAGCAGGAATCGGCTGGAGTCCAGATCGGCTACGATTAGGATCGGCTGGGTCTGAGTTGGACTAGGTAAGCCGATACAGCCGATTCCGACAATACGACTTGATGTATGACATCGGGTTGAATTGAGGTGCTTCAAGATGATTGCCGCGCATGGATAGAGTCCTGAGAAGGCAATTGTATCTATTAATTAGGTTATTTTATGTAATTTTCTTAGAGATATGCTTGGGCAAAAGTCTGCCGCAAAGACTTATGGTATCTTAGAGTTTGTTAGAGATAATAGTCGTGTCAGGTATGGACATGTCTTGTAATTCTCGGGTATAAATAGACCTGAGCCCTATGTAATTTTAAACACACACACGTTCAATACAATTTCGGCGCATCGCCACCTTTTGCTTTAGTTTTATTTCGACGAGTTCTTGCTTTCGGGTTGAGCTGCGTTGGTTTCGATCTTCAACAAAAGGTAAAACTTGTTATGATGGATTGTGTTCTGGGGATAAGTGCTTCCATCTTTACGATACTCTAATCTTGTCTATGTAATTCGTCAAGTTATCATATATCTTACATAATCTTCGACAATATCGTCATCTAAGCTACAATCGGCTAGCATCTGTCGACAGAAGGCAGCCGATTAGGTTAAATAGCGGCGTTGACCTAGATTATATAAGATATCTACCACTTTATGAAACATCCAGTGGCTTGATTGTCTAGATATTGTTCTTCTTTTCATACTTAATGCTGCATCAGTTGAGTTTGATCTATTAAGTCGTGCTTAGAATTTCAATCTCTAGCCTGCTTTCTGGTTGCTGATTAGGGTAGTATCGGAGTTTCAGCCGATCTTATCTGATTTAACCATATTCGCTCTATATGCTTCATTGATATGTTAAATCCACCCTTTACGTCAAGATCTTACTGCATTTAAGTATATTAGGCTTTTGTTTGATATATTATACTTGTTTTGATATCTTGATATAGAGTAGTATCGGAGTATTAGCCGATACATGCTAGATCTATCTGATCGGCTATGCTATAAACATATATAATGCTGTTATTAATATATATTTCGATCTAAGTGATTTATACTGTCTCGGCATGGCAACCGATCTATCCCAGTCACTTGATTTAAGTATATATCGATATAAGAACTATATATTGTTAATATCTACAGCCGATCGAATAGATTTAGTTCTTTATTGTCTATTTACAACCGCCGATCGATTCACATATGACATCGGCTCAAAGATAAATGATATGTCATTGGCACCTAGCCGATCGGC
The DNA here is from genome assembly GCF_000147395.1 of Oryza glaberrima. Lineage (NCBI taxonomy): Eukaryota > Viridiplantae > Streptophyta > Magnoliopsida > Poales > Poaceae > Oryza > Oryza glaberrima. Next base: position 10,170,828 of record NC_068337.1, on the reverse strand, counting down.
TATCATTTATAGATTTAACCGCGGTCTCTTTGTCTCTATTTCTTGTTGATTACAGAATCAAATCAACTGGCACGCTCATACATCCGAAGGCGAGCTTTGGACCTGCACTGGAGTTAAGCAGATCTCCCAGGCCTCGTGTTTTCTGTCAACACCCCCACTCTGCTTGACGTCATCATGATTACTGGTTTAGATGTCACCTCTTCAACCAATCCCATGACCCTGAACTCCAAGAACCAGTTTGAGTTTAAAACAAAAACCATAGGTGGCTGGTCTGGCTATGTCGCTACAATCATGGGCAAAGGATCTGTCACCCCCCGAGAGCACACAACCTTTCTGCTAATGTGGCTTGAGAAATTCCTGTTCTGTGGATCGAGTTGTGGCCCTACCACCAACTGGCAGTTCTTAGCCGAAAGCCTTGAAGCAAAGAAACAAATCCGTTTAGGCAAAATCCTCCTCGGCTATCTGTATCAGATGTTGAACAACGCATCGACTAAAATAGCCACAAGCTCGACAGTAGCTGCAAATGGACCATGGTGGTTACTGCAAACATGGCTTAACTTAGTCGTCATGAAAGCTGTGAATCAGCCAGCCCTGTCAGAGTCCTAGTTTCCAAGTCTAGAGCCGATCGCCAATGAAGATGGGGGAGAACTAACTCATCGCAGATGCATGTCCTATGGAGAAGTTGCATCAACACGAGCCGATTCTGGAGCAAAGCTATCGGCTGAACTGCTCAAGGACTGGTTCTCTAGCTTCTACGATGGCTTCAAGAAAGATGCTCGAGTCTAGTTCGCATATGAGGATACAGTAGACTTTGAGCTACCATCGGACTTCCGGTTTGAAGAAATCAACTCTGAGAAGTACGATAAGTCTAGAGAAGTCTTTTCAGCTGCTATTAGCCCATGTATTCTTCCTATTGGCATTCATTAAGGAAGAAATATACAAGTATCCTATGAGTTCTATCACCCAATGAGCTCGGCCAGGCAGTTTGGGATGGGACAGGTCCCAATCGGCTTGTACTTCGCCGATAAGATCCAATGCAGAGGAGAAATCTCATCAACACTGATGATGGATCAGCTGCTCAACATCCCAGGACCTCCTTTGGGCAGCATTGAAAACATAGAGCTAGCAAGGTTCAAGAGCAGGAACTTTGACAGATGGTGGGGTGAATGGAAGCAACACTTGTTCCACCAATCGGCTTCCATGTACATGACAGATCTATTCCCGGATGTCATCCCTCAGGTATATCTTGACTAATCTCTTCTTCTATTTTGCAGACAACAGAATCCTGTCCTCCTCGCAAAAGCAATAGTGGCAAGGATATAGAATATGCTCCAGGCCTTATCCCAAATGGAGGTGGACTAGCTCCCCCTGTCATTGGCTACCATGCCCCCAGGACCTCAAGTTTACTACAAGGGCAGCTGGGAGAATCGGCTGATGTTGGCAAAAAGAGGAAAACTAAGGCATCAGCTATTGATTCATCAGCTCTAGCACCAAAGAAAAAGGCCAAGAAGAAGAAATCCAAGCCAACCAATGATTTGCCTGCCATAGACCCGTCCATAGAACAAGCCTTGGATGAAGAGGAGATCGAGGAAGATGTTGACCAAGCGGCAACCGAACTGAGTGACTTAGGAGAAATAACACCATCGGCTTCACCCAAACAGACTCCTCCAACTCCTGCTGCTCCAGCCCACTTTTCAATGGTAAATAACTCATCTTGATCACCTTTTTGAAAAAATTGTAGAGCCGATTATTTGTAAGTCTTGTATTTGCAGAAAAAGAAAACTGCTGTGAAGAAGAAATTGACACTAGCACCATCTAAACAGGTTCCATCGGTAAGGTTCCTTCTGTAAAATCTTTTAAATTTGCTCGTAGCCGATGATAATTAACACTTGTCTCTTTTAGCGTCCTCCTCCTTCACCTCCTGTACAGCTGATGTCAAGTGACCGTAGTCCAACGGCTGCAGACAGCCACAACATTGAGGAAGAAGAAGAACCAGCAGCTCCTGCCATCCCAGTAAGTCTCATCCTAAAAATTCCCAGATCGGCTGTATAACATATTTTGATATTCAATTATCTTCAATTTCCACTTTTGCAGGTATTAAGAATTGAGTTGTTGTTATGGTAAGTTAACATGCTTCGTTATTAAACCATGGATTTGATTCACCAAATCCATCTTTATTGTATACTCTTTAATAGATATAGCGCAACCCCAAATCAACTTCTAATCCTTATTAAGTTCTTAATAGACCCCCTTTTCTTATTTTGAGTGGAAATACCTAAATACTACGAAAATTCTCTGTTGACAGCAATCTATGCTTCACAGTAGTATATATTTTGTATATCGAAGTCCTAGATAAGAAAGTAGAGTAGGCACAAATCGTTTACAAAAGGCAAAATGTATATGAAAAAAAGATTGATTGAACTTTCCGACGGACTCATTTCATGAGTAAACGATTGAATGGGATTCGTTTGGGCAACGAAATCAAGTGCTGGTCCCCTTTTCTCTCTTATTGAATTAACTAATTCATTTCCTTTTGACTTTTGGATTTTTGGATATTTTTTTGGTGTTGATTTGGCATTATTCAACAAGAAAAAAATCAAAATTTCGATAAATTCCTTGCTGATATGTTCTCCTTTGATATCAAGGATTATCCATATCAAGAGGCAGAAGATGAAACAACAAGCAAGACCCTAGCTCCTCTAGACGAAGATGTCAAAAGAACTCTTGAAGATATATCTCATCGGCTAGAGGCATCTTTAGACAATTTTGTGGTTGGCTGTGGTTCCATCCGGGCAGGACTTCGAGAAATTCACGCTCTGATCCCGGACGATCTTTCGAACACCATCACTCCAGCTGCATACCTCGAGCAACATCAATTCAAGCTGGAAAAAACTAAACAAAGATTACCCGAATGGCGAGAGCGGAAGGACATCGAAGCCACAATCCAAGCCAATCGGCAACTCGTGCATGAAGAGAAGTCCAAGCTTGATAAATTATCTGAAGGTCCGATCCAGTCCAACATAGATCGGCTTGAGGCCCGAAAGATTGATCTCATGGCACAACTTGAAGAATGCAATGCTAAATTGGCCTTGGAAACACAGAAGCTAGCCAATCTCCCAAAAGCAATCGAAGAGAAAAAATCACGACTTAAATCGGCCATCAAAAATTTTGCTGATTTAACCAAGTCTGTGAAGGTTATCCCAGGAACCGATGCCCAAGACATCCAAGAAGTAGAGGAAATTAGACAACGACCTATATCGGCTATCCTGCGATACCTCTCTAAATGATTGGCTTTGTAATAAGACTTAGCTTGAAACTCATTTTTGTAATCGGCTATTTGTAGTCTAACTCTTAATCCATCTGTCGATTAATATAATTTTCGCGTTGAAAATCCACATTTTTTTTCATATATCTGCCCCCCTAATTTTGCAATGACGAAGGCATTGATAAAATTATAACTTGTACTAAGGGCGATATAGCAAATATCGGCCATCATACATCGGCAAAACACCATCGATTATAATAATACAGAAAAACAACTAAGGGCGATATAACCATATCGGCCGTCATACATCGGCAAGACACAACCGATTATGATAACAAAACTAAGGGCGATATAACTATATCGGCCATCTGAAGGCGATCTAAACACATCGGCTAACATGCATCGGCAACACCTAGCCGATCATGCATTGACCCAGATACTTGGGTAATATTTCTTCAACTACTTGTCATTAAGTGCTCGTCCATAAACTTCTCCATCAAACCCTTGCAACATACAAGCTCCTTTGGACACAACCTTATGGATTTGAAACGGTCCTTCCCAATTTGGTGACCACTTGTCACGCCCTGAAAATCGCCTAGTTTAATAATTCATTCTTTAAATCATTTTTAGAAATTATTTTAGAAGCTTACAAGTTAAACTCTAATAATCTAGGAAAAATTTCAACATAAAATTGAGCTAGATAAAATTTTATTAAATACTTTGCTTGTTTATCTATTTTCTAGATTTTTCTGGAAATTATTTGAGCAAGGGAAGTATTTTTAATAAATGAAATATCATTTCACGAATTATTTTAATTGAAAAAGTCTTTAAAATCCACTAGGCCGTTGGGCCGTTTCCGGCCCAACTCCTCTTTTCCTCGCGCGCGGTCGTGCGGCCCAAGCCGGCCCAAGCCGAGCCGCCACCGCCCCCCTCCTTTCAGCCGCCGACATGTGGGGCCCACATGTCGGGGTTGTCTTCAACCTCCAGCCGGCCTGCCGAGCCCAAGCCGCCGCCGTTCCCCGCCAAATCCGCCCCAACCGGCCATCTCTGAGTCCGATTGGTTGAGGGGTTTTTATCCCTTTGTTGTCCTCTATCCTTTCCCCAAGAATCGGAGCTAATTGCTTCGTATTTTATCCGAATCAAACTCGTTTTCGAGTTTATCTTTCCACCTAACCCTAGGATTTTCCGGCTTCGATTCCTCTCGTTTGAAGTCCAATTTCTCTAATCCAAGCCTATAAATAGCATCCCCTAGTCATCCTCTTCCGTTTGCCCCAAGTCCTAGCCGTCGCCGTTGCCCGTAGCGCCGCCGCCGCGTTGAACTAGTCGCCGCCGCCGCCGATGCCGTTCCAGCCGCGCCGCGCCGCCGCTGTAGCCGTCGCCGCCGCTTCCCGTCGCCGCCGTCGGGTGCATGCGGAGGAGGAGTACCCCGGCAACCCCTTCGCCGCCGTCGCAAGCCGCCGGAGCGCCGTCGCCGCCGTCGAGCCGAGCCGCGCCATCGTCGGTCTCGTCGCCGGCCGTTGTTCGTCATCGTCCATCGTTGTTCTTTGCACCGGTGAGTTCGCGTCGTCGTCCTCTACGCGTATGTGTCCTTGGATAGCCCGGCCGAGCCCTCTACCACCGGTGGTCGCGTCATCCCGCACCATGGCCGGCGATGATGTCGTAATGACGTCATAAATCTTTTATTTAATTCGTAATAATTTTCTGTATTTGAGGAAAATCTGATTAAACTTCAAAAATTCATAACTAAATCAGCGTAACTCGGATTCGAGTGGTTCAAGTTGCTAAATTCATCTAAAATCGAGATCTACATGTTAAAAATATCCACATGTTCTGTTTATGCTTGTTTTTGTACTTTTTTGTTGATTTTGTTCATTTGCTTTAGTTTCCGATGTTCTGGAGGAGAGCGTTTTCGTTGAGGAAGGTTCAGAAGCGTTTGAAGAAGCTCAAGGCAAGTCACATGGATCCCAAACAACCCTTTGAGCATGTTGAACCCGTTTAAAGCTAATGTTTTATTTCAACTTATGCATTATTTTCGAATGTCATCGGGTGGTGAACCTTTCCCAATTAATTAATGGCCGAAGATGACTTTATTTTCCTATGAGTTATAATTTGATTAGCTAGAACCTTATATATTGGTTTGGTTCAGCTAAATGCTATATGTATAATTGCTTAGCCATGCTTAGAAACATTAGCTCATCAATGGGATGAATCATATTACATTATTATTTATGTTTATATATTTGATGGTAGCTCACGATGGTTAATCATGTTATGATAATTAATTGATAATTAAAACCTTATTAAAGATGGGTTGTGAGCATATGGTTTTGATGGTCGTGCTCATGACAATTAAGGACTGGTTCGCGAGCTACTGTTGTAAAACATTAACCGTGCCAACCACAAGCCAGCATGGGCAACAGCTTTACCTTTTGTATAGAATAGTTCATTACGGGGTGCCAGACTGAGAAGTGGCGAGAAGTCCGTGGGGGTCGCTGGGGAGTCCATGCCTCTGGTTATTGAGGGGGTGATTATGATCCAGGAACGGTGCGCTGTGGTGGATTGTGTTGTGCAAGGGGTACTGTCACAGTTCCTATCTGAGATATCATGGTGGTATTGAGGCGCATGGTGACATGTTGTGGAGCTGTGTCTTGTGGGTATAGTGGTATACCTCTGGCCAGAGTAAAACTATTCGAATAGCCGTGCCCGCGGTTATGGGTGAGTTTAACAATGTTTTTCGTGATTAGTCTCACACTACTCATTATTGGTGATAGTTTGTGATAATTAAATTGACTCCTGGTTTGGAATGGTATATTCCTAGTATGGAGGTTTGATTTGTACAACCGGGGTTGGTTGTTCAGGTGAGGTTGGGCCTATGCAACACGGGTGTGTTGTATAGTGTTCATTTAATATTGCTTAATTACTCAACTGTTTTACTGTTCTCTCAAATGTTTATTAAATGTTGTTTATGCAATTGAGCTGTATTATGCTATCCTTTGTTATCCTGTGCACTTGCATATTTCCTGTGTGGCTTGTTGAGTATGTCATATGCTCATTCTTGCAATATTCATTCATCAGAGGAGGAGTACTTTAGTGAAGGTGATGATCAGGAGGGTTAGGCTTTGTTCGGGTCAAGTTGCTTGTGGAGTGGAGTCGCCATAGCTGTTTAGTCTTATGTTTATTTCCGCTGCGTAGAATTTTATTCTTTTGAGAGGAACTATCCACCTCTGTAATAATTTATTATTTTGCGAATATTAATTAGCTGTTTGATAGTATTCTATTATCAATTTGTTATTGTGTGCCTCGGCTGATTCCTGGATGAGGATTTAACGCACATGTAAGCGTTTGGAATTTTGGATAGAAATTCCGGGCGTGACACCACATGCCGAATTTGTTATCTGAGTTCCTATCGGCAAAATTAGCTTCCAAACAAGCTCTCCCTCAGAAAAAGACTTAGGCACCACCTTCTTGTTATAATGTCGAGCAACCCTTTCCTTATCCTTGGTAACTTTTGCAAGAGCTCTCAATCTGGATTGAACCAAATCTTCCTTCTCATCGGCCATGAGATTATAATATTCATCAGCTGACAACTCATTCTGCAAATCTGTTCCCATGGTAAAACTGCCTCGAATCAATCCGTGGCAAGCCATCCGATAAGACCACAATGCTTCAGCCAACCTAGTATGCCATTGCCGAGGATAATCAGAAATCTTTCAATTAATCAACTTGATCAAACTCTTGTTAGACGCCTCGGCTTGTCCATTGGCTTGTGCATAATACGACGCAGAATTCAACATTTTGATACCCGTGCTATCGGCAAACTGAACAAACTCATTAGACACAAAGATAGACCCTTGATCGGTTGTAATTGTTTAAGGAATCCCAAATCGGTAAATAATATACTCTTGAACGAGTTGTATAGCATCCCCCGAATCTACTCTCTTTAAAAGAATTGCCTCTACCCACTTGGTTAAGTAATCGGTTGCTACCAATCTGAACTTATGCCCCTTGCTCGAAGGTGGATTAATCATACCGATCATATCAATTCCCCAACCCCTGAATGGCCATGGCTTGATGATAGGATTCATAGCCGATGCTGGTGCTCTTTGAATCGCTCCAAACTTCTGACAATCTTGACACCCCTTGTAATATCTGAAACAATCTTCTAGCATCGTCGGCCAAAAATACCCTACGCGCCGAAGTAACCACTTCATCTTGTGAGCCAATTGATGAGTACCACAAATACCTTCATGAACTTCACCCATCACAACCTTAGCCTGATCGGCACTCAAACATTTAAGCAACACCCCATCTATTGTGCGATAATACAACTCATCATCCAATAAGGTGTACTTTAAAGCTTTATAACGCAACTTTTGTGAAGCCGATTGATATGGATTCTGCAAATATTGATACACATCATACCTCCGATCATCGTTTGTTATCGTGGCAACTTCTACTTTGATATCCCTCGTCATCGGCTTGTACCCTGATGCCCTCTGAGCCAAATCATTAGCTTCAACATTTTGCTCCCAAGATACATGCTTTAAAGTTACTAGCCGAAATCCATCCATCAACTCCCGGCACCTCTCATTGTATACCATCAACGTACCATTTTTGCATTCATATTCTCCTACCAATTGACTGATCACCAACAAGGAATCACCCATAATTTCGACAGCATCGGCTTCAACTTCCTTAAGCAACTGCAACACCTTGAGAACCGCTTCATATTCAGCTTGATTGTTTGTTGCATAGGGCTTAATTGTATAGGCAAACTCAAAACTTGCCCCCGAGGGGAAATTATAACTAAGCCGATACCACAACCATGAGTGCACACTGATCCATCGAAAAACAAAGTCCAAGGCACAATATCGACCGATCCGATTGAGTCATCATGATGATCCACAATAAATTCGGCTATAGCTTGTTCTTTAATCGCCTTTGGTGACTCATACCGAAGATCGAATTCCGTTAAAGCAAATATCCATTTTCCAACCCTTCCTTTCAAAATCGGAGCTGATAGCATGTATTTAACCACATCGGCCTTACATATCACAGCGCATTCATTGGATAATAGATAATGCCTCAACTTTGTGCAAGAGAAATATAGACACAAACACAACTTTTCCATAGGAGAATACCTTGTCTCTCCATCCAAGAGCCTGCGGCTTAAATAAAATACAGCTCTCTCTTTCCCTTCAAGCTCCTGAATCAAAACTTAGCCGATTGACTTCTCACCGGCTGATAGATATAATCTGAAAGGTATCCCCTTCTGTGGAGGGATTAAAACTGGAGGAGAACTAAGATATTCTTTAATATTATCCAAAGCCTTATGTTGTTCAGCCCCCCAGATGAATTCTTGATCGGCTTTCAATCTCAACAAAGGTGTCAAAGGTTCCAACCTACCAGATAAATTAGAAATAAACCTTATAACAAATTTATCTTGCCGATCATTTCCTGCAACTTCTTCTTGTCCTCCTGAGGTTGAATCTTCTTGATTGCATTAATACTCCTTTGAGTTACCTCAATCCCCCTCTCATGAACAAGAAATCCCAAAAACTGACCAGCCGATACTCCAAAAGCACACTTTGTCGGATTCATCTTCAGGCCATATTTTCTAGTCCTCTTAAAAACCTTCCTCAAATCGGCTATGTGGTTTTCTATCTCCTCGGACTTAACGTCCACGTCATCAATATAAACTTCAACTAACCAGCCGATCAGATCATAGAATATGTAGTTCATGGCCCTCTGATATGTAGCTCCAGCACTCTTCAAGCCAAAAGTCATCACAACCCACTCAAACAAGCCAATTGCACCAGGACACCTGAAAGCTGTCTTATGAATGTCTTCTTCTGCCATAAAGATCTGATTGTAACCCGCATTGCCATCCATAAAACTTAATATCTTAAGCCCTGAAGCAGCATCAACCAATTTATCGGCAACCGGCATTGGGTACTTGTCCTTTGGGGTAGCCTTGTTTAGATCCCGAAAATCAGTGCACACTCTGACCTTGCCATTTTTCTTGATAACTGGAACTATATTAGAAACCCACTCAGCATATCGGCATGGACGGATAAAACCAGCATCATATAAACGTGTAACCTTAGCCTTGACAGCATCGAGCATATCGGCTTTGCATCTCCTCGGCGGCTGCTGGTATGGTCTAACCCCCGGTTTAATAGGAAGCCGATGTTCAACAATCGATCGGCTGAGTCCTGGCATCTCATAATACTCCCAAGCGAAGCAATCTTTATATTCCTTTAAAAGCTCTATCAGCTTGGCTCTAAATTCTGGAGATAAGTTCTTGCTGATGAATGTCGGCCTGGGCCTATCACCTGGACCTATATCAATTTCTTCCAAATCATCAGCTGACATGAAACCCTGTCCTTGCTTGTCATCGAGATCATCTACTGTGTCCTTGGTGTAGACGTTTGAACCCTCCACGATGCCCTCAAAATAATAATTTGGGCTCTCCATCTTCAATTGTGTCACGCCCGGAATTTCTATCCAAAATTCCAAACGCTTACATGTGTGTAAACCCTCGTCTAGGAATCAGCTGAGGCACACAGTAACAAATTGATAATAGAGTGCAATTATTACTCTAATTAATAATCGAATATAAAGTCATTACATAGGTAGATAGTTCCTCTCAAACAATAAAGATCTAAGCAGCGGAAAATAAGATAAACGTCACAGACGACTCCATTCCACAAGCAGCTTGACCAGGACTACGCCTAATCCTCCACACCTTCAGCAACACTATAGAACTCCACCTCTGATGAATGATTGCAAGGTGAGTATATGACATACTCAACAAGCCACACAGCAAATATGCAAATGCAAGGGATAACAAAGGATGGCATAATATAGTGTCATTTGCATAAATGGCATTTAATAAATACTTCAGAATTTAATAAAGCAGTAAAGTATTTAATTAAGCAATATTAATCCATCGCTATACAACATACCTGTTGCATAGGCCCAACCATTCTGAACAACCAATCCCGGCTGCACAGTTCTATCTCCAAACCAGGAATATACCATTCCAAACCAGGAGCTAAACAACTTATTACCAATTACAGCATCATTTATTACGGTGAGAGATGTGAAACTAATCACGAAAGACATTGTTAGACCCGCCCATAACCGCAGGCACGGCTATTCGAATAGTTTTACTCTGGTCAGAGGTGTACCACTGTACCCATAAGACACAACCTCAACACCATGTCAACCATGCGTCGTGATACTTAACAAGTACCCGAATAGAGATTGTGACAATACCCTATGCATAACACAATTCAAAGCAGTGCACAGTTCCTGGATCATAATCACCCCCTTATAAACAAGGCATGGACTCCCCAGCGACCCCCGTGGGCTTATCTCCGCCACTTCACAGTCTGGTGCTCTACAATGAACCATACTATACAAAAAGTAAAGCTGTTGCCCATGCTGGCTTGTGGTTGGCACGTTTAATGTTTCACAACCGAAAATCGTGAACCGGTCCTTAATTATCATGAGCACGACAACAAAACGATGTGCTCACAACCCACCATTATCAGTTTCAGTTGACAAATTAATTAATTAACCAATCACAATTAACCATCGTGAGCTATCATTAAGCCATCATTAAATCATAGTGAATCATAAGTTATCCCATTTATATGAGCTAGTGTCTCTAAGCAAGGCTAAGCATCCTAAGCACTTTAGCTAAAACCATATAATGTTCTAGCTAATCCAATTATTAACCAAGTGACAAAGGATAGATAATCAATAACCAAAAAGGCTATAACAAAGGCAATAGGTCATTCCCACCCAATGACATTCAAAAATATATGCAATAGTTGAATAGAAACAATAGCTTTAAACGGGATCAACATGCTCAAAGGGTTGTTTGGGATCTGTGTGACTTGCCTTGCTGGCATTGGAACTCTTCAAAGTCTTCTCCTGCAAAATTAGACTCTCCGGGAAGGTCGGAATCTAAGCAGAAAAGAGCAAAATCACCAAAAAACGGACGGCCTACGAAACGGACGACCGAGATCTAATCTAATCCAAAACGGATGGCCAAGATCTAATCGGTCTACCGCGGGTCTACGGGTAACGCAATGCTGACGTCAGCGATGACGTCATCACCAGCGGCGGCTTGGCAACTCACGCTCGCCGGCGAACGACGGCGGTGCTCCTGCGGTCTTCGGCGGAAACGGAGGGCTGGACGAGGACGACGACGACTTGGCGATCCCGACGGTGGCCTTCCCGAGCGACGACGATGACCAGAGCGGCGGCGGCGCACGGCTGGTCTCCCTTCAGCGGCGGCGGCGCACGACTTGACGCGGAATCGGCACTACAAGCGGTGGCGAGCTAAAGCGAGGGTGGCAGCGGATAGAGGAGGTCCCGGGGGTCCTTTTATAGGGGCTAGGGGGCGGCGACGGAGGCCCACGGCGGCCGGCGAAGGCGAAGGAAAGCTTAGGGTTCGGGAGGAAAAACGAATCCGAATCAAGCTCGAATCCTACGATTTCCAAACGAAATTAGATGAAGATTCCAAAAGAGAAAAGGAAGAGGGGATCCCGGGGATCATTACCCCTCTATTGATTCGATTGGATCGGGAAAAGAGCGGTCGAATTTGGAAGGAGGCGGCGGCGGCTTGCGCGCGGCTAGGGCACGGCTGCGGCGGGAGGAGGAAGACGACCCTGACAGGTGGGCCCCACCTGTCAGAGGGAGAGAGGAGGGAGAGCGACGGCTCGGCTCGGCGGGCTGACTTGGGCCGGGCGCGCTTGCAGGCCAAGGAGAGAGAGAGAGGGGTTTTGGGCCGACTTTCGGCCCAAAGCCAAAAGAGGACTTTTAAAACCTTTTTCATTTTAAATTATTCATGAAATGCAATTCCATTTATTAAAAATACTTCCTTGGCTCAAATAAATCCCAGAAAAATCTAGGAACTATAGAATCAAATGAAGTATTTAATAAAATTTTATCTAGCCCATTTTATATTGGATTTTATTATTTAAAATTAGATCTTCTCTTTCTAGGCTTTCAAAATCATTTCTAATAATTCCATTTAAACAACAATTTATAAATTTAGGATTTTCAGGGTGTGACAAACCTACCGTCTTAAACAGAATCTCGTCCTCGAGATTCGGAAGAGCTGGCGAAAAGATGCGGATGAGCTGACTTTAATTCTTCTTCTCGTTCCCAGGTAGCTTCTTCTTCCGAGTGATTACTCCATTGGACCTTACAGAAACGGATAACTCGATTCCTGGTTCTTCTCTCATCTATCTCCATGATACGGATTGGTTTCTCAACATATGTCAAATCCTCTTGGATTTCAATCTGCTCAAGATTAGCTTCTTCAGTGTGTACCCTTAAACACTTTTTCAACTATGACACATGGAACACATTATGAACACCTGCCAAGCATTGAGGTAACTCCAACTGATAAGCAACCTCACCTCTTCTACTGACAATCTTATAAGGTCCCACAAAACGCGGTGCCAATTTTCCTTTGGTGTGAAAACGATGAACCCCCCAAAGACGCATGACACGAAGGTACACATGATCTCCTTCCTCAAAACTTAAATCCCTGCGGCGATTGTCGGCATAACTCTTATGACGAGACTGAGCTATACGCAACCTCTCTTGAGTGATCTTTACCTTCTCTTCTGCTTCCCTTAGAATATCAGTCCCGAAAACCTGACGTTCTCCCGTTTGATCCCACAACAACGGAGTGCGGCACTTCCGACCATACAGTGCTTCATAAGGAGCCATTTGAAGACTAGCTTGATAACTGTTGTTGTATGAGAATTCCGCGCAAGGCAGATTCTTATCCCAACTTCCACCGAAGTCTAAAGCACAAGCTCTCAACATGTCTTCCAAAATCTGATTTACCCTTTCAGTTTGTCCGTCTGTCTGCGGATGATAAGCGGTACTGAAGTTCAGCTTGGAACCCATCTCTTCCTGAAGCTTCTTCCAAAACTTTGAAGTAAACTGGCTACCTCGATCGGATACTATTTTCTTAGGCACTCCGTGCAAACACACAATTCTTGCCATATACAATTCCGCCAAACGACTTCCGGAATATGTTGTCCTCACAGGGATGAAATGAGCCACTTTGGTAAGTCTGTCGACTATCACCCAAATAGAGTCATGGCCTGATGACGTTCTGGGTAGACCAGTGATGAAATCCATCCAAATTTCCTCCCACTTCCATTCTAGTATCATTAAGGGCTGCAGCAAACCTGCGGGTTTCTGATGTTCTGCCTTGACTCGCTGACAAACATCACACACAGCTACATACTCTGCTATCTCACGCTTCATACTTGCCCACCAAAATTTCTCCTTGAGATCTTGGTACATCTTGGTACTACCAGAGTGAATGGAGTATAAAGTGTCATGAGCTTCCTTCAAGATTGCATCTTTCAACTCCTTGTTCTCTGGGACGCAAATTCTCTCACCCAACCATACGGTTCCTTGCTCATCTTCCAAATACCCGATAGCCTTTCCCCTTCTCATGTTCTTCTTAATCTCTTGAATATCAGGATCATTGATTTGAGCTTCTCTAACCTGGTCAATGAGAGTGGGCTTCGCTTCTAAAGCTGCAACGAAACCTCTACTGACAATTCCCAAATTCAATCTTTCAAATTCCTTGCATAATTCCCACGGCAACCACCGTCCTTCCGTAGCATTGCAATAGCCTTTCCTGCTGAGAGCATCTGCTACAACATTAGCCTTTCCCGGGTGATAATGAATTCTCATGTCATAATCCTTAATCAGTTCCAACCATCTCCGCTGTCTCATGTTCAGATCCGGCTGAGTAAAGATATACTTTAAACCCTTGTGATTCGTGTACACCTCCGTACGAGTACCAAAGAGGTAGTGACGCCAAATCTTCAACGCATGAACCACTGCGGCTAACTCAAGGTCATGACTAGGGTAGTTCTTCTCATGCGGATGTAACTGACGAGATGCATAGGCAACCACCTTCCCATCTTGCATCAGAACACAACCTAGCCCAAGCTTAGATGCGTCGCAGTACACTTGGAAACCCTTCTTTGGATCAGGCAAAATCAAAATGGGTGTTGATATTAAGCGACTTTTCAACTCTTGAAAACTCTGCTCACATTCTTCTGACCACTTGTACTTCACATCTTTCTGAAGCAGTCGTGTCATGGGCTTAGCAATCTTGGAAAAATTCTCTATGAACCTCCGGTAATAGCCTGCAAGACCCAGGAAACTGCGAATCTCGGAGACTGTCTTCGGTTGTTTCTAGTTGGTTACTGATTCCACATTACTCGGATCAACGGCAACTCCTCCGGCTGAGATGACGTGTCCAAGGAACTTTACTTTAGACAACCAAAATTCACATTTGCTAAACTTGGCATATAGTTGATGTTCTCGTAGCTTCTCTAGTGCAAGGCGAAGGTGTTCTTCATGCTCTTCTTTGGTTCGGGAGTAGATAAGAATGTCATCAATAAAAACCACCACGAACTTGTCCAGGTATTCCATAAACACCTTATTCATCAAGTTCATGAAGAAAGCGGGGGCATTGGTAAGTCCAAAAGACATAACAATACATTCAAACAACCCATCTCGAGTGGTAAAATCCGTCTTAGGTATATCTTCCTCTTTAATCCTCAACTGGTGATACCCTGATCGAAGATCGATCTTGGAGAAAACGGTGGCTCCTTTAAGCTGAACAAACAAATCATCAATTCTAGGCAGTGGGTATTTATTCTTGATAGTCACATCATTTAGTGCACGATAATCCACACACATCCTCTCGGTATGATCTTTCTTTTCCACAAAAATGACTGGAGCTCCCCATGGAGACGAACTTGGTCTAATGTATTGTCACGCCCGGAATTTCTATCCAAAATTCCAAACGCTTACATGTGTGTAAACCATCGTCCAGGATTCAGCCAAGGCACACAATAACAAATTGATAATAGAGTACAATTATTACTCTAATTAATAAGCAAACATAAAGTCATTACAGAGGTAGATAATTCCTCTCAAACAATAAAGTTCTAAGCAGCGCAAAATAAGATAAACGGCGCAGGCGACTCCATTCCACAAGCAGCTTGACCAGGGCTACGCCTAATCCTCCACACCTTCGGCATCACTGTAGAACTCCTCCTCTGATGAATGATTGCAAGGTGAGTATATGACATACTCAACAAGCCACGCAGCAAATATGCAAGTGCAAGGGATAACAAAGGATGGCATAATATAGTCTCATTTGCATAAATGGCATTTAATAAATATTTCAGAATTTAATAAAACAGTAAAGTATTTAATTAAGCAATATTAATCCATCACTATACAACATACCCGTTGCATAGGCCCAACCATTCTGAACAACCAATCCCGGCTGCACAATTCTATCTCCAAACCAGGAATATACCATTCCAAACCAGGAGTTAAACAAATTATTATCAAGTACAACATCATTTATTATGGTGAGAGGTGTGAAACTAATCACGAAAAACATTGTTAGACCCGCCCAAAACCGCGGGCACGGTTATTCGAATAGTTTTACTCTGGCTAGAGGTGTACCACTGTACCCACAAGACACAACCTCAACATCATGTCAACCATGCGTCGCGATACTTAACAAGTACCCGAATAGAGATTGTGATAATACCCTCTGCATAACACAATTCAAAGCAGTGCACCATTCCTGGATCATAATCACCCCCTTATAAACAAGGCATGGACTCCCCAGCGACCCCTGTGGGCTTATCTCCGCCACTTCACAGTCTGGTGCTCTACAGTGAACCATACTATACAAAAAGTAAAGCCGTTGCCCATGCTGGCTTGTGGTTGGCACGGTTAATGTTTCACAACCGAAAATCGTGAACCGATCCTTAATTGTCATGAGCACGACCATCAAAACCATGTGCTCACAACCCACCATTGTCAGGTTTTAGTTGGCAAATTGATTAATTAACCAATCACGATCAACCATCGTGAGCTATCATTAAGCCATCATTAAATAATAGTGAATCATAAGATACCCAATTTATACGAGCTAGTGTCTCTAAGCATGGCTAAGCATTCTAGCACTTTAGCTAAAACCATATAATGTTCTAGCTAATCCAATTATTAACCAAGTGACAAAGAATAGGTAATCAATAATCAAAAGGCTATAACAAAGGCAATAGGTTATTTCCACCCAATGACATTCAAAAATAAATGCAATAGTTGAATAGAAACAATAGCTTTAAAAAGGATCAACATGCTCAAATGGTCATTTGGGATCTGTGTGACTTGCCTTGCTGGCCTTCGAACTCTTCAATGTCTTCTCCTGCAAAATCGGACTCTCCGGGAACGTCGGAATCTAAGTAGAAAAGAGCAAAATCACCAAAATAGCACATAAACAATCATGAACAGTACATGTGGATATTTTTAACATGTAGATCTCAATTTTATAAAAATTTAGAGACTTGAACCAACTAAATATGAGCTTAGATGAATTAGTTATGAATTTTTAAAGATTAAATCGGATTAAATCATTTATATAGATTTTAATTGAATTATGACGCAATAAAGAATTATTTTTGAAAAGGAAAAAGGATTTATTGCGTCAGCGGCTTGGGTTTACGGTGGACCGGGTGCACAGGAATGGTCTACGGAATGGACGGCTGAGATCTAATCCTATCCAAAACGGATGGCCGAGATCAACTTGATCTACCGCGGTCTACGGTTGACGTCGACGATGACATTGGCGATGACGTCACCACCGGCGGCAGCTCGGCTACGCACGCTCGCCGGCGAACGACGGCGCGGCGGCGCAAACGGAGGGCACCTACGGGTAGCGGGCGACGCGGCGAACTCACCGCGAGCACAGACGGCGGCGGACGGCAACCAGACGGCGACGGCGACCAGGTTGAAGCGACGGCGACGTTCGGTTCGACGACGACGGCGGTGCTCCGGCGATCTTCGATGGAAACGGAGGGGTGGACGAGGACGGTGACGACTTGGCGAACCTGACGGTGGCCTTCCCGAGCGACGACGACGACCGGAGCGGTGGCGGCGCATGGCTGAACTCCCTTCGGCGGCGGCGGCGCACGAGCTCTAGAGGCTAGGGCGCTACGAGCGGCGGCGAGCAAAGGCGAGGGTGGCAGCGGACGGAGGAGGTCCCGGGGTCCTTATATAGGGGCTAGGGGGCGGCGATGGAGGCCCACGGCGGCCGGCGGCGAGAAGGAAAGATTAGGGTTAGAGGGAGAAAATCGAATCCGAATCGAGCTCGAATCCGACGATTTCCAAACGAAATTAGCGAGAGATTTCAAAAGAGAAAAGGAAGAGGGGATCCCGGGGATCATTTCCCCTCATTTGATTTGATCGGATCGGGAAAGGGGTGGGCGAATTTGGAAGGGGCGGCGGCGGCTAGGGCTCGGCTGCGGCGGCGCGAGGAGGAAGACGACTCTGACAGGTGGGCCCCACCTGTCAGCAGGAGGGAGAGGGGGAGAGCGGCGGCTCGGCTCGGCGGGCTAGATGGGCCGGGCGCTAGCAGGCCGGGGAGAGAGAGAGGGGTTTTGGGCCGACTTTCGGCCCAAAGCCAAAAGAGGATTTTTAAAACCTTTTTCAATTTAAATTATTCATGAAATGCAATTCCATTTATTAAAAATACTTCCTTGGCTCAAATAAATCCCAAAAAAATCTAGGAACTATAGAATCAAATGAAGTATTTAATAAAATTTTATCTAGCCCACTTTCATATTGGAATTTATTATTTAAAATTAGATCTTTTCTTCTAGGCTTTTAAAATCATTTCTAATAATTCCAATTAAACAACAATTTATAAATTTGGGGTTTTTAGGGTGTGACATGTATCCTTTCTGAAGCAAATCATCTACTTGCCTCTTGACCTCTACTAGTTCATTGGCTGCCATTCTATAAGGTCTCTTATGGATCGGAGTTGTTCTTGGTACCAGATCTATTCTTAATTCTATATCTCTCTTGGGCGGCATACCAGGTAAATCATCCGGGAACACATCCGGGTAGTCCTATACTATGGGAATCTCTTCCAAAGTTACTTGGTTCAGACTTGACCTTAAAGGCTCAGAAGGCAATGCGTGAACAGTTACAACTTGACCGTCATTGCTGGTGAGAGTTACTTTTCTATTGGCACAGTCTATCACACCTTTATATCGGGCTAACCAGTCCATCCCTAGGATGACATCAAGGTCTTTGGATTCTAATAGAATAAGGTTGGCTAGAAATGGTACTCCTTCAATCTCTATTCTGACGGAGGGGCTACGTTGTGACGAGAGTGCTTGGTTGCTGGGGGTACTAACCATCAACGGACGTCTAAGATCTTCTACCTCCATCCCGTGATTTCCCGCAAAACTCATAGACAAAAATGAATGTGTAGCACCAGAATCGAAAAGCACTATTGCAGGAACTGAGTTAACAGGGAACGTACCCAAAATCACATCTGGAGCACCTTGGGCTTTTGCAGCAGCAACATGACTGACACGAGCCTTGGACACTGGTGCGGCGGAGTTGTTCTGTGCAGGGACAACCTTCATGCGCCGGGGCTTCGGACACTTGTCAGAATAATGACCTGGTTCCCCACAGTTGAAGCACACTCTTGGCTTGTTTCCTAGCTCCCTCTTGGCAGGCTGATGCTGGGCTAGAGTTGCAACAGGACGTGGAGCTTGGTTGAGGTTGTTGTTGCCAGAATTGTTGTTGAAGAACTGACGCTGTGGACGGGCAACCGACGAAGATCCTCCCTGTGACACTGCCTGAGGTCCCATAGCAAGACACGGCCTCTGACTATTCCCCTGCTAAGCTTTGAAGTGAGCAATCCTGCGTTTCTTCTGCTCCATTCGGTTGTACTTGTCCTCCTGGCGAATGGCCATATCCACCAACTTCTGGAAATCATGATAATCCCCAGTCATTAATGGGTAAGAGAGCTCATCATTCAGTCCTTCCAAGAACTTCTCTTGACACTCTTCATCTGTACGTACATCTTCCGGAGCATAGCGAGCTAGACGATTGAATTCATGCAAGTATTCAGTGACAGAGCGAGATCCCTTAGTGAGCGCCCTGAACTCCTTCTTCTTGGGAGACACCACTCCCGATGGTATGTGAGTTTTCTAGAAAGCAGCAGTGAACTCAAGCCAAGTGATTGGTTCCGCAGTGGTCCTGTTGAGACGGAAGTGATCCCACCACTCAGAGGCAGGGCCATGAAGCTGATGTGAAGCGAAGGAGACTTTTTCTTGATCAGTGCACTGAAGCAGGTCCAATTTCTTTTCTATGGCGTGCAGCCAATCACTAGCCTCAATTGGATTGGTAGTGCTAGAAAAAGTGGGCGGCCTCACACGAAGAAATTCTGCTAACTTGTTCTAGGGAGGTGCATGGTTGTTCCCCTGGTTCTGCTGGTTCTGGAGTTGCTGCATCATCATGTTCATGAGCTGTGCCTGTTGGACCAGGACTTGGGCAAGCGTGGGATTCTCTCCATTGTTGTTGTTGTTGTTGTTGTTGTTTGGGCCATTCCCATTGCTGCGAGTAAGCACCATTTGGCATAGGCAGGAGCACAAGAAGAGAAACAAGGGGGAAAAACTACTTAGGAAAGGGAATTGATTTTTATTAACTTGACTTTTATTGATCTTAACTGAGTTTCATTATTACACAAAACTGAAGACTCTCACACAACTTAACTCAAACTCCCTAACACTCGAAAGCAAACAAACGCATGCATTTACATCCCAACAATGATGTAAACCACATGCAAGACCCACACACACAACCAAACTTAAACAAGCAAACTAACACAACGATCTAGGGTAACGACTTAACAAGGCGTTCTAGATCTTCCGGGCATCGGAGTTGATTGAAGGCTCGTTCGGCTTGCCCCCATCATCTTGAGTAGCTCCCCACTCGACCTTTGAATAGGTGCGCTTCGATTCTTCTCCATCATCATCACTTACGTTAACGACCGAAGGATTCGCTGAGACTGGTAGCGAGGGACAAATAGAGCTCTCTTCCTTGTGGTAAGACGAACCCTGGCCTTTTGTGGTGGTGCTTCTCCCTTCAACGCGGCTAGTTCCTTCTCCAAACGATCAACTTTGTCCTCAAGCTTACAGATCTTACCACGATTCCGGTCTTCACGATCTTGAGCAGCTAACACAATCTCAGCGCGGAACTCATCCATGGCCCACAGCATCTCAACCAAATGCCTTGTGGTAGCATCATTCTCAATTCCTGCAGGTTCAAGGTAGCTGCCACGGTCACTTCCCTGGGGTTGGCGAGGATGGTAGCGATACTCAGTGTCGGCCAACTGATCACTGTACCGATCGCGGAGCTCTCCTATGGCGATCCTTGCCACCTCCTGACAAGCATGAATGTAGTTTCCCCCTCCAGCCTCGAACATCACCGATGGGATGTCTTCATGATTAGTGTTCAAGGTGACCTTGACACGGCACTTCTCTTCATCACGGTCATGAGGAATCTGGGCATACAAAGGGGCAGTCCCAAATCCTATGGCGAAGGACATCGTACGCAACTCCTGGACAAATCCCTCAGTACCGAACAAGTACTCAGGCTTGAAGCGCGGCATCTAAAGACAAGTGAAAGGAGGGAGTTAAGACATTTATCCAATTAATAGCACAAGTTTTTGGATTAATTTGAATAAAGTTAGAAAATCAAAGTAAAAGGTAAATAAATATAGTAAACCAATCTTGCAAGATAAGTTGAAACAGTTGAAAACAGGATCACAAATTTTGCACTTTTGAATAACAGGTTTCAAAAGAAATAAAATAAAAGAGAGTTATAAAATCAACATGCTAAATTATATTGCAACATGATTGAATAAATAAATAAATGAAAGGTTGTAAAATCTCTGCTAGAAAGTGGGCCATTAGTACAGTAATAGATGTACAGTACTAACAACACAGGAATAATAAATAAATTTTGAATGAGAACAATTAAAGGGACTATAAACTGCATGTGCCATTAGCTTGGTTTAATTAAAAGAGAAAGAGAGGAGAACAGTTCTACTTTTTCAATCTTTCTAGAGGGCTTCTATAGGTATCCATTTGGAAAAACCTAGGGTCAATGTGGCTCTGATACCAACTTATGACGCCCGGAATTTCTATCCAAAATTCCAAACGCTTACATGTGTGTAAACCCTCGTCCAGGAATCAGCCGAGGCACACAATAACAAATTGATAATAGAGTGCAATAATTACTCAATAATGGTTGACATGATGTTGAGGTTGTGTCTTGTGGGTACAGTGGTACACCTCTGGCCAGAGTAAAACTATTCGAATAGCCGTGCCCGCGGTTTTGGGCGGGTCTAACAATGCCTTTCGTGATTAGTCTCATACCTCTCACCGTAATAAATGATGCTGTAATTGGTAATAACTTGTTTAGCTCCTGGTTTGGAATGGTATATTCCTGGTTTGGAGATAGAACTGTGCAGCCGGGAATGGTTGTTCAGGATGGTTGGGCCTATGCAACAGGTATGTTGTATAGCGATGGATTAATATTGTTTAATTAAATACTTTACTGTTTTATTAAATTCTGAAGTATTTATTAAATTCCATTTATGCAAATGAGACTATATTATACCATCCTTTGTTATCCCTTGCAATTGCATATTTGCTGTGTGGCTTGTTGAGTATGTCATATACTCACCTTGCAATCATTCATCAGAGGAGTTCTACAGTGATACTGAAGGTGTGAAGGATTAGGCGTAGCCCTGGTCAAGCTGCTTGTGGAATGGAGTCGCCTGCACCGTTTATCTTATTTTCCTCTTCTTAGATTTTTATTTTTTGAGAGGAACTATCTACTTAACAGGTACCCGAATAGAGATGGTGACAATACCCTCTGCATAACACAATTCAAAGCAGTGCACCATTCCTGGATCATAATCACCCCCTGATAAACAAGGCATGGACTCCCCAGCGACCCCCGTGGGCTTATCTCCGCCACTTCATAGTCTGGTGCTCTACAATGAACCATATTATACAAAAAGTAAAGCCGTTGCCCACGCTGGCTTGTGGTTGGCACGGTTAATGTTTCACAACCGAAAATCGTGAACCGGTCCTTAATTGTCATGAGCACGACCATCAAAACCATGTGCTCACAACCCACCATTGTCAGGTTTTAGTTGGCAAATTGATTAATTAACCAATCACGATCAACCATCGTGAGCTATCATTAAGCCATCATTAAATAATAGTGAATCATAAGATACCCCATTTATACGAGCTAGTGTCTCTAAGCATGGCTAAGCATTCTAGCACTTTAGCTAAAACCATATAATGTTCTAGCTAATCCAATTATTAACCAAGTGACAAAGAATAGGTAATCAATAATCAAAAGGCTATAACAAAGGCAATAGGTTATTTCCACTCAATGACATTCAAAAAAAATGCAATAGTTGAATAGAAACAATAGCTTTAAACGGGATCAACATGCTCAAAGGGTCGTTTGGGATCTGTGTGACTTGCCTTGCTGGCCTTGGAATTCTTCAAAATCTTCCCTTGCAAAATCGGACTCTCTGGGAATGTCGAAACCTAAGCATAAAAGATCAAAATCACCAAAACAGCACATAAAAAATCATGAACAGTACATGTGGATATTTTTAACATGTAGATCTCAATTTTAGAAAAATTTAGAGACTTGAACCAACTAAATCCGAGCTAAGATGAATTAGTTATGAATTTTTAAAGATTAAATCAGATTAAATCATTTATATAGATTTTAATTGAATTATGACGCAATAAAGAATTATTTTTGAAAAGGAAAAAGGAATTATTGCGTCAGCGGCTCGGGTTTATGGTGGACCGGGTGCACGGAGACGGTCTACGGAATGGAAGTCCGAGATCTAATCTAATCCAAAACGGACGGCCGAGATTGAATCAGTCTACCGCGGGTCTACGGATGACGCGGCGCTGACGCCAGCGGTGACGTCATCACCAGCGGCGACTTGGCACCTCATGCTCGCCGGGGAACGACTGCGCGGCGGCGCAAACGGAGGGCACCAATGGGTAGCGGGCGACGCGGCGAACTCACCGAGGGCTTGGACGACGGTGGACGGCAACGGACGGTGACGGCGGCGAGGTCGAAACGGCGGAGACGTTCGGGTCGACGACGACGGCGGTGCTCCGGCGGTCTTTGGCGGAAACGGAGGGCGGGACGAGGACGGCAATGACTTGGCGATCCCGACGGTGACCTTCCCGAGCGACGACGATGACCGGAGCAGCGGCAGCGCATGGCTGGACTCCCTCCGGCGGCGGCGGCACATGGCTTGACGCGGAGGCTGCGCTACAAGCGGCGGCGAACTAAAGCGAGGGTGGCGGCAGATAGAGGAGGTCCCGGGGGTCCTTATATAGGGGCTAGGGGCGGCGATGGAGGCCCATGGCAGCCGGCGACGGTGATGGAAAGTTTAGGGTTCGGGAAGAAAAACGAATCCGAATCGAGCTCGAATCTGGCGATTACCAAATGAAATTAGATGAAGTTTCTATAGGGGAAAAGATAGAGGAGATTAAGGGGATCATTTCCCCTCTACCAATTTGACCGGATCAAGAAAGGGGCAACGAAATTTGGAAGGGGGCGACGGTGGCTTGCACGGCTAGGGCGCAGCTGCGGCGGCGCGAGGAAGACGACGACCCTGACAGGTGGGCCCCACCTGTCAACGGGAGAGTGGAGAGCGAGCGGCAGCTCGGCTCGGTGGGCGGACTGGGCCGAGGCGCGCTTGGGCCGGGGAGAGAGAGAGAGAGGGGTTTTGGGCCGACTTTCGGCCCAAAGCCATAAGAGGGATTTTAAAACCTTTTTCTATTTAAATTATTCATGAAATGCAATTCCATTTATTAAAAATACTTCCTTGGCTCAAATAAATCCCAGAAAAATCTAGGAACTATAGAATCAAGATAAGTATTTAATAAAATTTTATCTAGCCCACTTTTATATTGGAATTTATTATTTAAAATTAGATCTTTTCTTCTAGGCTTTTAAAATCATTTCTAATAATTCCATTTAAACAACAATTTATAAATTTAGGATTTTTAGGGTGTGACATTTTCGAACCGTACCGATGCCGAGTTGATGAGATGGCACCAGGAGGGTAGGAAAAATGACGGTAAGATTTGACACCCTGCCGATGCTCGACAGTGGAAAAACTTTGATGCACTACACCCGGAATTTGCAAAGAACCCGAGAAACGTAAGGTTTGCCTTGAGCACAGACGAAAAGAACCCGTTCAGTGACCTAAGCAGCACATAGAGTCATGTCGGACCATCAGGCTTCATTCCATTCCATTCCATCTCACATCAGGGCACAACGAGATACATATCAAGGGGGACAGAGAGGCTACCAAGCTTAACAACGAACACCCAACAGGGGCTCACACACCTAGCCTTTCTCACAGAGATGGTGGAGGCGCAAGTGGATCGACCGGAAGTGGGGGGCTTCCTGCGAATCCTTCCCAACCTGTGGGATTGGATCATACCGGACTTCACGCTTGCCTGTGCGACTAGGGCGGAGGTGTTCCTGCGATTCATCTTCTGGTAGCGGGCTTCCAGATCCATGTATTGCTCTCGAAGCTCGTCCAGCTCCTCGAGTGCCAGCTCGTAGGCATCCTCGATGGTGCGGGCCAGCTCGGAGAGGAGGGTACACCGACTTTCTTGGGTTGGTCCGGTGAAGCGGAGGTGGTATCGGTTGTCGTCCTCAGAGCGGAATGGGTACAAGCTCAAAACATTGACTATACCCAGGGGGACGGAGAGCTTGCAGAATCGATACAGGGTGTCGCGGAACACATCGTAGGATGGCGGCGTCTAGGATGATCCGAGGGTGACGAGTCTGGAAAGAGATCATGATCATCTCTTTCTCTTCCTCTCTGGGGAAGGGGAGGAAGAGCTTCACCTTCCAGTACTTCTGGGATCCCCGGACGATTTGCTCGCCACGATAGATTGGCCCAGAAAAGAAACCGAGGTGCTGGAGCAGCTGACCCAGCTGCCAGGCATACCCAATAGTACACACCTAAGGGAGTACCTGAGGTGGTTGCTGAGGTGGTTCTGGAGGGGGCGCAGCTATGGTTACTGTGAGGTCTGCCATGGAGCTAGGGTTTTTCTGGCTAGCTTAGTTCAAAGGAGAGGGGAGGGGAGGACTGGTGCACTTTCTCAGGGTCGCTTGGGGCTCCTATTATAGGCACCAACCACTGGGGCTCCTGTGATAAGGTCAGTAGCTCCAGTGCTTATCCTGTGGTATGGTCGGTCCCATTTACTGGTGATGGATAGTGCTCTGCTGTAGATCTCGTCAGTCAGAGTTCCTGTAGGTCCTGTCGATCAGGGTTCCTGTTGCGTTCCCACGAGTGCCATCAGCACACAGTGGTTCCAGGTCTTCCGGGGTCCTTGAACGGTCAGACACTGTGCTGGTCCTTATTCCTTACGGTCGAAGCTTCATGTTGGTCCCATGCTTCTGTTGCCTCAGGTTGCTAAGCATACGAATGGCTTCTTCGCGGTCGGCTAATCATAATTAGGCCAGGTTGGATCTTGGTGCAGCTGGTTCTTAGTGCCCACTTGTTAGTGGTTGTCCTTTATCTTAAGCAGCACCAGATTTAGAAAATTGGGGAAAGAATCCACCGGGAGGAAAGATAAGGATTTGAGTTTGAAAAGGGGATGAGAAACTAACCCACAAAGATTGCCCAAAAGGTGGCAGCTACATAGCAAGGAAAACAATACACAAATAATGGATCGCTGCCCCTTATTGCGAGAACTCGCACTAGTGAGCGGCTTAATACAATGTCTACAACACACATCTAACGTTTTTAGTCAGTTCAGTCAGTGGTTAGGATAGCTCTAGCATACCTTCTATCTCTTCAACCTTAATCCTTATGGTCTGTATAGGAGTATTTGAATACTGGGGATAAGTCGAGATTTATCAAAAGAAATTTTTCAATAATACTTGAGAAGGGAGAGTAGTAAGAATCTAAGGTTTTATCGAAATAGGTTTTGAAAATATGTGGTTTATGTGTAATAGGCTACGCTTAGCCGATCCTAGGTCTTAAGGGTGGTCGCAAGGGTCCTTAGGTCCTGCAGTCGTCTAGCTCTGATACCAAGCTTGTGGGCCCCCGATTTTATGCACCGGAAACCCCATATGTTTTACAATACCATTCCCTAGACCAGTAAATGGTACACACATGGCACAGTTGTATATCAAAAGCTGACATCATTATACAGGTTAAACTATACATTAATAATACAAGGATAACCCAAATGGGACCCAAATAGACCGAGCATGGTCATATACATTACAAAATACCAAAAGAAGTAGATGAGATAGTGGAAGCGAAGCAGCGGCGGTCCAACGTACTCCATAGGCATCGACTGGTGAACCTAGGTCCCGACTCCACCGTCTTCAATATCTCTTCATCAACATTGTTCCCGTATGGTCGACTCCAACTCCTTTCTAAAAGATTTAGTTAAGCAAGGGTGAGTACCAACCTACTCAGCAAGCCACTACTACAGGATGCATTTAGTGCACACAGTGGTTCAAGGATGGCTTGGTATATTTACATAAAGCTAGTTTTCACAATTCATTTCACAAACCTATGACCTAGCAGTTTTAAGTGAAAAACAACATTAAGTTGATGTTGTCATTAATCCGTGAGGGTTCATCCACCTTCCCCAAGCCTCGCTTGGTCCGGTCTACCCTTGCATCCAGTTTTTTTCACATTCCAACCACAAAATGACCTTCCTGTCCAACGAGCAAAGTCACACTTCATTCTCAATCTAAGCAAGATTAAAATCTATGAGGCTAATCAAGAGTAGTACAAGTCCCGGCACTCATTAACCGCGAGCACGGCTATTCGAATAGATTTGATTTACTCACACTGCAATGGATGTACGCTTTTTAATCCTGCACTCCGCGACTTGCCTAACGAATGAGCCTAGTCCCAACAAATGAGACGTGTCACGGCCCGGTTTTTCAGTAAACCCTCGCATTACGGCACCCACTCCAAGGACTATGAACTCCCATTGCACCCCGACGCCCAACCCTACCTCGAGTCGGAAGGTGAGGGGAGTCCTGGCGCTCCCGATATCACAAGAAGTTACATTACATGTAGGTTAGGTGTGTTTTAAGTTTTGCCAGCATAACCAAACCAATCCACCACACTGCAACAACATCACATCATCACAAGTGCAGAACCACCATGATAGGGGTGCCGCCCCACGAGGATTTCTTAGTCCACCGGTTCTATACCCACTCGAGAAGTGTGGTCGTACTCTGATCATTTCCTGCATAGCTTCTTGACTTGGTCCTTAACTGACCAGGGCCTGCGCCGAGTCGTTTCCAGAACCACCCATATTCCATCCGTGCCGCCCCAGTCGAAAACATTTGTTTTATTAGGTTTTTGGTTTTCGCAAAGCTTTTTGTGCTGCGGCCTGCGAGTGGCGCTCATGTCTCCACCCGCCTTCTTTGGCAATCACTCTCGACAAGTGACCACCCCCAACACATTCATATCCAACTAGTATGGAGTGTACAATCGTCTATAAATAAGCAGTACTAAGCAATGTCAATATTTGACCACGTATAACAAATAGACTCGGGCAACAAAGATATATATAAAGGTAACAATATCAAGGAAATTAGCATGCAACTTTATTTATAAACAAAGCATTTGTAACATGGGTTCAACAGGCCTTGCTTTTAGAAATCGATATCTTCGAGAAATCCACATCTGTTGAATATCCGCAATATCCGATACGCAGTTAATACAAGAATACCAAACAAAATCCTCCAAATAAGGTACCAAACATTTCAAACCAGAAGTGCCGTTGGATATATCTCAATTTTAAAAGAATTCCGGAAGTTGAACGGAGTCAATCGGAGTCACAGTTTGCAAGATATGAATTTCCGAAGGTTATACGGATTAATAATCCGAGGAAAAGGTTTCCTTTCAATGAATATTCTTCGTGAGGCCGCTCTGTCAGTGGGATTAGAGAAGAATTAGGGAGATGTTTCAAACTTACAGAGAGGAACTCGGGTTGTAAGGGGATGTAGTATGAACTTGTAGTGGATAAAGAGGCCGCAAGTGGGCTCGGCAGGGGATGTAATAGGGAGATGAAATAGACTTTTCGGCAGCGTCAAGGTCCCGAGGAGTCACAACACAGTAGGCCCCACCGGTGGGTCCCACGGCTTTTTCTTTTCTTCTTTTTATTTTCTTCTCTCTCTTATCCTTCCTTCCTCTTGTCGGTATCTTCTCTTGCTCTCTCCCCCTCGTTTCTTTCTCTGCTTCTCGCTTCTTGTGCGCGACAAATTGGACATTACGCCACTGTAAAGAGTGGGTTTCATCACAATACCATTCCACGGAATAGTATCGTTAAAATGCCACTCCCAATGAATGCCAAACATTTGGTTTTGCCATATTCACCATTTTATAAAATTTTCATCATTTTCTACACATGGTCTGACCAAAATACCCTTCGGTCGGTTAAAGAAGACGAGTTGGGCTGGCATTGGAGGAGCAGCTCACCAGTCTCCGGGCGCATCCACGCCGAGCCGACGGCACGACACCGCGCGTGGAGCGGCGGCTCAGTGCGCTGCTCTCCAAGGGCCCGAACACGACGGTAGAGCTGTTCCTGATGGTGGCACTCCGCGCCGCCACCGGCTGCTTCTTGCCGAGCAACGCATCGGCTCCGGTAGCTTCGGCGCGGTGTACCGTGGTTCCCACCCCGCTGGCGGGGAGGAGGGAGGAGGATGGGTTGGACGCGACATAGAAGGGGCTGCCCGAGCTTGACTTTGACGGGAGCGGCTCGGCGTTGGCGGGTACGCAATCGGCCACCGCGGTCCGTATTGGTATTTCTTAACTACATTACTAAAAATAGTCATTCCAGCAATGGCGCCAGAAATAGTCCTGGTATATTTATAGTTACAGAAATAATCCGCAAGCGCACGGATATACCATTGTAGCATTTTTTATCCCAAGGTATCGTATTTTTTATCCCAAGGGAAGATAATAAGAGTGAACTTTACTAATGCACTTTATACATATATTACTTATAATTGTCAGAGCCTAAACAGGGTTTAAGTATAATATAAGGGTAGAGTGACACGAAGCAAAGCTATCCAATCCTCATAACGAATAATTCTACTAAGTGGAAGAAGAAATAGAAAGCACTCAATTCCTATACTTCTAGTATACACTTAAATCCTAACTTACATCTGTTAATGTACAATTATGTGGCCGATACCCCCTAACAGTGTCCTCCTGATACTTTGAGAGACTACCTCGGGTTGCCGAATTTCTTAAGACAACCTGTCATGGTAGTCCAACCGGGGCTAAATACGGATGAGTACTCTCCCCAGGAAATTGTCTTAGAAATATATACTAACAAGGAGGAATACCCGTACTGAGCTGTCACCATCAGCGGCCCACCTCTACTGTCCTGTAGCATATATACCTAATTAATGATGCTTAATAATCTAAGCACCATACTTACATTATTAAATACTACTCTATACCCGCATGCTAGACATAGAGTAACTGATAAATCAGACATTAAACCCGCACCATTACACCTCTCTGGTAGGCTACCCACACAATTAACATAATACAGATATAAAATAAGACTAGTACTTAAACAAAGTAGGCAAAATTTGTTACAGGACATCCGAAAAATATGTAATTAGCTAGGGGACATCGTAAGAACGTGTATTTGCTGTAAGGCATCATAACAAAACTGGTAATTAGCTGCTGGACACCAGCGGGATTATTTTATTATTTTTAGAGGGATAGGAGAGAAAAACAATCATTAAAGACCAGTTTGCCCTTGGCTCAAATTAATCCAATGTGGGCCCCACTATGAGTATGTCCTCCTCGTGTCGCCGTCGTAGGTGAAGTGGTGAACCCCACGTCGGCGCCGTCGAGCGTGCAGCTCGCCAGCCTCCGCGAGAAGTAGGCATCGAAACGGCCGCAACCGCGCACCCTGAGTGGCACAGTGGCTGCGGTGGCGTCGACAGCGCACTCCTCGACAGCGTCGCTGGGTGATGCCCTCCATGCCGTCCGCCCACGGCCTGCTGATCTGCCGGATGCTGTGCCAGTGGATGGCGACGTTCTCCGTCAGCAACGAGTTCTTGATGTTGATGACGATACTGTCCCTCTAGACGACGCTGATGGTGCGGCTCGGCGTGTGGCCGTTGATGGTGACGGCCAGCTTGCGGACGCAGTCCGGGGACGTGAACTGGTAGGTGATGTCCCAGTCGTGGCGCCGCGGCTGACGTGACGCCGCACAGCGCCGCAGCGGCGAGGAAGAGGCTGCAGAGGAGGCGGCGGCTACACCGCGTCATGTCCCCTCTTGCTCACAGTGGCAGCTGCATTGTTTGGTTTGCTCCGGTTGCTAGCTGCTCTGTCTGTGCATCGTTTTGAGTTACACAGGTGGATTTGGAGCTTGCCAAGTAGCGAGCTTGGGTTTTTGATGTTTCGAGATGTTTGGAGCCTGCTCCGGTACCGCTGCGATGGCATTGACGGAACACCTCGTACTCGAGCGCCCCGAGCATCACCGGTAGCGCGGCGCCGCACGGCAGCCGGACCAGCTCACGCGCCCGGTGCCGTCGTTGGCGACCAGCGCAATGGCGTCGACGTCGTCGGCGCGCACGGCGCCGGTGAGCATCGCGGGAAAGAATGAGAGAGGGAGAAAAGGATAATGAAGAAAAAAAGAAAAAAAATCAAAGGGTAGAAGCGTACTTACACATGTGTTTCACTCTTCAATTCTTCCAGATATAATAAAATAATCACGCGGGTGTCCAGCAGCTAATTACCAGTTTTTTGTGGTGCCCTACAGCGGAACACGTTCTTGCGGTGTCTCCTAGCTAATTACACGTTTTCTGGATGTCCTGTAACAAATTTTGCCAACTAAGTAAAGTACCGAAGATATATAAAGAAGAGTATTCCATTAATTTGGAAAGTATTACAGAAGAGATTACAAGAGCCGCTAGAGCCATACCGAAAACTCTTCCGAAGACTCCGATGACTTCCGAAAACTATTCTATTCTACTCCACTTAGTACTATACTACTAATACTAAAGTATGAAGAGGACTTTAGCTTGCTTGAGTGTGTTGAGAGAGTGAATGAGCTCCTCCTTTTATAGAGCCGGTATGACGGTTGTAGAAACACGAAATGTCGATTTTGCCGTTACAACCATCGTTGAGAAGCAATCCTGGACGTCCACGTGTAAGGCCAGCTGGAGCCGCAGCTGCCAAGGTTCGGCCGAACCTAGGCTGGCCCAGCAAGCCTCCAGCTTTGGCAAGTCGCTAGCAAGTGGGTCCCTTAGGCGGTTGTGGTAGTTAAAAGTCGGTTTCCGGCGGTTGCTTCTGATATGTGGGCCCTCCTTATCCATATGCTTGCTTAGGAGTGAGGTCTCTTAACTTTTATCTTTATTTTATTTGATAAATTCCTGCAACATGTTATTCTCCAAGTACAAGCGGAAATATATTATTTTGGAAATAAACATGCATTGTAAGTATAGCTAATTCTCCATTATTTTAGTTATATTGATGGTCGAAATTTGTCGGTAACGACCGTCAACAACCCCAGCACCCATGTGATCGTTCTCCCCCTCTTACCAAGAACAATGGGGTTTTGTTTATTAGAGTTAGCAACTTGATACTTGCATTCAGCGCGCGTGTTGGCTAAATTGTCTGTCTGTTTGTCTTCGGAACCCCACCATATTGTGATTTCTTCATAGTGAAACTTTCATATTCATTTAGTGTTTGTTCTACTTGTTCTTCGATTGCTTGCAGGAAGAGCGACCTCGTTGCCTGGTTGTTGTGCACCACAAGCTCGCGACAACAGACGTTGTATTGGTTGCTAAGGCGCAGCGTCATTAGATGGTTGTAGTTGGGTCGTGAACGTCTTCTTCATCCAAGTGAGTTATCCCCGCCTCCCATAGAAAGATCGGGACACAAACCCTCGCGGGTTCACATCATCACTGCTAGAGTGCCTCTTCCACCGCCAATCCGAACCACCGCCACTGTTGTAGCATCTGGCTGCTCACTGTCAGCAATTGGCATCACGCTAGGCTGCGGTGCTTCCACCTTCCGCTAAAATGCGCCTAGCAGTAGCTTGGCCACCCATCCGCAACCTCAAATCGGGGCCCAAACCTGCTTTCTCACACTCCCTAGTGAGTTCCGCTGCGAACTCAATCTCCAGCTAGCGTTTCTCGCTGCGCCGCGACTCCTCTCCCTCCCTTAACTCCTTCACCTTCCCGAGGTTGCGGCCATCCCCGTCCGGAGGAGCACCGCTGTCGGCCACCTTCCCTTCTCCCCTACCCGTCGCGTGCGAACGGTGAGAATCCTCTCCTCGTCTACTCCCGCGCCACCTCTCTCACCGCCGCTGACCGCCGCCGGCCACCTCATGTGCCATGTCGTCGTCTTCTTCCCTCGGTAAGCACACCGTCACACTCCTTCCCACCTTCACCGCTTCCCATGTGCGCCGTCGTGCCAGTTGGTCGTCACTAGTGATCATAGGGCTACGCGCCGCCGCTACCCAGCCAGCCAATTGTCGAGCCCCACTCCCACTTGCACCGGTCATCCGATTCAACTCGGGGGAATTTGGGCCATCCACGTGGCCTCCCGGTGCCACCTCACTATGCCCACCCAAAGTAATAGCTCAAGTAGGCTCAAATATGTAGTAAATGAATAGCAAATGCTCAAATCAGATAATGTAAAGTTGAAAAATCATTCAAAATCAGTACCATGTTGGTCCTAGGCTCGAAAATACTATACGCGCAAGCCTAGATACAAACGGTACCACAAGATAGCACTTGTAGGAGATGACAATAACAAGCACACGATAGCGGCGATGACAGTGTTAGTGACCCTATCAAATGTAAAATTGACAGTGATCCACTTGTAGGAGATTATTAGGTAGTTGTGAGGGCAATAAGGTTAAAAAAGAGACGACGGAGACATTCTCAAAGAATATAAGCATTTCTAACAATGAATCTGGACATATCTATATCAAAATTCATAGCTAGAAGTAGTTATATTTTGGGACGAAGGTAGTAAACACAAACATTACTTCATTTGAAACGAAAATAATCTATATAGCACATACAAGGGAAACATTACGGATTAACAATTGTCAACCTTCCTAATATAGGAGAACAGCTGTATTTTGTTAACCATATGTGTCGGACATATATCGCATCAGTTAGTATGGCTGTTGTCGGCATTTAGCTTTCTTTTGAACCCTTGACACTAATGAACTAGAGATCCAAGACTTGTTCATCTCAGCAATTTCACCAGAGCGCCAACAACACAGACGACCATCTTCGCCACCTGTCCATCCAAAAATGCCCCTGTTTTGCCCAGTATGAGTGTTTGCGGCTGGATATACGGTTCTAACAACGTCTGTATGGCCTCCTTCAAGGATAGCTTCTGCGGAACCTATTGCCCCTTCAAGACCAGCTCTTACAGGGAAGTAACCTATTGTCCCTGCAGTTGTGCCGCCAATCACCCATAACTTGTCGTCGGGCAGAGAGTAGTGACAATCAACAAAATAGTCCACCTACAAAATATAGTAAACAGAATTAGACGTTGAGAATAAATTGTCTAGGTAATTTGCCTCCCTGGACTGCTATATTGCATTGCCAACCACGCTAATTAAACAATGAAGCATCATGGGCAGCCACATCGTGTAGTTTCACATTGTGGCAGCAATCCCTCTGTTTCGCCACATCAACCAATCTAGAGAGAAGCAGGAAAAGCTGAGTTGACGTTTAGACTAAGTAGGTGGACAGCAATGGAGGCGTAGTGAGCATAGTTGAAAAAACCGGACCGGTGGATGACCCGGTGAACACCTCGGTTCACCGGTCCAGCGGTCGAACCGACGGGTTGGACGGTTGAACCGCGGTTTAATAAGGTCATCTAGTTTATATGTTTTGAACTTTTGATACTTGCACATAAGGGCACGTGGTGGGATGGTCAGCGCAGCCGGCTTACAACCTGGTGACCAAAGGTCGAATCTCCTCCGTGAGCGATTTGGCATTTTTTCAAAAAAAACAAAAAATCGTCTTGGTAGGCTGAAGAACTAAATGGGCCTTCGTGTGGCCCATTTACACTCTCGCATGTCTTAGCCCGGTTCAACCGATAGCAGTTTATTGTCCGTTTCACCTCAAAACCAGCCAGTTCAAGCGGTTCAAACCGGTTCGATTACATGGCCGGTCTTTCTATTGAACCGAACCGAGCTAACCTCTGGTTTCGGTTATTTCCGGTTCAAACGCCAGGCCGGTCCGGTTTTTCACTATGGTAGTGAGGTCCCGTAAACGGGAATGTAACACTTGCAACAACAGTGACAAGGCATCTAGAGGAGATAGTCAGTTCAGTAAGCTGTGAAAAATAAAGATCAAGCAAATTTTGGGTTCATATGAGAAGATGACAAGAGGGTGCAACATAAAATGATGCATGAGGATATTGGATTGGCTCCATGATTGGAGAGAATAGGTTTCTGTAGCCAGCAAGAATGGTGACTGGAATGGAGAGTTCCCTATAGTGTCTCCACAGTGGAACTGTGCAAGGAGTAAAGAAAGACGGTCACGCACTCTATATACCCTAAACAAGTGCATTGGAGATTATGTCAATGTCCTAAGCAACAAGTAAAAAAGAATAGAGGGAGTATATCTAAAATTTGGCTAGTTCTGGAGTTAGTTGATGAAGACGATTACAGATATAAGGTGCTACAATATCATTCATTTCGTGAAGTTCTGTAATCTTTTTGTACCATGAGCCAAATGAAGAAAGCAATGAACTAATGAGGTATGATTGTTTGAATATCATAACTCTCTAATATTAATATAAAAAAAACTGTCAATTACCAAATACCACACTACATGCCAACAAATGCTGAGTAGCTAGAATGTATAAAGGCAAATATTAGAAACTCACATGGTCAAGGTTCCACCTATCAGTTGCCAAGGAACGAGCATCATCTATATTCAGTTCTCTACTCCCATCATTCCAGTCCCAGGTACTGTGAGAATTCAACAGCAAAAATCACAATTAGACTTTTGTCCTTATTTATTTATTTGAACTTTGAAATATAAGTCAGATGACATGACATTGCCAAACCAGAGAAAGCAAACCGAATAAACTACCTTAATGTTTCAATGTGGCTCAAGCACCAGATCTTCTGGTATGTGTTGCCGAAAAATCCCACTTTTGCAACAGAAGTCTCCACATTCATAACCTAGGGAAGATCAGATATCAGAGAACTATCACCCAAAATTGACATCTTCATACAAATAACCTCATGCAGAACCATTAAAATTAAAAAAAAAATACTTCAAAAGGGAGATATTGTAATACCACAATTGAATAGTACTAACAACCAAGAAAAGAATAGGCAAAACTAGAACTGCATCCGTAACATACAAGAATTGTAAGCTCTATTGTATGAAGATTAACAAAGAACTATGGAGATTAACAGTAGCATTGTTATAAGAAGCGGTGAGGAATAAAATTGTAAGCTCTATCATGTACTTCACGAACAAATAACAGCATTTTACACACATGGCCAGTTATTGAAGTTACAAAAAGGGGAAAAAACATCATGCGCATTTGGCATCGTCATATGAAACAACAAAGGAACATAACTTGAAGTACTAATGGGATACTTCAGTAAACAACAAACATCAAAGTATCAAACCATAACCTGACATAGCAGGATATGTAAGACAAGGCATTTGGGCACAGGAAACAACTAAAACATACAGATAGCAAATGATTGTCCTCGTTCATGTCACCATCAGTGTCAAAAACACATATTAATCCATCAACTGCTGCAGAAATGAGTTTGCTATGCTGATGTGGTGCAAATTTTACCTGTCCAAAAAAGGTGACAACATAAAAATTTATAATCACCCAGAATACAGAAATAGTATGAGAGGAACAGTAGCAAATACAAGATATTTTCACAATAAAATGCATTCAAGTGATTCAGTAAGCACATTATCAAAATGTTTAGAGTAAGTGATGAAAGTAGTTGTCTCCTGTGATATAAAAATAGTTGTCTCCATGAAGAGTAGAAAACATACAAAACCATCCAAGCATCACTTTGTAAAATATAATGGTGCATATTTGATATCTAGTCCATCAATCTAAATGCTGATAATGCATGGTACGGAGACAGCAGATCATTAGATCATGATTTTTATATAAAAGTACTGTTTGCTTCTAGGACCATTTCGATTGGATATCCGCATGCTCACATATTTTGATAGTATACACATGTAGTCTCCAGCATTAATGCCTTCAAATATGCCAGCAGGATGACTCAGTTCTCACTTGATTAAGGCTGTGTTCGGGAGGAGGTTCCCAGCACGCAAAACAAAGCTTGTATTATTACATGATTAATTAAGTATTAACTTTTTTTTTGAAAAATGGATTAATATGATTTTTTTAAAATAACTTTCATATAGAAAGTTTTTGCATAAATCCCACCGTTTAGCAGTTTGAAAAGCGTGCGCGCGGAAAACGAGAGATGTGTTGGGAAAATGGGGGGAAGAACACAGCCTAAGTGTTTTTATATAAAGGTGATGTTATGGAAGGGTTCCTTCACAACTGTTCATTGGAGAGCCTATGATCGTCTACACAAGATTCCGTTGGCATACAGTTTCATCGACATGGGTCACCAAAGACTTCAGCCGTAGTTACTGCCACAGCTTGAGGTTGAGATGCCTTGCCACAACAGATGTAGTGCACGAACAGTATCATGTACTGTAGCAGTGTAGCAATACAATTAAGGTTTAGGATTTACCTTCCATAATAAATCTATTGCCTCAACCAATCACATCTATTGTGTCAATATGGCTTAGTTATTTGGTATTATATCTATTACTCCCTCTCCCAAAATACAACTTCTAGCATTCAAAATTTATCCCAAAATAGAACAACTTCTCCACCTACAATTCCTTTTCAACAAAACACAACCTTCCACCATTCAATTTTTTTCCACCTACTTCCTCTTCTTAATCAATCATTCTCCCATTTAATACCACCTACTTTCTTTAATACCCGTGCCCAAGTCTACAACTCCTTGTATTTTGGGACGGAGGTAGTAGTTAGGAATGTTCAGTTAGAAATTAGAAATATGGTGTGTTAAGGTAGAGATACTATTCATGGTACTGTTCACGTAAGTGCCTCCAGTACTGCAGCAAAAGAACCTCCCATATAAGGGACCCATGTAACCCATGTAAGTAAGCAATAAAGAATCATAAAGTAGGTGTAGCTTGATCAGGGTCTACTGGCAATGAGGACAAGCCTAGTACCGATGAGAGTGATCTCACTTCTATCCCAGTCTTTAGACCCTTAACCCATCCATGAATTAGTGTCCATAACAGATGAACACATTCAGTGTCTGCTCCAAAAGATGAAGTCACAAGGTGTAATGCTCAGTTGCTCACAGCATTAAGCCATCAAGTCGAGTCAACTCACAAAAGGTCAGTTTGGGTAATTAGTCAGATGACTAGTCGGTGACTAGGCAGCAGCATGCATATTAGCATGACATCAAGATTGCACAAATGATCTTTCTGCACATAAGATCTAACTATTGATGCAGCCAGGTGTCCAATACCTCTTAGATTGTGAATACTCTCCATTCACCAGGACCAGAGCCCTCCAAATTCCACAAATGCAGCTACCAAATGAAGCAGCTATGAAACAGAACAGCAAGTAAACAAGCTTTAACATTGATCCTGCTTGGTCCATGATTCCTATTCCTCCAATTAGGTTAAACATTACATTCCTTTAACAGGTGAAACTGATTCATGTACCTAGCCTGAGGCTGCATCATTCAAGTCAACACTAAACAAGAGCTATCTATTGCAAGGCGTCTTTTAGTTGAGATAGTTATGCTCTAAACAAGAGCGGTTCAACTGCCGGTTCACATGGTTCGAATGTTGAACCGGAAGTGCTATATTGTATGCATATTCTCCATTTGTCACTTGCGAAAGTTAGCTGGACAGTGGATGCGTAGAGCTTTCAACCAGCTGACCTGTGTTCGAACCCCCATTCTCTACCTTTTTCTTGCTATTTTCAATAAGTACATGAACCGTGGGCCTTGTGATCTTTGCATGCACAAGGCCCTTGACTGGCCCATCAAGGCTCATCCTCTCTTGGCATGATAAACCGGCCGGCTCGGTTTGCCTTAGTTCACCGGTTCACATGAAAACCATCCAGTTTAGACGGTTTGTTCCACTTCACATGCAGGGGCGGTCTTTATAGCAAACCAAGCCATCCAGACCTCTGGTTCTGGTTTTTTCGGTTTAACCCCCCGGCCTGTCCGGTTTTTTGTACTATGGCTCTAATAATGCAATGAGTCAGCTACTTTACATAAATACACAATAACATAAAAATGTATGACCAATTTTATTTGTGGACTACTTGCACCCAAATATTTTCTTGAACAGATTGTTCCATTAATGTAGAGAAGGAACAAACAGTCCTGAGTAACAAAAAGAATGCAAAGTAAAATATATGACATAGAACAATACATACTTGAGTCACATCATCCATGTGAGATTCCTCTAAGCATGCTAGCTGTTTAGAATTTCTCCAATCCCACAATAGAACCTACAACCAACAAATTAGAATGAGACAACAAGAATCAAAACAAGTGTAACATCATAAGATTCTTTTTTCTAGAAGTCACGTCACAAACATATGGAAGTAAACCATCCTGGTATGTTAATCAGATAAATTTTGAGATTGAGATAGTTCATAGTTGGAACTGGTTTTGGAGATAATTGGTAAATATAGCTACAGGGGCTGGAATAGAGAGGCTATTGGAGATGCTCCCCTTCCCTTGCAATGGCTGGAGACACCGATCTACAGCTACAATTGCCTTTCATGCAAGAGACGGTGCACACAAGCATCAGAATGGCTGAGCAAACAATAGTCCACTATTCAGAAATTGTACATCTAGCCATCATTCTCAATTCTCAGTTACTTTGATGTTTCATCTTGATCTATTTGAACACCAGATTGAAGCATTCAACAAATTAGTTTCATCAATTTATTATGGTTTTAGCCAGTTTTTGCCAAACAAACAGACTTCCGGGATTAGAATTTGTGGCTTATAATCCGAACAGTGGATGGTGCAGTTCATTACTTTTGCTCTAGTGTTTTCAGTTAAGTGAGAATGTAAACAGTCCTAATATCTGTGAAAGAATAAAACTCAACTCAATTACCTGGGAATTAGAACCGGCAGCAAGTAGGTTACCACTTGATCCACCAAAGGAGAAGCTGAACAATTCTTGAGAACCCCTTAGCAAAGATATCTATGCAAAACATTTGAACCAGTGATGGTTGAATTTAGAAATATATATAATTACTTAAACCAATTATAATACTAATGAAAACAGCTAACAGACTGGTCGTACAATTAAGCCAATCGCACTGCTTAATAATGTTAAATCAGTCCTAGTAATGTTATATTGAAAAGATATGGACAACAAATAGAGTATGAAAAGCAGTAGTAGATGCAAAATTTTGTCTGTATAATTTAGCATAAGCACAAAAACAATATCATGACAATTTATAACCATATACACCGAATATTGATGTTAGTTCCATGAAAAGGCAACATCAATTGTGATCCAATTATCAGCAGAACAGAGACAAACTTAATTGCACAAGATTGAGTAGACTATTAGAATTTACCAGATATAAAAGTTGCATTCGGGAAGGTCTTTATGTGTAACAAAAGGCCATGCATTTACATTTTACCATGTAAAAGATAAACTCAAAAAGATGATTTCATGGAAATACTACTGAGCAAGAAGTGCATAAGCTAGCACAGTGGTTGTGCTTTGGGCCGTATCTCGAAGAGATATACCAAAAAACTGGAACTTAAAAGAATCAAATTTGATTGTCCTCAACTCAACATGTATAATTCATATCTGACCAACCATCCACCAGCGCCCAAAATATGTAGACAGGTCTAAGTTGACCCATTAATAGAAGATCCTTTAGGAGAATGTGTCGGGGGGTTGCAGACCACAACATCATCACTAACTCCTTTTAAGTAACAGAACTAAGTATGTGATTTGTCAGCACATTAACATAATGAATAGTGTGGACAGTCTACTGTACCCATCTCAAGTACTGCAGTTCTCTCATTTCCCTCCAACTATCAAGCAGGACAAATAGCACTGCCAACTATCAATAGCAGGCATATCTCTAAGACTATCCAAAGGTGGTTTAGCTGATTAGGTGCTAAAAGTGCAGTCCAATCAGCAAAAGATGGTGATTCCCACATGCCAGCCTCAAATTCTTCATCTCCCTCCTATTACCACAGGTCCCTGCTGTTGGCTGCCCCTAAACAATGAACTGCCATAGTTTCTGAATGTGAGGATCCCCATCGCCCACACACAGTGCCATTTGTGTAGTCATTGACACACTTGATGACTCCTGGCCACAGTAAAGGTTGGCCTGCTTCTCATGCTAGGCCGAAGCTAATTATGGGGTCCTCCAATACGGCGGCAGCTGGCCTGACCAACAAGAGCAGGGTGATGTGGCGTCAAACCGGGTGGAATTGGACCAGGGGGGAGTTTGTTTGGTATTGATAGTTAAGGGGTGTCAGTTATTCCATAGTTAGAAGTTGAAAATTAATCAAATACATCAGCTGGCAAGAGTAAAGTATACTTATTCCCTTAA
This sequence comes from Oryza glaberrima, assembly GCF_000147395.1. Taxonomy (NCBI): domain Eukaryota; kingdom Viridiplantae; phylum Streptophyta; class Magnoliopsida; order Poales; family Poaceae; genus Oryza; species Oryza glaberrima. Next base: position 10,129,906 of record NC_068337.1, on the reverse strand, counting down.
TTATGCATTTGATAACCAGATTAGGAAAACAGACCTGCTTAAAGCTTCTTGTATCCCAAGCTCTTATAGTTCCATCTGAAGAACAAGAACAGATTACTTGTGGGGATGATGGGGCTGAAAAGGAAATTTCATGGATTGTTCCGCTGTGTCCAGTGCATTCACCCAAAAATTGCCCAGTTGCTGGAGAATATAATTTTAGTGCATTTGTTGACAAGGAAACTGCGAGCGTAGAGTTCTCCTGACTTGTTACCAGATATATGAAATAAGATGCAGAGGGCATAAGTCCTAAAGCATGCATAATATCAGCAGTACATACAACATGCATAAAAAAGATGAAAAGAGAAAAGGATGAGTATGGATAAATTTCAAGTTGCAGAAAACTACACAACCAAAATATATGTACTCAAGTGCCAAGTGTCAAAGTGTGTGTGGTTTTCTGTAACTTGGACCACAAAAAGTGTAGTTTTGTGAAATTTACTCATGATAATATAACAGCAACAACAAAGACAGGAATAATGTGGTCTTGAAATCTGAATGGTCCTTTTTGCATGTCATGGAATTCGTAATAACATAAAAGCATACACCTAATAGCACACCACGGTTATTAACATCCCAAACCAAAGCTAAAGTGGTCGACAAGTATCATCTGAAGCTAGTGAAATCCATTTAAACGGGTAAAGAATTTGCAGTCTGAAATGAACCAGGGTGGGGGAAGGGCGCCTACCAAGAAGCTATCTGGAAGACGTAGTCGTCGCCGAAGTTGGTCTGGATGCTGTTCTTGAGGCCCAAACGTCTCGAGGAGATGCCGCTGTTAGGGCTTGGAGACGAGGAGTTGGACGTCGCGGGCGAGGATGTCCCCATGCATAGGACGGCCTCTGCCTCTATCTCCACCTCCATCGCCATGGCCGCCGCCGTATCCTCTCCGCCTCCCTCCATCGCGCCGCGCAATCCCTTCCTTCGCCGCCTGTGGGTGGCTCGATGGAAATGTCTCAGCGAGAAGGGTGGATGCGCCTTCTTTCCGGGCGACTGGCGGCGAAGGAAGTAGGGAACGGCCGGCGGAGGGGCCGACCACGCGACGCGAGCCTCGACTAGCGAGGAAAGCCGAGAAGCGACAGCAGCTGGCGGCGTGCTGTACGCGTGCGGGTATTGGACTGGTACCCTGCTAGGGTTTATTGATGGGCGTAGTGGGCTTGTTTTGATCTAATTTCTGGGGTGAAACTGAATAAGTTGGGCCCGTCCCGTTAGACCATTGGCGTGGTCCGAAATGAAAAAGTTCACCCAGGTCCCTCATCTAAGGGTTGAGGTTGAATTGTGTCTCTCAATCGTAAAACTAGATATAACATAACGTATCCCTCATCATCCAAAACTAGTACAAACAAGATCCTAAAACGGTCTGGATGGTTGTTTCGGCTGATGTGACTGGTTTGAGTTGGTTCTCATCCTATGTGAGCATGGCATTGGAAGCAAAATTAAAAAAATAAAAACAAAACATATGGGGTCATATGTCAGTCAAAAAAATAGATTAAAAAAAAGGAGAAATGAGGGAAGGACGGCGAGCTCCCTATGCCATGCCTCATCGATGGTCGGTAGCAGAGGCACTAGGAAGAAGAAGGGAGAAGGGGGATGGAGGAGCCGTCTGCAACATTTTCACACCCTGATTTTCGTTTCAGAGATTTATAAATTATTTAATAAATTATTTCTAGAATTTATACTAAGTACACATTAATTTACTTAATTTACAAGTAAAGTGTGTAAACTAAATTTTCCCAAATAAACATGGTTGGACTTAATTTTTATTAAATTCTTCGTGATAAATTACAGTCTGAAATTTTATCGGATTTTTCAGAGCTCAATTTTTAATTTTATTAATACAAAGATCATTTTAACATTTATTTAAATGAAAAATAATTAAAATCCATCAGTTCTCTCTGGGGCGAACCCGGCCCACTTCTCCTCATCTTTCCGTTCACATGTTTCCCTCTTGCCGGCTCGCTTCCTTCCCTCGTCTCTTCTCCTTTTCTTTTGGGCCTCCTCCCTCGCTCCTCCCACTGACATATGGGCCCAGACCCAACAAGTCAGGGTCGTCTTCAAGCTCGGACGGGAGTCCTAGCTCCACCACGATGCCACCCCAAAGCCGCAGCCTTCCTCCACCCAATTCGGTCGAATCCTTAGAGATTTTACGAAATTGTTTGAGGGGTTTTTGTCCCCTAGATCTCCTCTTTTCGTTTCACCAATAAGGGCTTGTTCGGTTGGGGCGGGAATGGCCAGGATCACAGCCCAACTCTCATGGATCATCTCGGTGTGGAAAGGATACCGACTACAAAAAATTACGTGTTCGATTAAGCCCAGTCGGTATTTTAACCCAACCCATCTCGATGTTTCCCCTGCGCCCCGGCCCTGAAAAAAAACATCTCCGGAGCGTGTGGAAAATACCCTTGAGGGGAGGAGGCAACATAACGAGAGGAGGCGCTGCTGCGGAGCGCAGCACGCGGCGTGACTCGGACACGACGGCGACGGCACGGTCTCTCCTCCGGTGGCCACCTTCTCCCCGGTGAGTTCCTCCCCTTCCCCTCTCCCCTCCTCTCCTAGGGTTAGGGATTCTGCGAGCGCGCTACTACTGTGGTGGTAACAGCACACGGTGATGGCAGGTGTGGCGGAGGACACCGGCGTATCACATCCTCTCGCCATGGCAGTGGAAGCTCTGCCGCAACGGCAAGGGAAGCCAGGAGGACACGATTTCTTGATTTATTATTGATTTCTTCCACTATTTCTTGATTTGTTCTTCTTCATCGCAAATTGCTTATAATCGATTATGCGATATCTTGTTTGCCAGTCAAGTAGCTTGCTCTTGGATTTGTCTGAGAACATAGGAAGATTTTTGTTTGTTCCTTGATAGATATGGAATTTTTCATGCTGACATGATTAAGACCACTCTCAATTGATGTATTTCACACTTCAACTCCATGAAGTCAAGGTTTAGAAGAAAATACCAAGTTTGAGCAAAAAGCTACATAAGCTTCTATTTTAAACACTTTTCTTCAAAAATGCAAACACACACAAATGAAGATGGTTTTGGTGAGAAATGACTATGAATGAATATTATGCACTCATTTGAGCTAGTATGATGCATTTATGCAACCCCAACAATGAGAACTCATCTAAGTGCTAGTAGTGGCCATTTATGGTCTAGATAATATTTTGGATAAGATTGGGATCTAAATTTATTTTGATCGGTTGGCCTTTCAGAGAAACTTTGAATACCATAAATGTTTGAATTAGCCAACCCTATCTTTTCCGTTTTGAAACCATTTCCAAATTCCTTTTAGAATTAATTGTACAAAAAAATTGAAGTTAAAAGCTAAAACAAGATACTTAGAGCTACATTTTTAGTTGAAATTCATTTTTTTTTTGAAAATTAGCTCTTCTTTGAAATATAAAAGTATTGAGAGATATTTGAAACACACATTGAGATCATTTCCAATTAGATTTTTATAGAAAAGCTATAGTTTTCAAAATTTTCATTTTTGGCTAAAAAGTTTATTTTGAAATTACCAACTAGCACTTAGCCAACTTGAACACATATATGAGATGTGATATACATGGATATGAATGAGCATTAAACAGTCATACATCACAACCTATCTTGCTTAAGAATGCATAAATGATGACTTTCACATATGCAAGAAATGTTAATTCTTAAATGCTATGAGAATGCAATGTAACCTACACAAGGTTAAATACAAGATAATTCGTTGTAGATACATGTTACCGAGATGACATTGGTTCTTTACGTGAATTTTGCAATGGTTGGCTCCAAATTCCGAACTTGGTGAGATCCACCATTTCTTTCATGAGTCATACCTATATTCTCATTGTAGCACATTTTTGTCCCCAACAACATTGGGTCCATAAAGGTAAGTCACACAAGACTTAGGCACCCAAATGAATTTTGTGCTAGCATGTGGTGAACTAGTCACCCTAGTAGCACAAATGTCATTTTTTGCCTTCCTAAGCAAATCATAATCAAATGAGGAGTTTAGTTTAGAAATGTTACTCAGAGGACAATTTTTACCAATATGTCCCTTTGCACGGCAATTGTAGCAAAGTCGATTCTTGTCTTTACATGGTGTCTTCTTCACCACATCTTGCATTTTACTTGCTACCTTGCTATTAAGCTTCTTCCTTGATGACACAGAGTCATCCTTCATGTGGGGGCATGATGCAACTTCATGACCCTTCTCATTGTATCCATAGCACTTCCTATTGCTTCTTCTTGTTCTCCTCTTTGGAAGTGTGGCTTGGTCATCAATCTTGTTGAAACACATCAAGGCATAGTGTCCCACTTTCTTAGACATGAAGCAAGTAATGGGAGTTTTGATCCAACTTTGAATTTGTCCCTTAATCTTGTTGTTGGACTTATTGTTTTCTTGATAGAACTTGGTGCAAGCTACTGTTGATCCCCTCTCAAGCTTCTTCACCATGTTCCCACGGGTATCTTGAGAAGGTTGAGCATTGCCCACAAGTCCATGATCCATGTGCTTCTCTCTTTTTCCTACACAATCCAAGTCACATGTAGTGCTCGGGGAAATGTTTGTGTTGGAGCAACAAGTGTTAGCACAAGTAAAATCAACTTGAACATGTGGCTCATAGGATTTTACCGTTGCAATTATCACCTCATGAGCTATCTCTACCATGGCATGAGAATCTACAAGGTTCTCATGAGAACACAAAAGTTCATCGTGTGTTTCTTGTAAATCCATATACTTGTTAGTGATCTCCTCAAGTTGAGATTTGAGCTCTTGATTTTCCTTCTCCAAAGATGCTACACAAGCAATAGAATTAGTGGCACAAGCAAATTCATTTTTCCAATTTTTCATACCTCATAATTAATGAAGAATTAGATCCCTTGAGTTTCTTGTGTTCATCGGCTAGACCCTTGATTTCTTCATTTTTCTTAATGAGGCATGCTTGTTGCTTCTCAATAACCCTCATGAGTTTGATCACCATTGTTGTGTCCTTCTTGTTCAAGTGATCAACCACGAAGTCATCATCATCACCCATAAAGCACACATGATCTTCAGCAATGGAAGATGAACAAATTGATGATGTGGATTCTTCAATTAACCATTAATGTTCATTCACTTCTTCCTTCAAAAGGTTAGTTTCACAAATACTATAGGAAGTAGAGCATCCATCCATATCATCCTCATGCACACATTTAGTGCTAGGTGATATGCATGAGTCAACAACACTATGAAATATAGCAATTTCATTATCGGTGTTATTTGAGTCCAATGGGAGAGTTGGAAGATCATCAACCTTACTCACCAATTTATTACCTTGCTCATAGTGTATGTTGATGAGATGGATGATGAGGTGAGATCTTCTTGGTCGGAGGAGATAATCACTTGGGACTTGTCATGATGAGGTAATGAAGTAGAGCAATTCCCAAATGATGCTTCCACAAGAGTATCCTCTCCATCACATTTAGACTTGTCATATCTTTCCTTTAGTGTTATCCAAATGAGATGAGCATCTTCAAGTGGCATGATGGTTTTGAACACATATTCACTCAAAGCACTAAACAAAACATTAATAGCTTGAGCATTGAGATGTGTGCATTTCTCTCCCTCTTCAAATGATAGCTCTTTATCATTAGGAGGAGAAATACTCACATCTACAACTCGCTCTATATGAGGACCCATGGCCCTAAACACATTAAGCACATGAATACTCCAAGATATGTAATTTGAACCATCTAGGAAAAGAGGTTCTAGGAACATTTCACCTCTTGTCGACATCTTCTCTCGGGGCAGTAAAGCCCAAAATGAGAGACCTCGCTCTGATACCAATTGAAAGGACCTTGATGTCACCTAGAGAGGGGTGAATAGGCGTCACGCCCAGAAATTTAGCCCAAATTTCCAAGCTATTTTGTGTATTAAATCCATGTCCAGGACAAGACAGGGTACACAAAACGACAAGTGATAAACAGATCCAAACGTAAATAAAGCAAAAATACTTACAGAAGAGGCACTTAGTCCTCGCACCGAAATGAAAGTAGCAGCAGCGGAAAAAGGCGATCCTAGCGAGGCTTCAGCTCCACTCTACAGGCAAAACTCAACTAGGGTCTAAGCCTTGGTCCTCTAACTTCGTCTTCAACTCAGAAGCACTACACTTTTGAAAAGGGGGAACAATAGCAAGGCTGAGTACAACCACCATACTCAGCAAGCCACACCAATGATGCAGACGTGCAATGGGATACAAGGATGGCTTGTGGCTATTTGCATAAAGGCAGTTGTAAAACATTTTATTGAGCAAAACAGTAAAACTATTGATTAATTAAAGTAATATTAAATTTCTACTGATCAACACTACACCACGTTGAATAGGCCCAACCAACCCACCTGAACTACAATGCATTGGGTCGATTTATTAAGTGTGAGACTAATCACGGTGAATCTGGTCGATCACCTATAACCGCGGGCACGACTATTCGAATAATTTTACTCTAGCCAGAGGTGCACAACTGTACCCACAAGACACAATCCATCGGCATGTCACCGTGCTCGGCTAGACATGTCACCATGTCGAGTGATTGTGACAAGACCCTTCATATAACCCCCTCTGACCACAGAACCGGAAGCGCCCTTGTTTCAAAGAGAGGAGGATGGGTTATTCACATTTAATTTGATGGTTAGAGGCGAATTGAAAGCTAAGCAGTGGTAATTAAGACCCTCGGGGGAAAATAGGGATGTCTCCTACGTTACCCATAATATGTAGAAGTATCGACGTAATTTCATAGAGTCATTCGATCTGAATGCTACATGAAGAACATAAGCCAGATGACGGAACGCGGAGACCTAGGATGTAGAAGATCATAACATGAGCGATTTGGCAGATTTGGATTCCTTTCCTATATATCCACTCATGTGGTACTTCATCATACGATTCATATAAGATCCATCTGTCTAGAGATCGTCATATACATCTAGAAGGCCGTATGCTTTGGAAGAAGCTTGTACAGTTTGGGAAGGGGTTTTATGAGAGAAAAGAAGAATCTACTTCAACCGATATGCCCTTAGGCACGGCCATACATAACATAGGAATCACAAGTGGAAGGGGTGGGCAATTAGCTAGAGCAGCAGGTGCTGTAGCGAAACTGATTGCAAAAGAAGGTAAATCGGCCACTTTAAGATTACCATCTGGGGAGGTCCGTTTGGTATCCCAAAACTGCTTAGCAACAGTCGGATAAGTGGGTAATGTTGGGGTGAACCAAAAAAGTTTGGGTAGAGCCGGGTCTAAGTGTTGGCTAGGTAAACGCTCCATAGTAAGAGGGGTAGTTATGAACCCTGTGGACCACCCCCATGGGGGTGGTGAAGGGAAAGCCCCCATTGGTAGAAAAAAACCCACAACCCCTTGGGGTTATCCTGCGCTTGGAAGAACTAGGAAAAGGAAAAAATATAGTGATAGTTTTATTCTTCGTCGCCGTAAGTAAATACGTAACTAGGAATATGGAAAATTGCATTTTTGGAATTTGCAATAATGGGATGGGCGAACGACGGGAATTGAACCCGCGCATGGTGGATTCACAATCCACTGCCTTGATCCACTTGGCTACATCCGCCCCTTATCCAGCTAAAGGATTTTCTCTTTTTTCCATTCATCATTATTCTATTTATTCTGACCTCCATACTTCGATCGAGATATTGGACATCGAATGCCACTCTTTAAAATGGAAAAAAAAAAGGAGTAATCAGCTGTGACACGAAAAAAAACGAATTCTTTTGTAGCTCATCATTTATTGGCAAAAATAGAAAAGGTCAATATGAAGGAGGAGAAAGAAACAATAGTAACATGATCCCGGGCATCTAGCATTCTACCCGCAATGGTTGGCCATACAATTGCGATTCATAATGGAAAGGAACATATACCTATTTACATAACAAATCTTATGATAGGTCGCAAATTGGGGGAATTCGTACTAACTCGGCATTTCACGAGTTATGAAAGTGCAAGAAAGGATACTAAATCTCATCGTTAACTAAATTCAGAATAGAAAGATTCAAAATAAAAAATACCCAGCAAGATATTGGGTATTTCTAGCTTTCCTTTCTTCAAAAATTGCTATATGTTAGCAGAAAAGCCTTATCCATTAAGAGATGGAACTTCAAGAGCAGCTAGGTCTAGAGGGAAGTTGTGAGTATTACGTTCGTGTATTACTCCCATACCAAGATTAGCACGATTGATGATATCAGCCCAAGTATTAATAACGCGACCTTGGCTATCAACTACAGATTAGTTGAAATTGAATCCGTTTAGATTGAAAGCCATAGTACTAATACCTAAAGCAGTGAACCAAATCCCTACTACAGGCCAAGCAGCCAAGAAGAAGTGTAAAGAACGAGAGTTGTTAAAACTAGCATATTGGAAGATTAATCGGCCAAAATAACCATGAGCGGCCACAATATTATAAGTCTCTTCCTTTTGACCAAATCTGTAACCCTCATTAGCAGATTCGTTTTCAGTGGTTTCCCTGATCAAACTAGAGGTTACCAAGGAACCATGCATAGCACTGAATAGGGAACCGCCGAATACACCAGCTACACCTAACATGTGAAATGGATGCATAAGGATGTTATGCTCTGCCTGGAATACAATCATAAAGTTGAAAGTACCAGATATTCCTAAAGGCATACCATTAGAGAAACTTCCTTGACCAATAGGGTAAATCAAGAAAACAGCAGTAGCAGCTGCAACAGGAGTTGAATATGCAACAGCAATCCAAGGACGCATACCCAGACGGAAACTCAGTTCCCACTCACGACCCATATAACAAGCTACACCAAGTAAGAAGTGTAGAACAATTAGCTCATAAGGACCGCCATTGTATAACCACTCATCAACAGATGCAGCTTCCCAAATTGGGTAAAAGTGCAATCCGATCGTAGCAGAAGTAGGAATAATGGTACCAGAGATAATATTGTTTCCGTAAAGTAAAGAACCAGAAACATGCTCACGAATACCATCAATATCTGCTGGAGGGGCAGCGATGAAGGCGATAATAAATACAGAAGTTGCGGTCAATAAGGTAGGGATCATCAAAACACCAAACTATCCAATGTAAAGACGGTTTTCGGTGCTAGTTATCCAGTTGCAGAAGCGACCCCACAGGCTTGTGCTTTCGCGTCTCTCTAAAATTGCAATCATGGAAAGATCTTGGTTTATTCAAATTGCAAGGACTCCCAAGCACACGTATTAACTAGAAAGATAATAGAAGGCTTGTTATTTAACAGTATAATATAGACTATATACCAATGTCAACCAAGCCAGCCCTGACAGTTGTATATCCATACAACAAAATTTACCAAACCAAAAAAATTTGTAAATGAAGTGAGTGAAAAATCAAAACTCAGATTGCTCCTTTCTAGTTTCCATATGGGTTGCCCGGGACTCGAACCCGGAACTAGTCGGATGGAGTAGATAATTATTCCTTGTTACAATAGAGAAAAAACCTCTCCCCAAATCGTGCTTGCATTTTTCATTGCACACGACTTTCCCTATGTAGAAATAGGCTATTTCTATTCCGAAGAGGAAGTCTACTAATTTTTTTAGTAGTAAGTTGATTCACTTACTATTTATTATAGTACAGAGAACATTTCAGAATAGAAACTGTGAAAGTTTTACCTTGATCATTTATCAATCATTTCTAGTTTATTAGTTTTGTTTAATGATTAATTAAGAGGATTCACCAGATCATTGATATGGAGAATATTCAAATACCAAATACGCTCACTGTGCGATCCACAGAAAGAAAAGTAAGTTGTTTTGGTGAACATCAAAGAAAAAACTTGCTCTTCTTCCGTAAAAAAATCTTCTAAAAATACCGAACCCAACCATTGCATAAAAGCTCGTACCGTGCTTTTATGTTTACGAGCTAAAGTTCTAGCGCATGAAAGTCGAAGTATATACTTTAGTCGATACAAAGTCTTCTTTTTTGAAGATCCACTGTGATAATGAAAAAGATTTCTACATATCCGACCAAACCGATCAAGAATATCCCAATCCGATAAATCAGGTCCAAATTGGTTTACTAATAGGATGCCCCGATCTAGTACAAAATTGGGCTTTTGCTAAAGATCCAATGAGAGGAGTAACAGGGACTTTGGTATCGAATTTTTTCATTTGAGTATCTATTAGAAATGAATTCTCCAGCATTTGATTCCTTACTAACAAAGAATTTATTGGTACACTTGAAAAGTACCCCAGAAAATCGAAGCAAGAGTTTGCTAATTGGTTTAGATGGATCCTTTGCGGTTGAGTCCAAAAAGAGAAAGAATATTGCTACAAACGGACAAGGTAACATTTCCATTTCTTCTTCAAAAGAAGAGTTCCTTTTGATGCAAGAATTGCCTTTCCTTGATATCGAACATAATGCATAAGGGGATCCATAACGAACCATATGGTTTTCCGAAAAAAAGCAGGGTACATTAACCCAAAATGTTCCATCTTCCTAGAAAAGATGATTCGTTCCAGAAAGGTTCCGGAAGAAGTTAATCGCAAGCAAGAAGATTGTTTACGAAGAAACAACAAGAAAAATTCATATTCTGATACATAAGAGTTATATAAGAACCGAAATAGTCTTTTATTTTCTTTTTTCAAAATAAAAATGGATTTCATTGAAGTAATAAAACTATTCCAATTCGAGTAGTAGTTGAGAAAGAATCGCAATAAATACAAGGATGGAACATCTTGGATCCAGTATTGAAGGAGTTGAAGCAAGATATCCAAATGGATAGGATAGGGTATTTCTATATGTGCTAGATAATGTAAGTGCAAAAATTTGTCTTCTAAAAAAGGAAATATTGAATGAATAGATCGTAAATTCTGAAACTTTGGTATTTCTTTTTCTTCCGGACAAGACTGTTCTCGTAGCGAGAATGGGATTTCTACAACGATCGCAAACCCCTCAAATAGAATCTGAGAATAAAACTCAGAATAAAAAAAATTGTTGTAATCCAATAATCGATCTTGTTTAGGATGATTAACCAAATTAATCCAAAAATTCTGCTGATACATTCGAATCATTAACCGTTTCACAAGTAGTGAACTAAATTTCTTGTTATTAGAACCAATAATTTCGACAAGTTCAGAACCATTTAATCCATAATCATGGGCAAACACATAAATGTACTCCTGAAAGAGTAGTGGGTAGACGAAATATTGTCTAGGAAATTTAAGTTTTTCTGAATAACCCTCGAATTTTTCCATTTTTATTTCTACTTGAATCAGAGAGAGAGAAATATTTCTCGGTTTATCAAATGGTGATACATAGTACAATATGGTCAGAACAGGGTGTTGCATTTTTTAATACAAACCCCTGGGGAAGAAAAGGAGTCTAATCCATGGATCTTTTCCCGCTCCTTTTCTATCCAATTTGTTTATGTTTGTTCTAATTACAAAAGAGAACAAATCCTTTAGTTTTGCAGGCCAATTGCTCTTTTGACTTTGGGATACAGTCTCTTTATCAATATACTGCTTCTTTTACACATTCAATCCATAACATCCTTTTCAATCCAAAATCAAGAGTAATTAGGATTTCTAAAAAAAAGAAAAAATCAAAGGTCTACTCATAGGAAAACCAGCTGTTCCCTACATCAGGCACTAATCTATTTTTAACATCTAATTAGATCAGGGAGTTCTTCCAATTAAGAAGTTAAGCTTGCTGCTTTTTGTTTTACCAGAATTGGAGCCAGGCTCTATCCATTTATTCATTAGACCTAGAAAATCAGAATTTTTTTATTCCATTCCAAAATTCCAAAATAAGAAATTGATTTTATTACGACATGCTATTTTTTCCATTCATTACCCTTGAGGATCAGTCGCGGTCTTATAGACTCTACCAAGAGTCTGGACGAATTTTTTGCTTCATCCAAGTGTAAAAGATCATAGTCGCACTTAAAAGCCGAGTACTCTACCATTGAGTTAGCAACCCAGATAAACTAGGATCTTAGATACGATCGAAATCCAAAAATCAATGGAATTACACCGCACACCCCTGTCAAAATCTTAAAATAGCAAGACATTAAAAGAAAGATTTTATCACCATTGAAAACACTCAGAACACCACACCTCAGGTTTCACCCCTACTTTCCACGGGCAGCGGGCAATTCCCTCTCGTGCCTAGGCGAATCTAAAAGCCGCATAGGCCGTCGTAGGGCCCATCCGAACTCCATCACGCTCACCCTTGCCTGGATGCGTCAACCAGAGGAAAGCTATACTTCAAGTTAGGCAGTTACCCATTCCCGCTTGTGGTAAGCGCTGTATGTCTTCCAGTCTATCCCGCGAACCGGTCCTTAATTGCCATGGGTGCGACTAGCAAAACCATGCACCCACAGCCCACCATTCAGTCGCATTTTAGTTGGATAATTATGACCAAAGAAACATGGTCGGATGTCCCGAGCATGCAGCTCGTCATGATATTAAAAGGTCTAATACTACAATTATCCCATCAACTGTGCTAGTGGTAATTAAGCATGGCTAAGCAAATGGTTCTAGCTACGTCAACATAAGTAACACAATCTAGGCGATTTATTCACCCAAGGTTGACAAAGAACATATATCAAATAATATGGCACAAGCAAGCAGGTAGGTAAACCCTGATCCCATGTAATTAGCAAAACATGCATATGTATTTGCAAACGATAAAACATTTATAAATTGAGATCAACATGCTCAAGGGGAATGTGTGACTTGCCTTGCTTCTTCACAACAACCTTCTGATCTCTTTTCCTTGCGCCTGCGATCTTTCAAAACGATGGAAACTACACGCTGGCACGCAAAACGAGGAAAAACTTTAGTAAAAACCAAGCAAACAGTACATAAAAAGTAAACAAACATGTAGATCTCAATTTTAGATGAATTTTACAAGTTGAATGGCTCAATTTGGAGTTCATATGAATTAGATATGAATGTTAGAAGTTTTGAGCCATCAAATAAATTTCTATAATTATTAACTGAATTTATTGCGCAATTTAAAGTCATTTATGACGTCACCGAGGGGAGAGGGGTAGCAACGACAAGCAGGCCCCACCTATCGGTGGCTAAAAGGGGCGGGCGCACTGTGGACCGAGTCCACGCACGCGTGCCCGTGGGCACACCACGTGGCAGCCACGCGGTGGCCACGGTGGACCGACGTGGGAGTTGGCAAGGACGTGGCGCCAAGGTGGCACCAGCGTGGGACAGCACCACGACAGCCACGTGGACGGCCTCGGGTGAATCCAACGGTGCTTGGCGGCTACCGGGCTCGGCACGGCTTCAAGCCGGCCAGCCGGCAGGGGAGCGGCGGCGCATGGCCCGATGGTCGCCGGCGACGACCACTGGCGCGGCGGCATGCACGGGATGCAGCAGAGTGAGGCTGGGAGGGAAGGGGGATGCTCACCGAGCGGACGGGATGGTGAGGCGAAGACGGGAAGGCGGCCTGCGATGAGGTTAGGCGGCGGCGCTCCTTGGGTTGGAGTCGGGGATGACGCTTCGATGACTCCCGGCCGCGGCTGTAACATCCTGAAAATGTGTCATTTTCTAATCTTGCATCATGCTGATTCTTATGTTCTTAATAACCTTCTAAACCTAGGAAAATATAATTAGCGGGACCTCCTAAAACTAACTTGCATAAAAATATCTATGGTATTTAATCCCTTTTGTGTTTTTCATTTAAAAACATATTTATTTCTTGTTGGAATTCTATTTTCGAATATTAAACCTTCTTTCGACTAAAACTCTTTTATTCAAATTTAGTTTGAAAACCATTTTTACTGTTATGAATTATGGTCCAAGAAATCCTCCAATTTTGCCTTGAACCTAAACCAAAGCAGTTCCAATCTCATTGGAATTAATTGTTAGCCCATCCTTTGATCTTAAACCCATCCTTTGATTCTCGATCCAAATATCCAAATTCCTCCTTTTGATCTAGCCACCAATTTAATTTCTGTGGCTTGATTTCCTCTTCAGCACAAGAATAGTATTATTTCAAATATTGTGAATAATTGCTCTTGTGCTAAGAAAATTCCAACTTATACTCTTCATTCACCCTTTTTAGCCACGAATATACATAATACCAATTTTAGAATTGGTATCCTATTTATTGCCTTCAACTAATTCCCTTCTATATTCCCAAAAATATTTTGAGGAATATTATTAATTTCCCTTCCTATTTGAGTGCTTCCAAATAAATTCCCTCAAACTCCACCTCTAAATATTGCACTCAAATAAATTAAGAAATCTCTTTTATTAATTCTCTCCGAATTCAAATTCTTCGCAAACCTAGTTATCCAATCAAGTATTCAAATTAGACTTCCTTTCTTTTTGTCATCGGGCCGAAACTCCATTCTTTCTTCCTTTTGGCCCAATCCCTTTTCTTTTCTATTTTCCTCCTCCTTCTTGGGCTGCCGGCCCAGCTAAGCCGAGCCGGCCCAAACCAGCCCACACCCCAGCGGAGCCGCCTCCTCCTCCCGTGCGCGTGTTGCGCACGGCGCACGCCGCCGCCAACGCCTTCCCTCGCTGCGAAGTTACCGGCCGCCGTCATTCTTTTCTTCACGCTACCGTTGCCGTGTCTTCCTCGACCTCCTCCTCCGAACCGCCTCTCACAACCGCCCTTCCGTCCTATAAATAGCCGGCCCTTCTCTACACAAAAACCGAACTCTCTCTCTTCTCTCTCTCCCATGCCGGCCACCATCTTGCCATGCCCAATCTCCTTTACCGGAGCAACACTAACCAAATCCTCGCGCCACCATACTTGCCCCCCTCCGACGAACCCATTTTTCTAGTTTCCCCTCTCCTTTAGCCATCCTATAAGCCACCATCACCACTTCTTTTACTCGCCGGAGTTGAGCTCTTGTCGTCGCCGTTTCGGCCATCTCCCTCGCTCTCTCCGCCAGCCACCGCCCTCCCCGGGTGCGTCGTGCTCGGGAACACGCATGACGCCGACGTCACCGCCCTCCAGCCACCGAAGCGCCGCCGCCCCGATTGCCTTCTCCTCTCTCTTCTCCCGGCTCTCTCTGGAACAGAGAAGAAGAAAGGAACGGGAGGAGGAAGGAGAAGAAAAAGAAAAAGAAAGACTGACAGGTGGGCCCCTGCACAGTGACTTTTCTCATTTTCTAGATTTAATTCAAATCCTATTCTTTAGAAGCCCATATCTCCTAAACCGCGCACATAAAGTGCGCACGTGTTCTATTACGTGCGAGCGCCGGTCAAATTTGGACCTAAATTCATCTAAATTCAAACTCTTCATTTTGGTATCAAATTTGCTATTTTAAGATTTTATTTGAATTTCCTTAATTTATTCAAATACCATTTGAATAAATATTTGATTTAATCTTATAATTGAATTTACAATTTAAACTTATATTTGCTTTCCAAATATTTTCTTTTATTTCCAAAATACCCTTTAGCCACTAAAAAGCCGCCGGCTTTACGCCTTCCATGGGGACGTTTGCGCGGTCTACGGACCTCAACGTCAGACCGTTGGTTGTAAAGCCCGGCAAAAACCAAACCTAAGGTCGAAGTGCTGCTCCTGGCACCCCACGCCTTGATGCGTACAGCAGTCGGAGCTTCACTATCCCCTTGACCTCCATTGCACGCCGCACAGTTAGCTCTTGAGCTCTGTGTGATCCTAGCCGCTCCGCCGCTATTCACGGTTGACGGAGTAACACTTCCACCCCACTAAAACTGCACCCACCTCCTATTCTTCTAGCCGATATGTTGTCTATCAACACGGCTAGAAATGATACCAAACCTAGTTGTCATGCTGTCCAACTCTAGCGACGACTAGCGAACACCCAAAACCCTAGCCAATATTTATCCTACCTCGATACCGGCCTAAACAACTAAACCCTAGCCACTATTCTACAAAAGCTCAACCTTGACCCATATTAGCCACATGCCTATTTAACTATATCAACTATCTAGTACATTTCCTATCGTCCAAACCACGAGAGCCTCCACAAAAAATATAGAGCCTAGCCGATATGCTATCCTACTCCACAAACGACTCCCATACAACTAAACCCTAGGTATTATACTACCTAAACCTACCGCTAGCAAATACTAGCCCCATAATCCCTATACCCTATAAAAGATATAGGTTATACCTTAAACCCTAGCCCTTTTAGCCGTTTATCGTTTTCTTACCATTTTATGGCTTTTATTGAAATTGGTTCTTCCTCTTTCTCAGTAGAGTCTATTGTCTTTTGGATGGCAACCTATGGTATTTCGAGAATCGGATAATCAGGTTGCCTATCTTGGATTATTTGCGTTGGAGCAAGGCAAGTTATTATTCCTTTCTTTGAGCATAATTATCCTATATTCTACATTCTATTCTATGCATTAGCCATTTATGATTTTGAATGCATAATCTGAACATATAGCAAACCAGTTATATGCTAGCTTTTGCTTAGCCCTGCCTAGTTAGACTGCATAAAATATAATGAACTTAGATTGGGACAGTACGTAAGATTTGGTTGATTTGCGGGTGGCTAGTATTGTCTCAGTCGATATAAGTTTACCAAGTGCTTATGTCAAACGAACGAGTACGACCGCAGCTTCTAGAATGGGGACAGACCTAGATATTATGTTAATTAACAATGTGGTACCTCTGTACAGTGGTTCTTATGTAAGTCCTCGCGAAGGAGGCAAATATATGCCGAGCAGGGCAAATGTGATATTTACCGAGGCGCAGGTAAATATCTTGATTATCGCACGATGTTTGTGTGATTTTATGGAAACCTGGTTGAGATGACGTGGGGTCTCTCCTCCAGTTCTCTCTAAAAACCTCGGGAACTCCAGAACTCCTCTCGCTGCTGATAACGTTACGTTCAGAGCGCATGGGACTAGAGTTCATGGAACAGGTGCCACAATTGTTAATAACTTAATACTGGGCCATGACTAAGCTAATGATTATTGGCAAGTTATGGACTGCGGGTAAAGCGTACATCTACTGCAGTATGAATATGTTTAAAACTATTCGAATAGCCGTGCTCACGGATTTGAGCATCGGGACTCATATGGTACTTTGGTTAGAAATATAATTCAAGATTTTCTTAAATACTGCTGCATATCAAGCATTTCAGGATTTCTACCTCTTTATTCTCAGCATTCTGCAAGTAAATCTAGCTCTACACAGATATTACCTCTCATGCATTCATTGTTGAATAATATAATAGCTTGCTGAGTACGTTGTACTCACCCTTGCTTCAACCCCTCTTTTTCAGAGTCTATTTGGAGTTTTTGCCGAAGCTGGGAGTTCAATCATATAAGTTAGTTTCATTCTAACTTAATTTTCAAGTATAGACTAGATAGATGGTTTAAGTCTATAGCAAAACATTAGAGTTAAGCCATTCTATAGCTTCTGCTGTAATAGTTAGCCACAAACTTGTAAATATCCTATTATTTTATATAAAGATATCTCCTTTGGAGTCTTTACCAAATATATGCGATGAAGATCCAGATTGTTGAACCTGTATCAATCTACTGATCCAAGGCTTGATACAATTAAACATCTCGGTTTCTGAATCGTTAGTTTTGGGATCTGACAGCGGCGGAGGTGCGGCCGAGGACCGGCGGGACCTAGGGAGTACAGAGGAGGGATTAGGAGAGGGAGAGGCTTCGCGGCACGGCGAGGAACACCGGCTGAGCACGGCGTTTGCGGCGGGACTCACCGAGGAGTGAGGGGAGGCGATTACGGCAGCTCCCGGAGGTGAGGAGGTGGTGGCCGAGGGTCTCTTTGTCCTTGCGGAGCCGAAGGAGGCGACGGTGCACCGCGAGGAGGTCGGGAACGGCGGGGATCGGCGACCGGAGGCGGCAAACGGCGGCGGTCTCGGGTTGATGGCGAAAGTGGTGCTTCGGAGGTGGACTGGGCAAACTAAGTGGCAGCCGGCCTTGCGCTTGCGACGGCGAAGCCAATGGCGCAAGCGATGAGCCACGGCGACGTTTGAAGCGTCGGTGGCGCGCGGCTGGAGTCGGTGGCAGCGGTGGAAAGAGGTGGTGCGCGTGGCGGCGGCGTTACGGAGGCGAAGAGGGGAAATGGAGTAGGGGCCAGGGTAGAGCTCGGCACAGCGATGCCGACGACACAAACGGCGCGGCACGGCGGCCCCTAGGATGGTAGTAGCGGGCGGCTGGTGGCGGTGAATGGCGGTGGTGGTTCGAGTTGGCAATGGGATGGTGGTTCCGGCGATCGAATGGGGAAGCGGAGCAGAGGCCGGGGTGCAGCACGGCGAGGTGAAGCCGACGGCACAAACGGCGCGGCACGGCAGTGGCTACGGCGACTGCAGCATGCAGTCGGAGCTCGCCGGTGGGCGGCGGCGCGCGGGGTGGCGTGGGGAGAGCGAGGAAGGGTGAGCCGAGGCTTTGGAAAAATGGGGAAAAGAGAGAGGGAGCCCCGAGGAGCATTTTTATAGGCTCGGGGAGGGGAGAACATGGCCGGAATGGGCGGCAACGGGCAGTGGCATGGGACTCCAGTGACATGGGCGAGTGGCGGCTCAGCGTAGGGCTGGTTCCCGCGGGGAGAGAGGGGGAGTGGGGCGGGATGTGGGCGCAAGGTGGAGAGGACTCGGGTCCATGCCAGTTGGGACGAGGGGAAGCGCGGATCGGCGGGAGGGGTGGGCGGCGTGGCCGAAGGTTAGGAATGAGCCCGACAGGTGGGACCCACCTGTCGGCGGCTCAGGGGAGAGGAGGTAGGAGGAGACAGCTGGGGGAGGCAAACTAGACTCGAGGGAGAGAACCAAGCGGGCTGAGGGAGGGGAAGGGAGAATGGGCCGGTGGCCCGAGGGGAAGAGGGGGAAGAGGGTGGCCTGGCTGGGAGGGGAAAGGGGAGATTGGGCCGAGCCCAAAGACAAAGAGGGGATTTTAATTTATTTTCTTTTTATTTAAATGAGTTTAATAAACTTTGTGACTTTAAACTTATTTCTTGAGCTCCGAAAATTCGCGGGAAATTTCAAAGAGTTCATTAGGGCACAAAGAATATTACAAAATATTCTCGGCCAGTGATTTTTAAAGGAAAAATTTAATTTCCCCTATAATTTCACTTGATTAAATTGCTTTAATTTTTATTTAATTTCTAGAAGGTGCATTATTTAATGATTTTTAATCCCGAACGAAAATCGGGGCGTTACAATAGGCGTTCCTAAAAAAATATCACACTTCATAGCATATTGGAGAGATGAGAACTTTCGGTTCAAATCGGAACTTCCAGTATGGGATTGGAAGTTCCGGTCTCAAGCAAAAAGTTCGGCGGATAATGAAATAAAACACTAGCTATGAACTCGTAGCTCGAATAAACAAAATGTATATGAATCAAATGGTGACAAATAAGGTATCTAAGCAAGATATAAGGTCACCAACTATATTAATTAAGCATGCAAGTAGATCAGGTAAAAACAAGATCAAGATATGAGAGATGGCTAGAACGAGCAAACCAAGAGAGGAGACACGTTGATTTGTTTTCCGAAGTTCGGATCCAAGGATCCTACGTCTCCGTTGAGGGACCATAAGGCCGGGTCTATTTCAATACTTTCTTCACGAGGTTGCACAAATGCAATCATCGGTTTCACTCTTGATTTCTTCCCTTGCGGAGGCGAAATCGAAGCCTTCACAAACTTTTCATGGCACACCACAACCTTGGGTGCTCACCGGCAACACCTAGCCGTCTAGGAGACCGTAGTCCCCAAGGGTAATAGATACAATCAAAGATTTGCTTGCTATGAACTCGAGTGCTCAAAGTATGGAGTGAAGCTCACTAGCTCTCAACTTCTTAATCTCTTAATCCAAATCTCTCCCCTTCTCAAATCCCTCTCACAAAGAGGCACCACATAAGGTAGGGAAAACAGGGATGGCTCTTTGGTTTTGGATTTGTCTAATGTTGCCCAAGAACAGCAGCCACTCAAAGAAAGAGTGGAGGAGTTTATATACCCGAGCCCCTCAAAAACTAGCCGTTGGAGGCCAACACTGTAATTTTCGGAATTTCCGAAATGCATTTTCGGATAAGTCCAAAAACTTACAGAAGCCAATCTCAGATTCGCAGCCATTTTCAAAATTTCCGATAATTTTCGGATATTTCCGAAATATTTTCGGAATTTCTTTTAGTTTTTCGGAATTTCCGAAAAGCACAAAGTAAAATGACTATAACTTTTTGCTCGGGAGTCCATTTTAGATGATCTTGGACTCTATGGAAAGCTCATTCAGAGGACTACCCAACTCAACCAAAAGCAAGGTCTAAAACCACTCAAAGGATAGGTTAAAGCTTGGGTTTCTCTCAAGGTAGCACTACGATAGGTCGCTTTGAGCACCGAGACATACACAAATACCTCGACGTTGCATCCCTCTTAATAGTACGACATTCCTAAACTCAAATGTAAATAGGAAGAGAATTATACCAATAGGGATGCCTTCTTTACATCTTTCTTTCATTGTCTTAAGGGACGCCAATGCAGAAACCGTTTCACCATATATTCTTCAAATGATTGATGCGGTTACTTGTAGCTTCAAATGGTCTCGCACGGTCCATCATGACAAAGCCGTCACTCTTCCTTCACCACCGATTTGGTTCTTCGGTGCCAAGCCCCTTGCTTGCCCTTCACCGCCGCATGGTCCATCGTGACCGACCATCGCTTGCCCTTCACCGTCTTGCCACAGTAGCCACTTCGAATCCCACATCTTCAATATCTTCACTTTATCATTCTTGGTATCGTTAGGTGTAATTATATCACTTGAGCATCAACACCTTTGCAATCCTTGGGACCTATTTCTTTCATTCAACTCAATAAAATTATTAGTCCCAATGATCCGGTTGTCAACCTCCACATGTTGACCAACCAATCGCATGTATAAAATGATATGAATAAATGATAAGTATTTATCAACACCACAAGTGTCATATACTCAAATATATGCTCAAATGTAAATATCCCAATTAAATGAAAGTGAATAACTTAGATCGATTACAAGCATAACTAAAGTATAGGATTTTTCCCCCTAAATGCATGCATACAAAATGTTTGTGTGAAGCAAGAGTATGCATAAAAGAATGAAACATTAGGAGCTTATCCTATACAAGAATCGAAGGCATTTATCAAATATAGGCATTAAAATAAAAACATACATTCATCATCTTCATGTTCTCAATGTAAAGAGACCAAACAAGATATGGCTCAAACAAAGCATTAGTCTCACATGCTTATGTAATCACATGAAAATATATATATGTATGAATATAGCAATATGTGCACGGAGAGAAAGAGTGACATATATAGCTTGATCTCCATGCATTTCATCCTTGTGATTTAGGTACATCATCAATGAACGTTTCTCTCTCCACTCATATGAAGTCCGGATATCACCTCTCACATATTCCACTTTTATATCCATATGAGACTAGTAGACAAAGAAATGCTTATAACAATGTTGGTCTCATGTAATTGGATTTGTCATTAATCACCAAAACCAAATTAATGGCACTTGAACTTTCAAAAGAAAAAGAGAAAGGAAAGATGCTCATGTGATTTTGCAAAAGGACCCTTGTAGTTTTTAGAAATTAAGTGCATGTTCCTTTGCATAGGAAATTTTGCCTTTTAAACCCTGATTTTTCCATAATTTACACAATTAACCCTCTTTATTGGGATATTTGTTTGAATGGCGTACAAAATTTGCAAATATCACCGAAAATCATATTCTCGCATGAAAGGGGCCACGAGACATTGAATTTTGACCTCGACTTTGCATTTCAGGTACCTTTATTGCTGATATATATGATTATGAAATTTATTTATCGCATTTATGATTATTGATTATTTGTAATGCTTTATTGCCTTTAGTTAATATCTTTGCAGTAAAATGTATAGAATTGCATAGAATACATTGAAATTATTTGCGGGAACTTTTGTGTATCATTATATTGCAACAATTGTGCATTCTTACCTGAATGTAATTTTGCGCATGTTTTGAATATAGGAAAATGGCTGGCATCACGAATTAGAAAATTTGCTAAATCTAGAATATCTCCGACATATTTATTCAACGTCGAAATTACGATAGAGCAGGAAGTTCTACGGTACCGTTAATCCAATCGCGCTATGTGCATTGACTCGATAAGTTTGATCCAACATTTCAATATCTCACCAGTGCTTCTAAGCTACTCTCATGAATGAGTATGCTAGACGACTGGGCGCGTTAGCATTTAGAAGGTTATGGTGCACACCCTACCTCTTGCAGAGCAAGAACTATCAGCAAGAATGGGTATTTTCGACTATGATTGACTAAGAAAATGACCAAGAGAGTACGGTAATTCGGTGCACCGAACTTGCACCAGGTACCATGGAAACTCTCAATGATTCTACCCGAGCGTCACAAAAGTCGTACGCAAGCATCACTAGTGCACATTTATAGGTGACTTATGATGGTTGTATGGTGGTTAAACACTCACAATAGCCATTGGGAGCCAACCAGGAAGCCACGTGTGGAGGGCCAACTACCACGGCGAGGATCTTGGCAGCGGCGCTGGATCCGACCGCAGGCTCGCTGCCCCTCCCCACCTCACGCAGATCAGAGGAGACTGATGCCGCCGTTGCTGGAGCCGAAGACGAAGCCGGTGGTGATTCACGCGTGTTCGGCGTCGCCTCCCTCAGCACCAGCATCATGTACTCATTCACCCAGGTCCGTGCCTCCCCTCCTAGTCCCCTTGCCTCGCCCAGCCCGCTGCACACGGGGATCCCCGGGGCGGCGAGTCGGCGAACGGGGGCACCACCGCAACCAGCTGCATTGCCTGCACGTGTAACATACCGAAAATTTGCTATTTTCTACATATGCATCACGCCGATTCTTATGTTTTTAATAACTTCCTAAACTTAAGAAATTATAATTAGAGGGACCTCCTAAAACTAACATGCATAAAACCCCTCTTTGGTATTTAAAATCTTTCGTGGTTTTATTCTAAAAATTGGTCTTGTTAAATTGAGGTATTCTCTTTGATTTGATTTTGCATCTTAAACGTTCTTTCGACCAAAATTTCATTTATTTAATTTTAGTTTGAAAATCCTTTTTACTTTTATGAATCATGGTCCAAGAAATCCTCCAACAATACCTTTGAACCTAAACCGAAGCAATTCCAATTTTATTAGAATTAATTGTCGACCCATCCTTTGATTTCAAACCTATTCTTATTTATCGCCAAATATCCAAGTTCCCCATTAGCCTCGAATACTTCTCCAAATCCTTGCTAAATAATTTGAGGCTAACATCCTATTTATTTCCCTTCCCTCTCAATCGAGTGCATCAAATAAATTCCGTTATATTCTATCTCTCAAAAGATTGCACTCAAATAAATTAGAACATCCTTATTTTAAAATCCCTCACCATGTATCAATATCTCTGAATTCAAATCCTTTTTAAATCTAGCCATCCAAATTCCTCTAAATCAATTATTTGAATCTCTAGAAAAATTAGACTTTCTTCCTTGTAATTTTGGGCCGAATTCTTCTTCCCACTCAGGCGGCCCAAGTCGGCCCAGCTACCCCTCCCAGCCACACAGCCGATCCTCTTCCCTGTCCCGTGGGCGCCGCCGCCGTGTGCCATGGGCGCGCGTGGCGCACGGGTGCACACGCAGCCGCTGCCGTCGCCTGCAGCTTTGCCGCCGTCTTTCCTTCGCCGCTAAGCAACCGCCGCCCGACGTCAGCGCCACCTCACACCGCTGACGCCAGCCACTGCACCAAACCGACATGATCGGCCAATCGGATGGAAGGACCGGTGTCGTCGTTCTCTTCTTCACGACATTGCCGCCGTGACCAAGATGACGACCTCCTTTGCGAACCGACCTCCAAAGCCTATAAATACCGGTAAGCCGTCCCTTTTTCTCCCACATATCCGAGGTCTCTCTCTCCCTCTCTTTCTCTCTCTTTCTTCCTCATGACCGGCTGCCGCCACCGTCGGCCGATCTCCTTCACCGTAGCTCCACAACCCAAACCCTCGCGCCATCGGGCTTGCCTCGACGAGGGGAATCCATTTTTCTAGTTTCCCCTCTTCGCTATCCACTCCATCAAGCCACCACAACCACCTCCCTTGCAGCCGAAGAGAAGCTCTTCTACTCGCCGTTCCGGCCAACTCCTCCTCTCTCTCGGCCAGCCACAGACTTACCCGGGTGCGCGTCGCTCGGGAACACGCTTGGCCGCCGCCGTCGAAGCCGTTCCACCATCGGAGCACCGGCGCCCCTTCTCTCTCTCTCTCTCTCTCTCTCTCTCTCTCTCTCTCTGTTGTTACACGGGAAGAAGAAGAGAAGGAAGAAGATGACGGGAGGAAGAAGAAGGAGGAAAAGAAAAAGAAAAAGAAAGACTGACAGGTGGGCCCCTACACAGTACACTTCATATTTTCTAGATTTAATTCAAATCCTATTTTTTAGAAGCCCATATCTCCTAAACCGTAGATCCGATTCCAATGAAACTTGGACCTAAATTCATCTAAATTCAAACCCTATCTTTTGACACCAAATTTGCTATTTTAATATTTTATTTGAATTTATTCAAATACTGTTTGAATTTATATTTGTCTTTTCAAATATTTCTTTTTAACCCAAAATACCCTTTAGCCACTAAAAAGCCGCCGGTTGGAACTTTACGCCTTCCATGGGGACGTTCGCGGTTTACTATCCCCGACGTCGGACTGTTGGTTGTAAAGCCCGGCAAAACCAAACCTAAGGTCGAAGTGCTGCTCCTGGCACCCCACGCCTCGATGCGTATAGTGCTCGGAGCTTCACTATTTCCTCGACCTCCACAGAACGCCGCACAGTTAGCTCTTGAGCTCTGTGTGATCCTAGCCGCTCCGCCGCCACTCACGGTTGTCAGAGTAACACTTCCGCCCCACTAAACCCACACAAACCTCCTATCCCTCTAGCCGTTATGCTGTCTATTGACACCGGCTAGAGAAAATACCAATTCTAGTCGTTATACTGTCCAACTCTAGCAACGACTAGCAAACAACCAAACCCTAGCCGATGCCTTCCTAATTAAATTTCAACTACCATCCAAATTCCATACCCACCTATCCACCATACTATTAACTACCTACTCTTCTAGAACCTATACATAAAATATAGAACCTAGCCGATATGTTGCTCTACTCCACAATCGGCTTAAATATAACCAAACCCTAGGTATTATACTACCCAAACCTACCACCAGCCAATACTAGCCACATACTCACTTAACCAGTTATATATCCCTTACTCTCCAAGCAACCAAAACCCCACATAAAATATAAACGACATGAGTTGCTTGATCCCCTCTCCACCTCAACCTCCAACCCTCTAGAACCTCCACATAAAATATTAACCCAATAATCCCTATACCCTAAAGGAGATAGATTATACCCTAAACCCTAGCTCTCTTAGCCGCTTATCGTTCTTTTGTTATTTTATGGCTTTTATTGAATTTGGCTCTTCCTCTTCTTCAGTAGAGTTTATTTTATTTTGGATGGCAACCTGTGGTATTTTAAGGATCGGATAATCAGGTTGCCTACCTTGAATTATTCGCGTTGGAGCAAGGCAAGTTATTATTCCTTCCCTTGAGCATAATTACCCTATATTCTTATATTTCTATTCTATGCATTAGTCATTCATGATTTTGAATGCATAACCTGAACATAGCAAACCAAATATGCTAGCTTTGCTTAGCCCTGCCTAGTTAGTCTGCATAAAAATATAATGAACTTCGATTGGGACAGTACGTAGGAATTGGTTGATTCCGGGTGGCTAGTACTATCTCAGTCGATATAGTTATTACCAAGTACTTATGTCAAACGAACGAGTACGACCGCAATTCTAGAATGGGGACAGACCTTGCAAAGTAGGTTGTCTAGCAAAGGTGGTACCTCTGTACAGTGGTTCTTATTTAAGTCCTCGCGCAGGAGGCAAACTTATGCCGCGAAGGGCAAATATAACATTTACCGAGGTGCAGGTAGATGATTTGTTGAGCTCAAGTGTGTGTATTGTGAAAACCTGGTTGAGATGACGGGGGTCTCTCAACCAGTTCTCTCTCTAAAAACCTCGGGAACGCCAGAACTCCTCTCGCTGCTGATAACGTTACGTTCAGAGTGCATGAGGATGAGAGTTCATGGAACAGGTGCCACTGATGTTAGTAACCGAAAAGCTTTGCCATGACTAAGCTAATAAATATTGGCATGTCATAGATTGCGGGTAAAGCATACATTTACTGCAGTAAAATAAACATGAATCTATTTGAATAGCCGTGCTCACGGAATTGAGTATCGGGACTCATATGGTACTTTGGTTAGAAACCTAATTCAAGATTTTACTAAATGCTGCTGCATTTAAAACATCAGGCTTTCTATTTCTATATTCTCTGCCTTCTGCAAGTAATCGTAATCCTACTCAAATATTACCTTTTCATACATTCATTATTGAATATAATAGCTTGCTGAGTACGTTGTACTCACCCTTGCTTCAAACCCCTTTTTCCAGAGTTAAATTGAAGTTTTTGCCGAAGCCAGGAGTTCAATCATATAAGTTAGTCTTATTTCAACCTAGTTCACAAATCTAGATTAGTTAGATGGTTTAAGTCTATAGCAAAATATTAGAGTTGAGACACTCTATAGCTTCTGCTGTAATAGTTAGCCACAATCTTGTAAATTCCCCTATTAATTTATGTAATAACATCTCCTTTGGAGCCTTGTTCAATGTACGCAATGAAGATCCAGATTGTTGAAGCTGTATCAGTCTACTGATCCAGGGCTTGATACAGTTAAACATGTCGGTTTCCGAATCATTAGTTTTGGGATCCGACAGCACGTCCGGCTCGCTTCCCCCGTTTCGTTTTCTGATGCTCTTTTATTTTGGGGGATTCTTGAATTGAGGATAAAGGGATGACATGGAGGTGCTCAACGAGCCGCTCTACGCTAATTTCCTACACGTCACTGGCGTCGACAGGCCATATCACGCGGAGCTTCTTTCTAACATGGTAAACCTTGACAAAGGTTTGACCATTACTACTTATTGACGGTCGTTAGCGATCAGCTTTACCCGTCAATATTACTAAAATAAAGGAGAACTAGTTATGCTTACAATGCATATTCATGTTAGAATAAGAAATATTCCACTAGCACTAGGTTTTCTAACCTTTTGTATAGAATGAGCATAAATGGAGGAGAATCGATAGCAAAATAGACGATCAATCAATCCGACGCTGTCGTGAATCAGACTTAGAGGAAGATGGGCCAAGAACTCAGAAATAACATACTCACAAGTCTACGGGGAGAAACACACGAGGAGACCACTAGCCAAAACCTGGGCTGGTTGGGCCGACCCCTGGTTCAGCCAAATCTCAGGTTCGGCCAAACCCCTCTCGTAGCCGTTTGATCCAGGGCTTTGCCTGGACGTTGTAGATTAGACCCCAATGACGGTTGGAGGGTATTTCTGACCATTCCAACCGTCACAACCGTCATTGGGAGGCTATAAAAGGGGCTCTCATCCTCACTTCTTCCACACACCTCAAGCGAGAAGAATCAAGCTCTCTCTCTAGTTTAGTACTAGAATAGGAATAGAATAGGAGTCTTAATTCGAGAAGTCTTCAGAAGGATTCGGGTATGATTCTAGTAGCTCTGCTCTCTTTTGTAAGACTTATACTTTATTTAGAATATTCTTCTTTATACTACTCTGGTATTGTATTACTTTTCGAGTATATGTATACCAACTTTATTATATATTCAAGTTATATTGATTATGATGCTAGCTTATCTGGGAAATGCAATGGTGTGGGTATAATGATCGTGTATACGATTGCTCTATGTCATGACGATGATATTAGAGTAGTATTTGGTAATTTAAGCGTAGTGTTTAGATTACTGGATATCATTTTTTTGGGTTATATGCTGCGAATACGTTGAGGTGGGCCGCTGATGCTGACAGCTCAGTACGGGTATTCCATCGCGCGTGTATATAGTCCTAGGTTACTTTCATGGGGAGGGTACTCCTCCGTATTTAGCCCTATAATATACCATGAGTGTTTCTACGCCATTGCTGGAAATTATATTTCTAGTAATGTCGTTGAGAAATACCAACACTACTCCAATCACACTACTACTATTTCCAATCACACTACTATTATTGCTATTGGAGAATGAAATTTTTTGTTGTGTGATCTTTGCGGCATTTAGTAATGGATGTTATTTTGAAGTAGCGGTCGTTTGGAATTGAACCAAATCAGCTGTAATCATGCTCTTATGACATGATTAAAAGAATGGGGAGGTGGATTCGTGAATTACCTTTTTCTCTTTTTTTTTCTTCTAGCACTTTCCTGGCTATTTGGACCTTTCTGTCGAAATGTTCTCAATGTCTTAATTAGACTATTTCCATTTTAATATCGAAAATAATACAGTGCACCATATTCGTGTGTGCTTTTTTAAAATAGCTCTGCTAAGTTACCATAAATTTCTGTACTATCAATATGCATGCAGCATGGAGCCTTCTATATAATAGAATCACTAAGGAATACTTCTAGTCTGATCCTGATGGTAACAAAGTTATCAGTGAAGTCACCTTTTGGGCAGGGAAGAGAATATATTGTTACTACAAGGTAGATTTTTATTTTCTAAAATGTTGCTCAATGATATATAAATGATCCCTTAATCCCTTAATCTTTTGTTTGTAGCACATTGCAAAACAACACAATATCAGTTGCATGTAGCTAGAATAAGGTTAATGTGCTCTTCTTCTCGATTATTCCTTTTCGTTCCATAAAATATGTATGATTAGTCACAGTGGCATCTAACTTCTTCCCTTTATGAAGGAATGTAGAAATATACTTACTCAGATGGAGATATGATGGCTAACTGCTTACTATTGAGCTGATGTATTTCTGAAGTAGTAAAGTCGTTGGTAGGATGTTTCAAAGAAACTAATGATGTACCACGCAATGACATAAATCAGGAAAGGATTGTTGGCAACTTTTTGTGACAAGTTGGCAAGCACGATTGTAGCACCTAAAGCTTTGCGGTGATCCTAGATTCGCCAACCACCCTAATCTAGCAAGCGCTAAATCAAGATGGGTTTTGATAAACTAAACCGGCTTGTGGAGCCGATCTAGATGGAACGGTAGATAATTACCCGTCTCGTGGGCAAAACGGAAGGTTTTCAGGACAAACCTACAAAGAGGTGTCGCACTCTCGTAGTAGTGGCGGACGATTTACAGCACAAATCGACAAAGATGGACAAACTAAACTAGAACTAGAAGCAATATGAAAAAACGATTCTATTGATTGATTGTATGATTGTCTTTACAATTGAACCGGCCTTGTCCCTTATATAGGGGTTGGTCTTGCCCTCTACAGGCCCTCCTCCACGTCCAACTCGGGATAAAAACCAAAGGAAACCCGAAACATGCCTTCCCAAGCAAGGAAATCTCGAGACCCGACAAAACAGACTCGGGCTAGAACTTTGCCGGTCAGACCGGCCACACACCGCCGGTCTGACCGGCCAACACACGGCGGTTTGACTGGCCTTCTCAGAGGAAAACGGGCAAAACTTCCGAACTTTGGCAATTTCCCTATTTCAATCCTAGGTGCCAAATTTAGGTGTAAACAAGGATTAGTTGGAGTTGCATGCTATAGTCCTTATTTGTATGGTATTATTTGTTCAAGTTATGATATGGACATACCTCTTTCTTTTTTGAGGAAAAAGCAAGAGATGTGCATACAAAGAAATGAAATAATAGCATTTTCATATCCATTTGAATTTATGCTTCTTGGAGTTCTAAGCTACTATGTATTTTAAATAGTACTGCTAAATCATAACTAAATACATGTTTTTTGTATGATGGATTCACTATATTTAAAGTCCTTAATTTCATGATGATGCTATGTCATCTTGGCATATGGTTAATTAATTGAAATATGATTTACTTGGTGGGTTGTGGGTACATGCATGATTTCATTTGGTGGTCGTGCCCATGACAATTAAGGACCAGTTCTCGAGAATCCCTGGAAGATATACTCATACTAACCACAAGCCAGATGGGCTCCAGGCTGAATCTTAAGTATAATCTTTTCTAGCTGACACACCGTTGGCAAGGTGTTAACAATGAAATTTGGTAAGCCCCTAAGAGAATTATCACATTACCAATAGTCAAATTCTTGCTATATTCGGTTAAGGAAATTAATCGAATAAAAGGATGCATATCCAGAAGTGACCGAGTTCAAGGAGGATGCGGCATGGCAAGTTATCTATTAATTAGAAATAGTTTGTTAGTTTCCTTTTATCTTTAGGAAAGTGTGTTTAGTGTCCTATAAGGACTTTATGTTTTCCTTTTATCTTTAGGAAAGTTTCTTTCTTGTCCTATAAGGACTAGTATCTCCCCATGGGTATAAATATGTACACCCGGGGTCATTGTAATTTATCTCTCGATCAATACTACTCTCGGCGCATCGCCATCCTCTCTCCTGAGGTTTTTACTTATCAACCGGCGGAATTTGGCACCTAACGCGGGGCTGCATCGGGTCAGTTCGATCTCCGGCGAAGGGGTAAGTCCTACGTTCCGCCGCCTTAGTGAATCTATTGGCTAAATTGGTGTTGTTCAAGGCTGCATTGCTTTCGATCTCTTGGATCGCTCTAGTTTGGTTGATATATTTTCTTACCTGATATCTCAATTCTATCCCTAATTGCATTGTGTTTAGAGACACATCGGTTTAGTTAGGACTGTCTCGGTAAGGTATGATCTTTTGTCTTAGCCGATATATCTCTACAATCACAATGATGTTCTAGATAGATGATAAGGACACAACTAGCTCGGATATAACCATGACTACCTTATGTATTAATCAACTAAAGGTGCATATGTTTTATATTAGATTTACTTGTTATATATTTGAACAAACGTTACTACACAATGAGTTTCATGTGTTTTTGTTTGCAGAGGTACTTGCTTGGGCGAAGGAAAAGAAACTGAGCGTAATGAATTCATGGATGATCAAAGAAGTTGATTGGGACCAAACCAAGACCTTCTCCAAGTCCACTTCCATCTTAACACGTCACTTTTGGTCCATAGAAGACAAGAGATAATGTTCTACATGTTTTGAATTCGGATTCGGGCCTCCTGACAGCATCAACTTCAAACGGACCTAGCCGCTAATCTAGAAGGAATTTCGGGGCCCATGAGTACTTGTTGGAAAGCTTATGGAGTCTACTTTCATATGGATTTGGTCCCACGTCAAAATTCCTACCGAGCTGTCAAGAATTTGCAAAACAAGCCACGTATCTCATCCAGTCCGAATCTGATTTGGGTTTTGGGCCTTGTAATTGTGTCGTGGGCTTAGCCCAAGGGGGTATGCGCCCTAGGCCAACCCTAGGACGTCCCTAATCACATTTATTCAGTAGCCGTCATCGTTTAGAGTCGGGTTTTGCTTAGATTATTCAGTCAAGAACAGTTTTGCCGCTAGATCGGTTTGTGGAACCCCAAATTCGAGCGCTTAATCATTCATATGCAATTGTGTTGCAATCTATCTTGTTATTGATTGTGTTCTTCGATTCGCATGCAAGGATTAGCCTTCTCGGCGAGGTCAACCGGGTTTCGGCATGGTTGATAACTAGAGGAGACGTGGTGCTGTGATTGCGGGGCTCAGTAGCGTGTTTGTTCAGAAGCTGGATCGAGTTGTGTCGCGACTCCGCCCAAATCATTGTTTATCAGAACCTTTCGGAAGATCGGGACCTGACATCCCCTCATCAATAGATTTGTTATATCCATCACATTAGACAGATCTATCAGCTTATCGAGGATTAGATTATCATATCCAATCTCGTGCTGCATCGGTTAGTTTCGACCTACTAGATTGTTGTTGATAATATAAACCTTGTTAAGCTGACAGATTCATGCTAATGTTTTATCGGGGTGCTAGCCGATAAATTATCTGGACGTTGCATCGGCTTACAATGATTACATACAAGTTGGCTTATCCAATTGCAACAAAGCTTTCACTGTTTATCTAATCGTTTGGATTTTACGACATCGGACCTTCAGCCGATGTATACTTTAACCTTCGAATCTTTACATGTTCTATCATATCATTGTTAGCCGATTGGTTTCTACCAGACTATATTATTGTTATATTATATTATCAACAGTCGATTGCCTTTATATTGTTATTTATATCAAGCGTTAGAATCTACATCAGAATTATAGCCGATAGCTCAAAACCCTATCCCAATCGGCTAGTATCGGCATCGGCCGGAATTAATCTATCGGCTTGTTAGCCGATCGGCTATTTGATCCGTTGTTTACATATCTTGTCAGTTGTAGGGTCAAACTGACTGGCACGCCCGCATCTCATCAACCTTTGGACCTGCACTAGAGCTAAGCAGATCTCCCAGGCCAGTTTGTGTTTTTCGCATCAACACAAGGGTAGGCGTGATGGAGTTTGGATGGACCTGGATTTTGGTCTATGCTGCTTCCGGATTTACCTAGGCATGAGCGGGGCTGCCCGCCCCTGGATTTTGGGGTGGGGGTGAAACCGGAGGTGGGTGTGCTAGTTAGGGTGGTTATATGGATGGTTTTGTCATGATTTCCCCCTTTGCAGTATCATGGTGGTACTTCGGGGTATGGTTTCATGTGTGGAATCATGTCTTGTGGTTAAAGTTGTACACCTCTGATCAGAGTAAAACTATTCGAATAGCCGTGCCCGCAGTTATTGGGCGGTCAACCAGCTCACCGTGATTAGTCTCACCTTAATAATTTTGCCTTAATGAACTGGTGTAGTTCAAGTGGTTTTTGCTGGGCCTGTCGCAACGTGGTTTAGCGTTGGACAGTGATGATGTTAATACTGCTTAATTATCTACTGTTTTACTGCTTTCAACTTATGATTTACAAATGTTGCTTTTACTGCAAAAATATCCTATGAGCCAATCCTTTGATTATCCTTGCATCATACCTTCCCCTTGGTATGACTTGTTGAGTACGGTGGTTGTACTCAGGCTTGCTTTATTTTTTCCAATCCCCCAGAAGTAGAAGTTGGTTCAAATGGTGAGTTCTATGAAGATTAGGCTTGTGCCAGCCGTCAAGAGTTTGCCTGTGGAGTTTTGGAGGAAGCTTCGCTTTGCTGAGAAGATTAAGTTTAGTTCTCTAGTTTTTCCGCTGCATATGAGTTTTATCTTGTTATTTTTGTAAGACGTGGAACTGTATCAAATTGTCATCTATGTACTCTGGTTGATGCCTGGACAGAGGTTAAATGCACAGATAGCCGGTGATTCGGGTTGTCGAATCCCTGGGCATGACAGAGACCACCATGCCTCCTCCCACCGCAGCCACAGTCGCCACAGCAGCCGCTGCTGCCGTATTCCAACCACCTGCTGTCGCCGGCCAGCCGCTAACGCCACCGTCACCACGAGCTCCGCGCCTGCTATCACCACCACGACGACCTCTCCCGCCGCTAGTGCCCCCATTGCCACAGCAGCCAACAGTCGCTGCACGTCGGCCAGCCACTGTTGCCGCCGCCGTCCAGTTGCTGTCTTCGCGCCGTTGCCTCCGTGCCGTCAGCTGTCACGACAAAAAATTTAGCCCAAATTTCCAGACTATTTTGTGTATTAAATCCCTATCCAGGACCAGCAAGGGTACATAAACGACAAATTAATATATAGATCCAAGCGTAAATAAAGCGTAAAATACTTATAGAAGAGGCACTTAGTCCTCACACCGAAACAAAAGCAGCAGCAATGGAAAAAGGCGATCCTAGCAGGGCTTCAGCTACACTCCATAGGCAGAACTCAACTGGGGTCTGAGCCTTGGTCCTCTAACTTCGTCTTCAGCTCAGAAGCATTATACTTCTGAAAAAGGGGGAAATAGCAAGCTGAGTACAACCACCGTACTCAGCAAGCCACACCAATGATGCAGACGTGCAAAAGGAGACAAAGGGAGGTTTGCGGTTGTTTGCATAAAGGCGGTTGTAAATCATTTTATTGAGCAAAACAGTAAAATAGTTGATTAATTAAGGTAATATTAAATCTCCACTGATCAATGCTACACCACATTGAACAGGCCCAACCAAACCACCTGAACTACACCGGTTCATTAACCAATTATTAAGGATGGGACTAATCACGGTGAATCTGGTCAATCGCCCATAACCGCGGGCACGGCTATTCGAATAGTTTTACTCTGGCCAGAGGTGCACAACTGTACACACAAGACACAATCCATCGGCATATCACCGCGTCATCATGTGCCCATGATGAGCATGTCACCATATCGAGTGATTGTGATAAGACCCTTCGCATAACTCTCCCCTAACCATCCACACCACGCTAAGGTTTCACCCCCACCCCCTACCCCGGAGGTGGGCAGTCCCCTCGTGCGCCGCGGTGAATTCGGCAGCTGGACAACCGAACACCCGGCCGACCCAACTCCATTACGCCCAGCCTCGCCACCGGTGCCTAGGAAATTGTCGAGCTATAATATAGATCAAGTAGTTACCCATTCCAGCTTGTGATAAGCACAGTAAGTCTTCCAGGGTTTCTTGTGAACCGGTCCTTAATTGCCATGGGTGCAACTAGCAAAACCATGCACCCACAGCCCACCATTTGGTCGCATTTTAGTTGGATAATTACGACCAATGAAACATGTTCGGATGTCTCGAGCACGCAACTCGTCAAGGTACTATAGGTCTAATAATGTAATTATCCCATTATGTGAGCTAGTGGTAATTAAGCATGGCTAAGCATATATGATTTTAGCTAGATCAACATAAGTATCACGAGCTAGATAATTTATCACCTAAGGTTGACAAAGGACGGGTAACAAGTAAACATGGCAAAAGCGAGCAAATAGGTTATACCTGATCCCATGTAATTAGCAAAACATGCATATTTATTTGCAAACAGTAAAATATTTATAAATTAGGCTCAATATGCTTAAGGGGAATGTGTGACATGCCTTGCTTCTTCACTTGGATCTTCTGAACTCTTTCCCTCGCGACCGCGAACTTCCGGAACGACGGAGTCTACACGCTGGCATGCAAAATGAGGAAAAACTCTAATAAAAACCAAGTAAATAGTACATAAAAAGTAAACAAACATGTAGAGCTCAATTTTAGATGAATTTTGCAAGTTGAATGGACCAATATGGAGTTCGTATGAATTAGATATGAATTTTAGAAGTTTTGAGCCATTTAAATCAATTTCTAGAATTAAATACGATTTATTGCACAATTATTAATTAATTTCTCATAAGAAAAGGGCTGTCGCTGACATCATTAAGGGGAGAGGCGCGCCAACAGGCGGGCCCCGCATGTCAGTGGCATAAGGGGAGGCACACGGTGGACTCGGTCCACCGCGGCGGGGGCGGCACTGTGGACCTGTACCACGGGAGTGGTCCACGGGACCGACGGCCTAGATCGGCCTGAAGCCGATCCAACGGCCACGGGCGGCGCGACAGGACACGGGCACGGCACAAAGCCGGCCCGGCCGAGCCACGGCGCGCGGCGGCGCGGCAACCAACGGCGATGGCCGGCGACGCAAGTAGCGGCGGTGCATGGCACGGGAGGCGGCCAACGAAGGGGGAAGGAGGAAAAAGAGAGGAGGAGTGCTCACCGAGCGCCATGGCGGCAAGGGGGCAACGGGCGGCGGTGAGGCCTTCTCAGGAAGATGACGCGGCGGCGCCTCAGCGATGACCGACGAAGGCGGTGGAGCGGCCAAGGTTCGGAGAGGGGTGACGGAGCCGATGGGGTGGTGGCGCGTCGCGACGAAGGCGCGCGGAAGCAGCGGGAATTGGCGGCTAGTGACAGGGAAATGGCGGTGAGGGCTCGGGTGCACGGTAGAAGTGGTGTTTTGGTGGAGTTCCGGCGGCGAGGAACGGAGGCCGGGGTGTGGTGGGGCGCTGCGAACGCTGTGGAGGCAGTAGTGTGGCCGAGCGAGGCGATGCTCGCCGGCGGGGAGCGGCTGGAGGCAATAGAAACGGTGATGGCTCAGCCTCGCGGTGGGAGCGGCGTTTCGGTGGCTTTTGGGGAAAATGGAGCGGTGGACGGGGTGGAGTTCGGCACGGCGGTGCTGATGGCGGTGGCGGCCTAGAGCAGAGGTGGCTAGGGCAACGGTGGTGAGCGGCTGGAGCTCGCCGGAAAGAGGCGGAGGTTGGTTGCGCGGTGGGAGCGATGTTTCGGTGGTGGTGGGGAAAAACGGAGCGGTGGCCGGGCTTGATCTCGCGGCGGCGAAGCCGGCAGTGGACGACCCAGGATTTGAACCCAGGGTAGGCCTAGCCAAAGAAAATCCAAATACAATACAATATGATTCGATATAAAATATGGTAAACGATACGTATATAACTCTAAATGGTTCGATACAAGTAGAAAATAACAAATAAGTTTAACTTTTAGGATAAAAGCTTGTAAGTCTAACTATTTTTTTATCAAATGAGGCAAATGAATCGGATGGATTAAATGCTGACATATAAAGAAGCAACTCCATACTAACTTCATCAAACCGATTCTCAAGCTCTTGACGAATTCTATCGATGACACCAATGTACACTTCTCTCCTATAGTGGTCATCAATTGTTTGTTCCAGGTAAAAACGGTGGGATCTTCCATGAGGCATATATTTAGCATCCATTGCGGGAATATCAATGGAATATTTGATGCAAAATGATGTAACCTTTCCTAAGAAACCTTCCCAACCATGCAAAAATGTCATATGAAGGGGGTAGTATGCTAGTAGTGGTCTACTACTACTAGAACTCTAGATTCTAGAAGGGGGAGAGGGACTGAGGGACTGAGGAAGTGAGGAATTGCTCACTGGAGAGGTGGACTGGCGGAGAGCCGAAGAGGGAGTGGCCGGTGGAGCACTGGCGCTGGGCTCTTGGGCGGCTACCGGCTGGGTGCGTGCTGCCACCGACGCACGTCGGGCAGGACCGCGGGAGCCAGGAGGCCGCCGGCCGGTCGCGCTGACGCGGGACAGAGAGAGTGTGGCCAGGCGGGGCGCGCCGGCGAGGGGCGGAGAGGGCGCGGCCGCACGGGCTCCGACGCGGCACGAAAAGGCAGTAGGAGGCGTGGCGCTGCGAGTCGCGGCCTCGCGGGAGCGCCGGCCGCCGGATTCACGGGCTCGCGGGAGCGCCGTCGCCTATCGGGAGTGGGAGGCCAGGAGAGTAAGTGGAGAGGGGAGATAAGAGAGTTAGGGTTTTCTTTTGTTGGGCCAAGCTTTCTTATGGGCCAAGAAAAATAAATACCTGTTCCTATCTGGGCCAAATTATAGGGTAGTCCTGGGCCTACCTAGACTACCCTTTGGTCCCGCCACTGGAAGCCGGTGGTGGCGGTGGCGTAGCACGGCAACGATAGGAGCCGCGGTGGCTCGTGGTTGGAGGACGCCAGTGGGCGGCGGAGCTCAGGCTGGCGTGGGAAGAACGGGAGAGCGTGGGGAACGGCGAGGAGGGGAAACAAGAGAGGATGGCCGGGATGCGTTTTATAGCGCTCGGCGGCCGGGATTGTGGCCGAGAGAGGCGGATTCGGGGTGGCAACCGGTAAGAGGTGGGGCGCCGACGTGGAGGAAATGGCGGCCGGATTTCGCGGGAAGGGGTGGGGGATGTGGGCGCGAGGTGGAGGAGGACCACGTGCGCGCGGTTAGATGCGGGCGGGGAGCGGGATGGTGCCTGGAATTTCGGCGACGTGGGCGGCCATGGCGACTGAAGCTGGCCGGCTGGAGGAAGGAGGAGTTGACAGGTGGAGTCGCCGAGCCCACCTGTTGGCGAGGGAGGGACAGAGGAGGTCGGGAGGGAGGCCAAATAGACTTTAGGGGAGGGGGGAGAGGGCCGAGCGGCGAGCTGGGCCGGGAAAGGAGGGGAGGGAGGGGGAGGCTGGCCTGAGAAGGGGAGGGTCGAAAGGAGGCTCAAAGGAAGGAGGAGATCTTAAATTGGTTTTTCAATTAATTTAATTGATTAAATGAACTTTGTGATGTTAAAATTAGATGTTGAGCTCCAAAAATTCACAGAAAAATCAAGAGAGTATATTAGGGCATAGAGAATATTATAAAATATTTCCGGCCAATGATTTTTAAAGGAAACTTTTAATTTCCTCAATAATTCACTTGATTAAATTGCTTTAACTTTTATTTAATTTGTAGAAAATGATTTATTAATTGATTTTTAATCCGGAACGAAAATCGGGGCGTTACATTAGCCACCGCCGCTGCCACCACAGGCGCTGCCGCGGCTGTCTCAGGCCACATCCGTAGTTGTCTCAGCCGCCGCCGCTGTTGCCCATCACCAGCCGCGTGGTCGGCCACCATTGTCTCCGCGACGGTGGCAGGGGGCAGGGAGTTAGGAGGTGCAATGGAGGTGGAGGAGGCAGAAAGCCACGGATGAACGGTGCGGCGAGCTGGTGACCCTAACGTGGAGAGCGGCGCAAGTGGCAACACTGATGATGTAAGAGCATTTCGAAGAAAGGGCTAAACAGGTTCCTAAAAATTAATTTTTGGGAATTTGGTTAAAACTAGGTCTGTTAATCACGGTTCTAAATTTTATCCCCTCCTAAAATTTGGGAAATTTGGGAAGCAGAACGCCCTCCTAATCGCAGGAATCACGCCAATTGTTTTACTGTCGGCGCCAAAAGTTTTTTTTTCCGTCCGCTTCCTTTTCCTCGTCGCGCCGTTTTTTTTCGAGAATTTTTTTTTCCGCCCGCTTCCTTTCCCTTCTCGCGCCTTTCTCCTCTCGCCGTTTTCTTTTTCGCGAGAAACAACAGCGCCCACGCCGCCACGCCGCCAGGCTAGGGTTTTGGGGCTCCTCGCGCCAGCTCTGTCCCGAGCGCCCGTCCGTCCAGGGCTCTGCCGGCCGTCCGTCCAGGGCTCCGCCGGCCGCCTATCCGGGGGACCGCCGGCCTGCCAGCCGTCCGTCCAGGGGCAGCGCCGCCGGCCGCCCGTCCAGGGCACCACCACCTCGCCATCGACCGTCCATCCAGGTCACCCCGACGACGACGTGTGCTGCTACTGCTGATTCACTTTGAGGTATTTTCAGAGAAACTCATTTCTACCTGTGCTCGTATGGTTTATACGCACTGTACAAGTGCTTGTGCCTGTCACCAATCGTTGCTGCTCGCTGCCGTTGCCTGGTTGCTTATGCCGCCGGCGCTGACAGAGGAACAGCTCTGCGTGCGTCTGCAGCACTGTGTCCTTCGCAAGGTTGTCTGGATCGGGATATTAGGTAGTATTGTTTTGCTCCAAGTATTATCGTATCGTAGTATTGGAATACTATGAGATTTTCTTTTTTTAAGTTTAATTAATATTTATATTAATTACATATATATTATGCAAATATAGACATTTATCATGAGAAACCACGTTGGTTTTGATATATTTAACTGATTTCTATATATACTTGAGCATATTCATTTACATTATTTCCAAACCATCTTATTTTAAATAATATTTTGTAGTATCGTAGGGATCGTAGAATCGGGATACCACCTAAGATTTCGTAGGATCGTGTAGTAATGAATAGTAGGATCGAGATACTATGAAAATTAGGATACTAGGTGGGATCGGTATCGTTTCGGCTTGGTAGGATCGTAGTATCATAAGATACTAGAATACGAATCGGGATACTGACAACCGGACTTCGTTCGATATCATATCGCTGCGCCTTATATAGCCTCACGAATTCGGACGTCAAAGGGTTTTTAAGTTGTATTTGGACGTCAAATATTAAAACACGTTTCTTATTGTATAAGGACGTCATTTTGAGAAAATGAAGGAAGCATATACTTTACACACTGTAATTATATACATACCACGTTTTGATATTGTATTTTTAGGTTAAATGAAATGAAGAACATTTAATCAATGTTAGCTAATTTGTGTTCAATGAAATTTTCTACGTAAATTATGTTTGTTTTTGTGGCTGCGCACGCCGCGCTCTCCCTTCTAGTAAAAATAAGATTATATAATATTGGATATAATGTGCTCACATTGTGGAAAACTTAATACTAATATTTGAGTTTGTTTATATTATTGCTGTGACATATAATTTGGGAAACACACATTACAGGTGCACGATAGCTGGTGGAAGGGAAAGGCCAAAAGGGAGAAGAAAACGAGAAAATAAAAGTTTCAGGCGCCGCTTCAAAATCCCGCCTCAAACGGTCAAAAGCCCCCGATCCCCCTTTCCCCTACCAGGCCTCTCCGCTGCCGCCTCGTCCTCCAACCCCCCTCACTTTCCTGTCGCGATGCCACGGTGGCGGCGGCGGCGTGTGGCACCCGGCGGCCAAGTTCCCCCAGAGCTACGCCTGGCTTATGGCGCCCGCGCGCTCACGCTCGGCCGCGCGGTTTTCTCCCTCCTGCCCTCGCCTCGACATCGTGAGTCCCCCTGTCCTGCGTGCCGGGGAAGAGTGGCCTCGGGGTGCCTCGCGTGCCGCCGCTGGGAGCACCTCCTCCGTGACGGGGACCCCGTCGCTTATCGCCGCCTCATCACACGAGCCGTCTGCGCCATTGCGGCCGACGATCTGTCCGCGCCCCCGCCGCCCCGGTACACTCCGGGCAACTCCGGGCATTCGCAGGCCAGGGTTTGTCCTGCTGCTCTCCTACTCTCGATCTTGCCTTACTTATGTGCTGCTTAGGGTGTGTACATTTCTCGTCTTCTATTGGTTATCTGAGGCTGCCCTTCTTTTTTGCCTGCATGGTGTTCGACTCACAGCTCGTTCGGGAGATGATGAAGTCGATCGTTGCGGATCAGTCTCATGGAACCAAGAACGTCCTCTGCAATGGTTTGCACGAGGTAAAGTTAAAAAGTGTATACCATGAGTTGACACTTCTTATTGCATCCATTATCCGTCATTCTACCTGTGGTGGTGGCCCTTTTCATACAAAATGGGTTACTGGGATTCCCGCAGACTGAGATCCCGTTGAAGTGCTGCCATGCCAGTATACATGGTATGGTTGTTACTAGTGAAAGAATAATTTTCAGTTAAAAAACTGTAAAATTATCCTAACCTAATTTGTTGGATATCCTTGTCTCCTTGGTGTTGGTGGTGTGAGGCATCTCTACGAGCATGTTCAATCTTGTTGGTCAAAAGGGGTCATTTCTGGCAATGAGTGAAAAATGATGAGATAATAAACAAAGTTCACACTTAAACTACCAATTTTATTACCTGAACCAGCCATTTATAGAATCAGATCATTAGATGTGGTAGTTAGTAACTAGCCAGTAAGCATTGAAATAAACCAATTATTCCATTGAAATACTGATAAACTACCATTTATTTGGCTCAACGACAACTATTTGGAAAAATAGGATGTTTGGATTCTGTTGGGGCTATTAACAATGTCGTTTAAGATGTGCTAAAGTTAGCTAATATTGAATAAAGGTAAGGACGTAGGGTTTTGTGAATACTTGGTCTTCGGTGCCAATGACATTGGCGCCTATCCCCCTTCACATAAGTGGCTTAGCTTCCACGGGGAGGCTAGGGGTACGGTGCCAATGTCATTGGCGCCCTCATGTTGGACCATAACACCAATGACGTTAGCCCCACAAAAAAGGTCCATTCCCGGAATAAATTTTTCTGGGGTCTATTTGTAAAGTAAGTTTTCAAAAAGGACCAAAAAGTGAATTACAGGCTTATAATCGTTGATAACCACTCATCATATAGCTCTGAACAATATTAGGTTAGCCATACGGACTTATGTAAACTTGTACAAACTGGCCTTGGATGTGTCAAGGAAGCTGTGATGCAATTATATCTCTTTAGTTTGCTTCTTCGCACATACTATTGATTTTACTACTTCGAATCATTACGACCTGATAACTTCTTATATGATTGGTGGAGTGACATGTTGGCTACTTTGATATACACAGATATTATTTTTTACTTCCCATTAATAATATTAGGTTGTTATTGTTATTAGGGTGGCCAGTCTATATGTATCAGTGATCTTGTTTCTTCTTCATCTTGGAGTATTCTTTTGCACAGAGTAAGTTTAACAAAAATCCTTTTCTCTGATGATTATGGCTTGCAATCTTTTTTTATTTGATAAGATACTTGTTTGTGTTTCAGATCGGGGATCTTCTCATGTGCTATTTGCTGAGGTGCACATCAATCTTTCTGCCTGTTAAAAAGAATGATTATTTTCAGGTCTCTGGTGTTCCACTCAATGTGGTTCTGCGAAATCCTATATTTGCAAGTACTGTTGCGAGAAAACATCAACCCCAAACTACAAAAGCAAAATGTCATACAGTAAGCATTTATTTCCAGATTTTATAGTTTTTCGACTATTGAGTACAAGTCTTTGTCCAGTGAACCCCGTACAAATATTTGATTCCCAACTTAATGCTCTGAAGACACAAGTCAACAATTTATCTCAGTATGACTAGGTCTACCATTTAAACAAGTCTCAACATTCATAAATTTATTTTTTCATGTATAACTATAGGTGAAAATAGTTCTCAAATACAGAAGGAAATGTTTACCTCATCCAATAATGTGATATCCTGCGATGTTTTATGATATTCTTGAGTAAGCATATTTTTCTAAAGAACAATAGTTTTGTTGTGTGTGAAAACAATAACAATAACAATAACAATAAGTTATACATAAAAGCCTTTCAGAGGTGGGGAAAGGTGTCTTCTTTGGTAGAAAAAACAAAACTATCTTGATTAGCCTGATTAGTTATATGTGATTTTGGAATAAAAGCTAGACGGAGAACAGTGTCTGGGATTGCAGCGGAAACATGACTTATCTGACTTCATGTTGATTTCATTACTTCATAAATGTTGAGTTCCAACAAGGCCACAACTTTTCTGCAAGATTTTTAATTAAATAGGCAAAACACAGCAGAATTACGATGAAATGAGTATATCGCAATTTCTGGTTTTCATGAAGTTCCAGGAATACAAAACTAGTCCAAAGAATTGGCACATAAATTTAAATTTCCCGGTAATACCAAATATCCACATGGAGACATTTTTGTTTATAAAGTATTTTTATACTTTTGTCAATTTTGTCAGAGAAATCTTCAAATTGCATCGTCTCCATAACTCGTGCTATAAGAAACTAGACTTTACATATTAAATTGAAAAGCTGATGTGCACGAGGGTGTCCCGATCTTTCGATGAGAGGATAAGTCGATTGGATTGAGTGACGTTGGCGATCTGACTACAACTATCCAGGGATGTTGCTCCTTAGCAATCGTTACACCAACTCCAGAGGTGGTCGTGAATTGCATAGTCAGCCTAACCACGAGGGTATTTGTTCCTGCAAGCACTCGAGAACTAGCAAGAACAAGATGAACAAGCAACTCAATTTGCGAACTAAAGATGTAGGATTGAATCAACAGAAGTATCATAGGTGGGGTTCCGTACCGAGCAAACCGGCGATCTAACCGATCATGGGATTACACGGTTCGCTACTTTGATCTAAACAAAACCCAAATTGATCTATGGGGTCGTCCTCTAACCCTAAGACCTGCCCCTAACGGACTCAACTTGATACACAACCCATTGGGCCCAAATAAGTTGACGCAACACCGTTGGCAGAAAAAGGTCTAGTAGTAAAACGGCGATTGCAGCCTCTCCAGAACAGATTTGACATGAGGCCGGATCCATTTGAAATAGACTTGATAAGTTTTCGATGAAGTACTTGCACGCCAAATCGGAGTTCGTATGAAGTCGTGGCGATCGTCAGAAGTTGGTGCTGTCCTGCAGTCCGAATCCAGCCTGCGCGAATCCTCTCCCCTCTGGATCCTCTCCATTGTTCCTAAGTAAAACAAGAGTGCACGTGTCTCTGGGGTATAAAGAAGATGAACATGGACTCAAGAATGAACTCACCTGATAGTTG
This sequence comes from Oryza glaberrima, assembly GCF_000147395.1. NCBI lineage: Eukaryota > Viridiplantae > Streptophyta > Magnoliopsida > Poales > Poaceae > Oryza > Oryza glaberrima. Next base: position 10,086,073 of record NC_068337.1, on the reverse strand, counting down.
ACTTGACGTGCACGAGCACGGGTAATAGGACTATGAAGTTGGACTTGTGGAGATGTGGATGTACCGAGGGTGTTGATGTCCTCATCAAAAACAAAGTGACTTTATCTGCTTGATCTGGTTGCCTTCACTTCAGAATGAGGAAAGTCAAACCAGGCAGTTTTTGTGAAACTAACGAACAAAGTGATGTCAGAAGGATTATATTACATTAGCTGACCGACTTGATTGACTCACATAATTGTTCCTAGAATGGGTGCCTCAGCAATCCCCTGCCTCAATTTTCAAATTCTCTCTTTCCACGTGCCCATATTCCTTTAAATGTAACTGTGTCCCCTTAACTACTAGCAGCTGGAACCTACTCTCATAAGACCATCAGTGTTATGTAACCACAATGCATGTCTTTCATTGCTATATCAGAAGCAAGTGCTAGGTAGTGAACATCCCAACACATGTATTGGTTCTTTTCTTTCTTTGTTTTTTGTACAACAATTGAATAAAGTAAGTTCCTAATTTTTTATATTAATCCTTTTGCTATTTCTCTCCACAATATGAGAAAAGATATGCCAAAGTAATAAAATATTAATATGTAACAAACTGCTGGTTCAAACCTATGAACGGTGGTGAACTGTGATTTGATGACCTGACTGTTTTAACTTTTGAGTACTGGAGATATTTTTAATTATAGATTTTGCAAGCTTCATTAATTTTGACTGTTGATTTGTATCTGATTCTAGTCCTATAAAATGTCATCAGTTATATTATTTGATGAGCCACATGATAATTATATTCTTTAATAATACAAGCACATGTAGAGTGTTCAGATGAATTACTCCATCACAAAATATAGCTACTTCTAGTGCTCAAATCTTGTCGTCGCAACCAATTACAACCTCCTCATTCAATTTCTCCACCTACCTTCTCCATCTCAACCAATCACAACAATCTCGTGTTTCACCTGTCTTCTTAATCTCAGTGAATTTTTTTTCTAGAAGTGCTTATATTTTGGGAACGGAGGGAGTATTAAATAAGCTGACAAGTCACTACATGTCTTTGTGTCATCAGTGCTACCTGTGGAAAAGTGCAAACATGGCGGAAAACATATCTATTTGTCATGACAGTTCAAATTCTGGAGTTAATTCTTCGTTTAGCAGCACTTGCAAAATTGTTACTCAACAAAGCTGTGAAACATGTGATTCCATAAGAAGAGCAGAATCCAAAGATCCAAGTGAAGGATGTAATTGTCCAAAATTTCCTTCTGATGGTAGATCAGGAGAGTGTTGCAACTGCTATACCCACAACACCAGGAAAAGAAAAAGGTTATACAGTTGGCAGCGCCGCAGCAAAAAGAAACAGGTCTGTTCTGTGGATGACTCTTCAGCAGAATGGAGTAAATTAAATGGCAGTAATTTCAATATGTCTAATGGTCCATCGGAGAACCTGGCTGGAAAAATGAATGATCAAGCACAATCTGTCGAGCTCACAGTAGATAATACTTCTTTGGCAAGGAGCAATGATGACAGTTCTTCAGAAATCAAAGTAATTAATGCAACTATCTTGTCATCAGAAAAATCACCTTGTTCAGTGTTCGACATAAGGGGTTCCCAGGGTTTATCTTGTCATTACAGCCTGTCAGAAGTCCAGTACCAATCTACATGTCCCCAAGTTGGGCCCTCCAGTTACTTACATCTGAATGTCAGCTTCCCAGCCTTCTATTCTTTTTTTTACCTCTTGCTTTTAAGCTTGCATTTCATTCATAATGGACAAATATCCATTTATTTAATATTTTTGTACTTCTGTAGTTAGTTTATTTTTTTATCAATTTAATTTCTTTGAGAACACAATTCCGTTTAGTTATTTTGAGAAAACATCTTTTACCGTTTAGAAAAACTGTTATTTACTGAAAATGTGCCAGAATCAATAGTTTGGATGTATAAATAGTCAATGTATGGGTTGGTGTACATATATTTTTTAAAATATACTCCAACAGTAGTCCTGTAAACCATACAACTGGAAATGTCATATTCTGTCTTGAGGATACCATTTTAGGACTCTAATCAGGTCAACGTCTTGAACAATATGCTTGCATTACTTGTTCCTTGATGAACTTACTGTAATAAAGCCATGCTGATGTTCTCTAGTAATTATAGTTTCTTTGGTTTGTATTGTTTTTAGAAAAAAAATTCCTTGGCATTGATCTGATGCACTATTCTCTTTTAGGATACTGTTGTTTATTGGGTATGAACTTAAAACTGGGCCCTTTGCTGGCCCTGGCATGTGGGTAGAAATTTTCACTCCTTTAGTGTATATCCACAAATCATTCATTCACTTTTTCTTGCACATATAATGTTTCTCATAATATGTTTTTCAATCTATTCTTCCTCCAGAGTATTCTTGAAATTCAAAAGCACATTTCTGTTGAATATTTTACTGCACACTATCATGGAACTTTTTAAATGTTCTAGTCGTTTCATCTTTATATTTTTTCTTGCAGAGTTGTTCCATCTGCTTCAATTGTATAATATCAAATGCATCCAAACATTTATCATTAGATTCCTTGATATCAAGAAATGGTATTTTCTATAACAGAAGGACAACCTATAGTGTCTTCCATTGCAAACGTATCCTTTTGCTGCTTCATGTACCCTCAAAATCTGTAACAAGATTTGTGAATGCAAAGAAGTGTTACTTGTCATAATGATGGGGAAAAATTGAGTGAAACCTGTGCATGAGTGCTTATTTTGTCTTTCCTGTTGGGGCCTAAGGTGAATAGGTGATGAGGTGTTTGGAGTTCTGGAGGAAACCAGAAGCAGTTTGTCTAGGAAAGGGAGGATTGTACGATGAGGTGATGAGGTGTATGGAGTTCTGGAGGAAACCAGAAACAGTTTTTGTCTAGGAAAGGGAGGTAACCAGAAACAGTTTTTGTCTAGGAAAGGGAGGAAACCAAATCTATAATGTTTTCTTGCTTGTTTCTGTTACACTAGCTAATGCGCTTTTTAATAGGGATTTAAATAGTACTAGATCTCCTACATTGCAATTCGAATATGGAATCTTCTGTTGTGTTACTCAGTAGCTTGTTGCTAGATGTAGATTGCAATACTGATTTCCTGTAATTTTGGTAGCAAAGGACACATTTGGCCATCATCTTTAGATAATTTTGTAGTCCCATTCAATTAGCTTTAATTAATGCAAAGAGTTCTTTTCTTTTCTTTAACATTCTGTGTCATTGTACTGTGCTAAAATTTTACTATTTTTATGTAGGCTAGGACATTTGATTTTATTACAAGTAGTTCTATCAATTCAGTTTTTGAACAAAGTTCAATGGGAAAAAAAATAGAGGATTATGCAATTGGTCCATTACCACTGTTGGATTAACATCTCCTATGTATGGAGCGATCTTTACATGGCATGTTATAGTCACATATCAGATCCCATGATGTGTTGAAATCTAGCATTGCCTATGATTACAGTATGTTGTCTGAGTGTTCCTTAATCCTTACTGCTGTTAGACATATTAAGCAAAAGGAAAAGGCCAGATGCTCTATCTCTTGTAAAGCACATATTTGGAATCAATAGTTGCTGTGCAAGCTTATTGAAATACAACTGCCACGAATCTACAATCAGAAAGTCTAATTGCTTGTGAGTCATTAGATATGGTTCTTCAGCGTTTCATATCATTAGTTACTCTTGCTGTTGGATGACGCACTTCTCACTAATATTTATGATTCTGTCCACATATTGTAACTGCAATGCACACATCAATGTGCTGTAGCAACACATAAGGTGTTGTTTAATACTAATGATATATTACAGTCGATTTCCTAGCATTAGGGATGCCGTATTTGGAAGATAATTCATCAACCCTGTGCAGCTCTGTGCCAAAACAATGTACTTTTGAGTATTGATCCAAATTGTTTTTTAAGAAAAAAGTATTGAATCATTTTTTTTTGTAAAGAGCTCACTGATTCAAATTTATGGAGAAATTATGTTGCTTGTCCTTCAATTTTTTACTTGGTTTAATTTTTCCTCTCCCAAATGCAAAACCGGACAAAACCAACCCTCAACCCTCAAAATCTGGCAAAATTAATGCCTCTGCCCTATCTAATACTTCCTCCATGCCAAAATGTAAGCATTTTTGAGGTTGGCACGAGTATTAAGAAAGAGGTGAGAATGATTGGAGGAAGTGTGATTGGTTGAGAAGAGAAAGTAGATGAAAGAGAATGATTGTGATTGGTTGAGAGGAGAATGGTAGGTGGAGAAATAACTTTATTTTGGGACAAGATACTGTGATAAAAATAACTACATTTTGGGATGGAGGTAGTCGTGGTTTTGACTTACATATGGAGGACCCACTTTTCATTGAGGATTTGACGGTTCACCATTCTTCTGTCCAGCGTTTGCCATATGGGCCCAATGTTAATTCTCTATCCCTCCATAGCATGTGTGCCCACCACCTATATGTTGGTAAAAACTGTTGAAAGGGAGCAGAGGGATGAGTTTTAGCTGGGTTTGGTTATGCACTTATGCATCTTTTTTGTACGGCTGGTTCGTGGTTTTGGGGGTCCTTTTGGTCCCTTCTGTGTAATTTCCTTTTCTTCTTAATGAAATGAAGTGCAGTCCTGTGTTTTCGAGAAAGAGGGACAAATCAAACTGAGAAGAATTGAGGGATGGTAAACAGTTTATTTTTTGTGAAAATAATTCCAACCTGACTTTACTACCATTATTACCATTAGTTAGGGTGGTGCGTCAGTACACAATTTTTTTTTGGCATACTTTGGTCAATTTCTAGACTGTCCTAATTAATCGTTTCTAGGCAAGTGAATGCAAATGCTTCTATGCATGTCTTGAAATCATGTGGTCTTTGCTTAGGAATTAGCTTCCATGTTTTTCACACTCGTGCAGGATCATAGGCTTGTCTTTATATTATTCTTTTCGAGTTACACCCTGCAAATGTGAAGTTTTGACATTTTTACTATGTACGGCTTTCACTACCAGGTGCTGTTGGCTGCCCAAATCAATTAAAAATCTCATAAGGAATTCTAAACGTTGCCAATATAAGAAATTATTTCTGAAGCATTGTTCTGTCAAGTGTAAGGTATGTTTGAGATAGTTCGACCTCATTTACTGAGTAATATCATAAAGATAATCCAATGTATCAGCTCATGAGTCATGACTATTCTGGGTCATGTCCTTTTGGTAAATTATCCTACTGATCTTTGCAACAAGTTGTTAATGTTAAACTTCAGTGCTTATCTGTTGCTTCCCACATTATACATTTTGTCAAGTATAGCAAGCCACATTTTTTGCAGCAATCTAACTGATTATCACACCTTTTGTCAAGGACATTTTATTCAACCATATAAAATGCCTCATTTCGTTCAATTGTATTTAAATGCCTCAACCCTCCACAAGCAAGTGGAATGATAGTACGTTGTCTATTTATAATCTATCCTATGCCACTGAGTTTATCCCAGTTGAACAATTTATCATTGACATTGTCTCTTTCTATAATATACCGGCGACTTTATCAATTGTTTTACAATACGCCATTGGGTTGGGCCTTTCCTTCAAAAATACTCAAAATACCATTAGAGACGTAAAAGGTTAACAATTGATTTATCTCACTAGAAATTTTTTAAAAAATGATTTTTTTATGTGGCCTCCTTACATAATATAGACGTTTTCGTATAAGTTTCAAGCATTTTGCATTTCTACTTTTTGTAAGATATTACCTCCGTCCCATAAAAATTGAAATTCTAGTTCTAAGGCTTAGTCCCACAAAAAATGTATTTCTAATCTCATGGGACCCAACAAGTAATTTAAGAATGCTAATTATGTGGGTTAATTGTCTCAAAATTCCTTTTAATCAATTTTATATATGGAATGTATGCATGTATGGGGTTCATTAAATAAGGTTATTGTGGTCATTTGTCTATCCTCCTAATATGTCCTAAATTAGCTAGAATTTCAATTTTTATGGGACAGAGGTAGTATAATTTATCTGTTATGCTGTATAAAATATTTTTTGTTGTTTCTTTTAATGTAAATCATCTTTCATGTGCTACATAAGATATTTTCGTGCTATTATCTTTTGTGTAAGCAAATTCTCTCCTATACCACATAAAAATATTTTTTTACAAAATAAAAATACCAAAAAAATCTTGAAACTTATAACAAACTTCTTTGTAATGTAAGGAGGCCACATAAAAAAATCATTTTTTTTAAACTTCTAATGAGATGAATCAAGTGTTAACCTTTTATTTTTCTAAGGGTATTTTGGGTATTTTTGAAAAAAAGGCTTAGCCCAATGGTGTATTGTAGAATAATTGATAAAATCACTGGTATATTATGGAAAGAGACAATGTTAGTGGCAAATCGTTGAACTGGAACAAACTCAGTGGCATAGAGTAGATTCTCTATTGAAATAATTTCTAGATGTTTCATACGTTGCGCTAATTCAAATTCAATAGACCTAGCAAGGATAAACAAATCATGTAGCTAATCTGTGATTAATATTGTAAGTCCATTAAATTTATAGAAAAATGCACCATTTGCGACATCAAATTGGTTTCATGAAATCCACCATGAAATATGTCTTGATAGTAGTGCATTCATTTATTATTGTAGATGTTGGTGAGTTTTTCTATAGACTTGGTCAGAGTTGAAGAAAAAAGTGACTTAGGAACAGAGGTAGTATAGAAATTCGTTAATGCACCTTAAGTAAAGGAAGGATTTATTGCTAAATATTAATTATTTTGTAACTATCTGATATTAAAATCATTAAAAAGATAACTTTTGTTCCATGATAGGCTCAACTAAATAGCCATTTTGTATTTACAAATATAACTATACTCAAATTTCAACAAACAAAAAACAAATTGCTGCTTCTGAGATTTTTAAACGCTTCATGCTATAAATTTTTTTAATCAACCATGCATCTAAATGGTTTGAACTAGTCATACTTTGTTCGTGTTTGTTTTAAAGTCATACTTTGTTATTATTCTTCATGCTGCAAAAATGCAGTGGAGTTATCAATTTATCTGTTAATTTTGCTACTTACAAAAAACATGCCAAGCCACCATGCAATATGTAATGCGAGCAAGAATTTTTTATACTAGATATATTCTAGTCTATTGACTAAAATGTTGATCAGACATGCCAAATAAAATTTGAACCTGTATAGCTTGCTGCCTGGAGTACTTATATTGGTTGCAATATTATCTGACATGAGTTTTTATGGACAGCCTGTCAAAATAGCAAAAATGTTGTATATAATGTTATAAGAGAAGAATGACATCACTTATTTTTGCTGTAAAACAGGTGGCACCTGATGTGACCAAGAATGATGGCAAGGCACATTATTCACCTGGAGGAAAAGCAGCATATTATGATCGATCATTTTCTCGATTGGAAGCGTATAGCACCCATCAACAAGTAGCTTCTTTTGTTTGGGCAGTGCTGAAACGAATAGTACCAAAGCCATTGCTTGGAAACTCTTTTGGCAAGAGATCTTTGAGGACAAATATATGGAAGTTCATAAAGTTACGTAGGTTTGAAACATTTCAATTAAGTGATTGTATTGGCGATCTGAAGGTATCACATTATTCTTGGTTATCAAATATTGAATTCTCTAACTGCTTTTGTTCTGCAATAATTGGGAAACAAACTGGGTCATCAACTAGTGCAGAAGAGCAGAAACAGAAAAATATTTTGCATTGCTGGATTAGCTGGTTATTTTCTGATATTGTGATTCCTGTGGTCCGTACATACTTTTATGTTACAGAAAGAGAATCAAAACGATATGATGTTTTTTATTACCCAAAGTCAGTATGGAGGGACTTAACTAGCAATGCCATTGCTTCCTTAAATAAGAAAAACTTCAGGATTTTGCGCGGTGAACCTAGGAAAGCAGTTAGGCATTTGAACTGTTCATCAAGAGTGAGGTTTCTTCCAAAAGCAAAAGATATGAGACCATTAGTAAACCTCAGAGCTAAATCGAAGGATGCCAATCTCAATAAATGTCATTTAATTATGAAAAAGCTAAGAGATGAGAAACCAGAGATGTTTGGTTCATCGGTTTTTGATTACAATAATGTTCACCAAAATCTTTCCCAATTTATTTCTTCAAAAAGAAGCCAGTTGATGAAGAAGTTAAAGGTATATATTGTTGTTGCTGATGTATCGAAGGCATTTGATTGTGTCAGTCATGACATGGTTCTAAAAATGATAGACGATGCTTTCAAGTGTGATGAGTACACAGTGAGGAAATGCTCAAAGGTAATTTGTAACAGGTCTAAGAATTCCTTGTACCGGTTTGATTCAAATGCTTCTATTGGCAATGGTAACAGTATCTATGATTTATCAATTCAGCTATCATCAGGTGGTGGCATTTTTGTTGATCAGGTAGTGTATCCTAACAAATGTCCTTTCTTTACCTGGTTGACTAATTAACGAATGTGATTGAAAATTTGATCTTCTATCCTTCTCATTGTGACATTGAACACAATTTTAATTGTTATTCTAATAGCGTATTGGAAATTTATTAAAAAAATAGTCATACCAGAGAAGTTTTTATTAAATTTCAAAGTTTTAAAATGTTTACTTTGCATACTATTGATGAGAAAAAAAAATAATGGAGCAAGCATCAATTGGTGTTACAACTAATAAACTGGCTGGACATTGAAGAACATGCTGAACCATCTCTTCCGTTGGTGGATGATTGATTTTCACAATTTCATTTTATTGTACAAGTTGACAGTAAGGAACTTGAAGGTTCACTTCTGTTAAGGAACTTGAAGGTTATTTTGTATGTTTAGAATTTTCCTGGATACTGAACTACAGAAATATCCTAGGCTGTACAGTTGAGACCAGGAATTGAAATTTCTTTTTTGTGCTGTAGCTGTATATTTCGTGTAATTCAATCAGCTCTTTTATTATTTTGCTACAAACAATCATCAATCAGGCTGGATAACACTTTTTGTTTTTACAAATCAGGGTACTATTTGTAGAATACTAAAGGAACAGTTTCATCATCTTCTGTATGAGCAAATAAAATGCAATATTTTGAAGATTGGGCAAAAGTATTACTTACAACAAGTAGGGATTGCTCAAGGAAGCAAGTTATCTCCCAACCTGTGTTCCCTGTACTATGGTCACCTGGAAAATTCAGTGCTATCAAAATTTCTGCATGATAGCAAGCTTAATGCAGGAGAGGCTTTTTCGGAACCTGAATATTTGTTAATGAGGTTCATTGATGATTTCATATTTATCTCTTTCTCACTGGAGCATGCTCAAAAATTCCTCAATAGGATGAGAAGAGGTTTTGTGTTCTACAATTGCTACATGAACGACAGCAAATATGGCTTTAATTTCTGTGCTGGAAATAGTGAGCCTTCCTCTAATAGACTCTACAGGGGTGATGATGGAGTCTCATTCATGCCATGGAGTGGTTTGCTAATAAATTGTGAAACTTTGGAAATTCAAGCTGATTATACGAGGTATGACTGTTGAAATTTGTTTTTAGCTCATTGGTCATTCTATATTTGTTAAATATAAATATCAAAGGGCATAGTATCAATTACTAGTTATCTTTTGTAATCCTGAGGCATAAATTGACCTTAAGACATCTGCAAACTGTTTTTTTCCTTTACTATTCAATGAAACGCCAGAAAATTATATTGGCTAAATATTTGTGAAAAATTGACTTGGACGATGTGTTTCCTTTTAGCCTTTATTTCTTTTTGGGAGACTCAAAGGTTGTTGAAATGTTAACCCTAGATATGTGCAGCCTAATACCAACCTGGTTTCTATCCACTTTCTGAATCTTGCTTTCTTAGTGAGCAAGAAACCGTAGTTACATTTTTCTTGTTTTAGGCATTAATGTTTGAGGAGTGCGAGAAATAACTTTCCTAACCAAGTGTGGAGAAATAGTAACGAATGGGTGCTTTTCTTAAACAGGTATTTAGATATCACCATTATCTCCACCATCACTGTTAAGATGCATTCTTCAACAAAGTATATCCACAGCAAGCTATGCCATTATATGCGTCCAAAATGCCATCCCATTTTCTATGACTCCAATATCAATTCACCTGGTACCATAAGAGTAAATATTTATCAAGCCTTCCTGTTATGTGCAATGAAGTTCCACTGTTATATTCGAAGCATTTCCGATGCCAACGTAAGCAAATTAGAACTGCTGCAAGTAATTAAGAGAACCTTCAGGTACCTGAATTATACCCTTTTTTTAATCCTACTAAAACCTATGAAGTAATTATCAGGTTTATTCTTTTAAGATGTATGGCGTAGAAGAACATGCTTTGAAATCATGCGATATATTGGAAATCATGTGTCTTTCTTAATAATTATACTTTGCTGTTAAGCAGATACATGCATAGCCTAATTGTCAGACGGATGCAAGATGTGGAGCTGCACTATAATGTGCGTCCAGTTCTGAAGCTTAGGCGAAAAGAAACCATTTGGCTTGGTTTAACTGCATACATTCGTGTGCTTCAGCAGAAACAATCACGTTACAAGGATATGCTGACTTTGTTGACAGCAGAGCTTGGGAGATATTGCCATTTAGGTCATGAATGTGATACCTTGCGCTATGCTGTGGATGATTCTCACTCGTCTATGTTCTGGAAATTTAAGTTCTAGAAACTAGAAGTTGCTTTCCTGGTGTACTGCAGAAACTACTGTTCTTTTGGATATTCTTTTGACAAGTCATTTTGGGACTTTACCTCCAATCTGCCGACGTGTCATCGCACGCAGTACCAATGCCTACCTCGCTAAAACATACTCCTGGTGTGTGCAAAACAAACCGGTGGATTCATGTCCTAACCTCATTCAAGGTGCGACTGTTGGCCCGTGTTCTCCAATCTAGTGTAACGAACGAGAACGAGCACCTCACTAGTCAAAGGTTAATGGTCTCCTGAGGTGACAGTGGGGTGCCGATCATGGTTTTTTTTTTTAAAGCATTTTACGACTGATTGCTCATTTCTTTAGGATACCTGGTAGCACTCGAGCAGTATTAACTTTTTGTATAATTTATTGTGGGCATTGATTTGTTTTCCTTAGGTTACTGCAATTGAAACGATTGCATTTTACTAATTGTTGCCAATCGGAATTGTACCCCTTCAATTTTCAGCAATTCCAACCTTTTGGCTCTTAATGCTAAATCTACTCAGGTCCCTACTAAAGATTTATAGAATACTCCCTCCATTCCAAATTGATCTAGATATAGTTTTTTTTTTTGAGATTATTCCTAAATGATCTACATATTTGTGCTCATTTATTGAGTCTATTCGTTATTTGTGCATTGGAGTAAATGGACATGCATGTATCCATGCACACAAGTATTTATAACCCACATGCAATATCTTGATTTGCTATTGGCTAGGAAATATTGGAGATGGTGCATGCATTGAGTTTGTTGCTAGAATAAATATAGTATGAGAGAGTTATTAGCTTTCTTGGTCTTGGTGTACCTATGAAATATATAGATCAATTTGTAATGGAGGGAGTACTCAATTAGTACTAAGCATAAAATGTAATTTGAGACATGCATAATGCTAGCCATTCTTAATTTAATTGAGCTTGTGCCATGCATCATTTAATTTGCTAGTTAATATCAGGAGATCCTTTTAATACTTAGCTTCAGTTATGAATTTTGTTGGGCTCAATTTTCCTCGGATGTATTTATTCTTCCTATATACTCCCTCCATTCTAAATTGATCTACATATAGTTTTTTTTGAGGTTATTCCTAAATGATCTACATATTTGTGTTCATTTATTAGAGTCTATTCGTTATTTATGCATTGGAATAAATGTACATTGATGCATGCATCCATGCACATAAGTATTTATAATCCATATGCAATATCTTGATTTACTATTAGCTAGAAAATATTGGGGATGGTGCATGCATTGAGTTTGTTGCTAGAGTAAATATAGTATGAGAGAGTTATTAGCTTTTCTTGGTCTTGATGTAGCTATGAAATATGTAGATCAATTTGGAATGGAGGGAGTAGTTGGTACCCACTAAGTGCAATTATGACTATAAAGCTGCATCTAGAAAGAGCCACGTCATCCAAATAATCCTAACCGTCAGATTTTATTTGGACTGCTAATTGCTATCTTAGATGTGAACTATCCCAGATCAGGCTCAGATGAAGAAATGGTTCAGCCCATGGAAGCCCAGCCGTTGCCACAGTCCATTGTCTTGCCCTCAACCTTTTCGGATCCCCTGTCCCCGATGCAATTATTTACATGATCTCCCCCTTCCCCTTCTCTTGAATTTCTATGGTTCTCCTGTTCACTGCTTTTTTTTTTTTTGGGTTCATGCATGGATTATTGATAATAATTATGAGTTCAAGATATCAATCTTTTGGGTGCATACCAGGAGATGGACTATGAGGCAAAATAAATTAACATATATGTATTTCATCCTCGCAGTTTTCTGTTCATCCAAGCTTCGTGCTGAAAATTTGTTTGGATTATGTATTTTTAACTTGCTTAGTTTGCACCAATACCAGATTGTGTAGATCAAAGTCTTTTATTACAGTAAATTTACGGATAGGAGGCTCTACGACCAAGTTTATACTCAGGACAAATCCGTTCTACTTTATTTCAAACTATGTCTGATCTTTAATACCTTTTAAATTAGCCTCATATATCTCTTTTTTTCATGCTGTGTAAGTTCCAATTCAGAATTACAATTGGCTACACCACGGGACATCTCACTAACTTAAAGGTGATTTTGTTCACTTTTCTTCGAGATCAACTGTATGTACAATTCTGAATGTGCCTCTTTTTTTTTTTCTATCAAGGTTTCATGTAGTCCATTTGGACTAATCATTCATGTCTCTTTTCCATATTATTTCCTCAAAGCAAGAATACCACTTTGGTAGGATACAGATATCCCGCAGTAACGCGCGAGGTACCCATCTAGTTTTCCTGAAGTCAGTGCCAGCTAGGGTTCTACCGAACCTTTGGTTTGGCTGAACCAGGCAAACTGTCTCTCTCCACCACCTTTGGTGAGAGGCTGCAAGGTGCGCCTCTCAGTCGGTTCCCAAGTGGTTGGCCCTACTTTGAGCCGGTTTGAACTAACTTGTGGGCTTTTCAATCCGTGTGCTCGACGTGATTCGTCGGATGTATGCTTCATTGTATGTCGGCTTCATTTCTTCTTCACTTTGATGTATAACTCCTGCATCCAAGTTAATTCTCTAATCCTAATACAACTACATTATTTATTATTGGTATTTTTCCCTTTACTAGTTGAGTGCCCATGCGATGCAACGGTGAAAAAGAAAATGTGATATAGTTAAGTAATCATGGTGGCTAGACCCTTCCAATAATCGCTGACTGTTGCTGGTCACAATTGAGCTGCCGCTAGCCACAAGCATTATGACCATTCGAACCATTTTCCTGTTATTATGGTTAGAGTAATGCATGTGCTGCATTAGATGCCATTGTCTGCAGCTCCTAGCCCCCTTCCAGTTGTCCATACAAGGATATGACAAAGCTCCGTAACAAAATATCAACTAAATAATCAATGCAGCAAATTAAACTGTAGAAGAGATTAATCATCACCTAGAACCAAACCTGTCAGATTAATTGGTGTCCATCATCTATACAAAAATTTCAAATATTGTCTTGCTAAATCTACACCTGTGCTAAAGGAACCTGTAGTGAATCCGATCCAAAGGAGCCATGCTTGTTCTGTACTAAATATGCTGAATTTTTGTTATAATTCTTTTTTCTGAAAAGAATGCTCTATGGCTCTACCTGCCTTAAAAGACCTTTTTTTTTTCTCTTAACCTTTATGTTCATTACCAGAGTTTCAGCTAACCTGTAATAATGCAAGCATTGTTATTATAGTACCATAATACATATTCAAAATGATTGTGATAGAAGTTAGATATATGACTTACTGTGATCCAAAAATAAGATGAGACTGTTGTTGAATCTCTTAGTTAAAAAAACTAAGAAGCCAGACATATATAAACCGATCATCCTTCTCCCATTCTTGCAACAACATCATCTTGGCCAGGATATTGTCTTGCACATTATATATACAGGCTTTATAATTTGGAATAAAATGAGCATGGGATCTTAAAAATTTCATAAACAGGTGCTCACTACTTACCATGGGATTAGATTGAGCAGTACCAAATTTAATATATTTAGCAGAGTGCTCAGCTGCCAACATGAGTAACATTATTACTCTCACGAATTTACATGGATTTTACCCGTTTAACAACCTTCTAAATGAAGAACCAATTTGTACAGAAGAATATTGTTATTAAAGAGGACATTAGGACAACCAAAGTTAGTGCTGCTAACTGGAAAGCAAATTACCTGTGCATGGAGTAATAGTAAAGGAACGCATACCTGTGTAACAAAAATTGATTAAAAATAGAATACAAATCTTTTTCATGCGGCTATTGAAGATTGAGAAAATCAAAGGCATGCTTCATGTGATAATTGCAATGCAGACACCAATTCTAGGTAACAAACAAATCAGGTGTTGCCTTACCCATATGGGCTTCGTTTCATAAGCCGATTCCCAATCGGACATGCGAAAGAATTTTGTCACCTGAGCATAACCTTTTGACAAATCATTCAGCCTCAAAGGCCATTTCAAATTTTAGACATTTGTGATTTTTATACCACCCACCAGCATGGCCATGCCAAATGCTATTCCATGGGATAAAGGTGGTTACCTGTTACCACACGACTTAAACTCAGACATGAGCATCCATGACAATTTAAAAACTCTGCAATTTTGTTTCAGTGACAATGTTAGTTTCAGCTGTAACTTCAGATCATGTGAGATACTCATAGAGAATATTTATATGTTACCTAGAGAATGATCTTTTCTTGTAAAAAAAATAATGTTAATTCAGGTCAAGGAATCAGAGAGATAATAAAATCAAAAACTCACCAAGCGAATGACCTTTTATGCTTGATTGTGACTCTCTAATATTTGATGGAGATTTAAATTGAAACTTGGTAAATCCGGAAACAATCAAGCATCAGCCTAACAGTAGTATATGGAAGCATGGGAAATCTAGCCTAAATTTGGGCAATTATTCGAATAGCAGGAACCATAGCATTTTTGTTTAATAAAGTTATATAATAAAATTAATTATGTTTCATAAAAGCATTCACAGGCAGCATGTTGCACAAAAAAAAAAAGACTCACACTTCCAGGCATTTTCTTCTTTCTTCAGTACCATGAGGCTGTTACCTACTTGGATCTTTCTACGCATTTATATAGAATAAGTAAAAGAAATTCAGGGAAACTGCTAATGTCCAATTCAGGTTGGTTAGATACCTTGATTTCCCCTCATAATTCAAGGTGCAAACAAAGAAATAAACAGGTGCGTTTACAACAACAGTGAGCAAGAGCAAATTAAGGAACCTGTTGACTGCTCAATCAGATTGGTTACACATACTTTGACTTCCCCTTGTAATTCACAGTGACAAAGAAAGAGATGAACGGCCGCTTTGACAATTACAACAGTGTGCAAAAAAAGCCAAATCATCATAAAAAAGGGGGCCGATGGGGCTGCAGTAGAAAAGGCTCCAGGAGCACGATGGAGGGGGCAGAGAGGGCGCCCGGGTCGCCACAAAGGCCACGTCTAGATCGCAGCGGAGGCTGAAGGTGGCGTGAGCGCCCGCCGTGCGACGGGGACCAGGGGGTGACGAATCCGGAGGTTGGGGCGGAGATGGATGGAGGCGTCGAGGGCGGCGGCAGCGGGGTGGCAACACGGACGGGGCTGCGACGGGAGAGAGCGGGCGAGCGAGAGGAGCGCGGGGCGTTGCGGAGGAATAGATGCGGTCATGCGGAGAAAGAGGAAGTCAGGAACAAATGCGGAGGAGCGTGGACCGTTGATTCTGCAGGAGGATCCTTCCAGCAATCTTAGCCTTCGATTGTTTAGGACTCACCACCACCACTACGCTTTTTTAAAATAGTAAAGATTCTCCAATACAAGTGAAACTACATTTTTTATAACTGAGATATACGTGTAAGAAATGTTAGTTCTCCCTTTATTTATTACAGTAGTCGATGTTCGAAATCGGTACTTAAGAACTGTCAACAATACCACATAGGTGATTAGATGATGAGATGGAGATAAGTAGAGAGATGATGAACCTATTGTATATGTTACCTTTTAATTTATTGATATATAATATGCATGAAAATAGAGATAATAGTCGCCTCTGCTATAAAAAGTTTGCTCTTGGACAGTACCAGAATAAATTAGAGGTGGACCATGCTTTAAAATGCGTGGCAAATATTGGCAAGAATCAAGATGGGGCCTCGGGAGGTTGGCTTCAAGGCCCTGTCCCATAGATTTTTTTTTTCCCGCTGAGACCTGATTAATGATCCGATCATATTCAGATACGCTGCTGCTCAATCCGGCCAGTTCGAGAGGACTGATTGGCCGGTTTGAAATGATCAAGTGATCGTTAAAACCCCCAAAACTTTCCTCTGGCGATCGATGATACTCATGAAGTTCCCATAGGCCATAGCTCTGCGAAACAACAAAAAAGTACTTCTTTTCATAAGTGCGGTATCTAGCTCTACCATACAAACTGTATACCGTGCTACAGTTCCTTATGCTACAAAAACGTCCAAAGATGTTCATATGGTGCTTTTTCCACAGGTAACATGCTTTACTGGAATGCGTGTAAAGATGTTCATATGGTGCTTCACTGATGACTGATCTAATCAGAAGTATAAGCTCACTTTGCAGCCGTCGTTCGAACATTTCCAAAACAGAAAAGGTGGTATGATCTCCATCATGCCAATTAAACATGACCTGCTACATAGCATGATGGATCTGACAAAGTAAGATTATGACAACAAAAAAAGCTTCAGTAAATGACCATAATAGCTTGAATGCATAATTACCTTTATCTTCTAAACATGCGTTGATTACTAAAATTCAGCTAAGCTCCTTCAGTGATCTCAGATAGTTCTGTCTGTGAAGTTGGCAACCATATCTCAATACGACTACCTCCAGTCCCTATAATTGCATCAGGTCTCCAAGGCGATATCACACGCAAAACACAGCCATAGTTCTCAAGTATCTCACGGGCAACTGTTAATCCTGCAATGAAATTCCATGTCATATTATCTTCATGCATACCATCCGCAAGGTCTGACCCGAATGGAGCAAGGCAATGCATCTGTGTCTGTAAAATGATAGAAATCAGAAATTTGAACCAATTGTCAATGATAAATAAAAACTTTGCTGGACATGAAAATATTCTTACAGTGCTTGAAGCAATACAAGCAAGTGAACCAAAGTTCAAACAAATTTAGGCCTCCAAAATATCGCATCTAAAATAAAATATCTCAATCTGGTGACCATCAGTTAACTTTAGGTTTCACTAGAAAATTGAAAACCGACACTATATTTCATTATTAGTACATTGCACAGTTTGAATGAGATGCTCTTGTATTGTTGTCCCAAAGGAATTCTTTGGCACACTGATGAAAAGTCATAATTACATTGGATTGATGTCCCATAATTCTCCCTATGTTTTATGTTTTCTTTTGTTTCAAAACTAGAGTGGGTGTGTGTTTTGGCTGTGTGCATCTTAGTTATGCAGAGGCCAATAAAGTTTCCATTATCTAAAAAAACATTATGAAACACTAAAGAGCCTTACAAATGAAAGAACAAATGTACTTACCATGTATTGCATGTCAGGACCATCATCATCAATGACAACGAGAATGCCTCCTGCAGGTGCTTCACCAGCATATATCTGAACTTGGCCACCAAGCTGAGTGCGTAGAAGAGCACCCTCTATGAGATTACTCAGCGCTTGTCTTAAAGCAGATTCCTCAACAGCAACTTGAAGCGGGTGTGAAATTCCTGTTACATCTAGAGTGCGTTGCTGCCTAAAAGCAAGCGGTTGAGCTGCTCCAACCAAATCTTCCAGTACAACAGAGAGATCACATGGTCTGCCTGACAACAAATAAAGTGACAAATAATGCACAATTGAATTGTTGGGGACTAACATCTAAGTTATTTTTTACTCAAGCAATTAAAAATATGGTAACTTGAGATATAAACAAATAAAGTACTGACATACAAGTACACGGGACATGGGCGACATGAGGTCCTCAAAAGAGCAAATACCCCAACACTATCCAAATCGATAAAAGTGATTTTTTTCAATATATACACTATTCATACAAACACCCCAATAAATCAAATGCAAAAAGAAAGATTTATGGGAAGGGACAAGATGGACGATTGTTTTGTCTTGATCAACACTGTGAAACAAGAAGACAGATGAAACAAAAATTAGTTCACAAAAGAACAAAGAATGTCAGAAAAACATAAATCTTTTCTAGCATCAATTGAATTTAAAATTTAAATCTTTACTGATGATGGTCCACTTTTTTCTGACTTTGTTTTTCTTCTTCTGTCCACCAACATATGTGAAAACCACTTCTAGTTGGTAGGAGGGACATTTTTTATCTGGTTTCTAGTTTTAAGAGTTAGGAGATGAGTTTTGTCTGGTTTTGTAGTTGAGAGACCAAAATTAAATAGATTCAACTGGGTAAGGGAAAAGAAATAAACTTTTCTGGACAAAAACATGGAGTTGGTGCTTGAGGTAAAAGAACAGTTTAGGCCGCGTTCTTTTGCAAGTGCTGGGACCACTTCCTCCAGCACACAAAATGGAGCTACGGATTATCGCATGATTAATTCAGTACTGTATTAGCTAAAAAAACTTGAAAATGGATTAATATGATTTTTAAAGCAACTTCTCAATATGATTTTAGCAGTTCACAAACCGTGTGCACGGAAAACAAGCATTGCGAATAGTAGTGTTTAATACATAGGCATTGATCAAGATATATGTAATGAAAATTTTCAGAAATTTGGTCAATGTAAATATGTTTTTTCTTTGGATCAGTAGATCTTTTTTTAAGAAAATGATGGTTTTATTCTCCACTTAATTTCAATGCTACATGCTTTCCTGTTCCCTTTTTAGTTGCATATTTGCATAGTACAATGGATTTAGATTTCACATATGTTTTGCATAATATCCTTCTACCTTTGTAATGGATCTCAAATGCAAAACTTTGTCAGTCTGAAACTCTGGCAATTAAGATAACATAAACTTGAAATGTACAGTAATATTTACTTGATATTCATGGTACCACAATAGAACTTTTGCTAGTACAGAAAAACAGACCATGAAATTTAGAGTATTATGGTTTTCTCAAATATTGAAATATAAGCATCGTTAGGAATAGTGTAGAATAACTAGGATATGATGTTTCATGAACCCAACAGCTAGATTTATTTGAAACCATTGAAATGTTATGTGCATTTTTATTTCAGTAAACAATAAAATAGTTATTACACAAGAAATGTTCCAGCATAAAATAATCTGTGCAAACAACTACTACCTCCATCCCTGAATACAAGGAGTTTTAGAGTTGGACACGGTTATTAAGAATTAGTTAGAATTAAATGGTGGAAGATTGTGATTGGTTGAGAAGGGAATGTTGGTGGAGAAGTTGTTATAATTTGGGGCAAATTCTAAAGGCTAAAGTTGTTATATTTTGGGACAGAGGGAGTACTTTAGAAGCACATGAAAACTATGACAAAAATAAGTTTTACTGAAAACAGGAGTGACACTATGCATTGGGTACTGGTAATCAATAGTTATTGGTCTGTGATAGACTACACTTATTTTGAAATAACTAAAACTGAACTACAAGTAAATCACAGCTACAACAATTTCTTGGTAAACAAAGCATTCAACGCATGAAATTAGTCTACTATGTAACTGAGAGTTCAACATCTTGGAATGGCAAATTGAAGCAAACTGTTACCTAGCGTCTTGGGGTTGAAGAGGGGCCAGCCAGAGAGGTGGCATGGGTATCACCATGTCTCCATTGTCAGAATCATGTGATGACAACGAATCAACTTTCTGTGAACTATTCTTAGGATCTGATTGATAGTGTGGTAGAGTTCTTGAAGAAGGTGACCCCTGAATTTTCTTTAAGGTTTCCTCATTGTACCTAACTATGTTCACCTGTTCAGATAACATGACAAAAATTCACTTAGGGATACGTGAGGAAAAATCATAAGAGATAATGGAATTATCCTTGTATGCTAAAACATTGTCTTAATTAAGTTTTATCATTTGGGATGTACATAGGTCTGCTCATTGGCCTACACCACTGAACTGATGGTTCACTTTTCACTTAATTTTGTTCCCATTTGTAGGCACTTTTCCCATTGCATCCCTATATGTACCCCATTACCCTTGGTATCCATTTCCAGCCTAACGCTTAGTAGCAGTACTTTCTTATTTTTTTTATTTTCCAAGCTAATAAGAAAGAGGTGTATTTAAGTAGAGCACACAGTTTTGTCAGTGATTTATGAAATGTCATTACAATGTTACCTTAGTCAGATAAACTGCATCTTGAATCTGTTGCAAAGCATCTTTCAAATGATCACCTTGGATCATAACGTCTTCAACAATATCATAAGAGATCTGCAAAAAATCAAATTAGGATACCCAACCAGGAAAGCGTCCAAGACAACTTAAAGATTCATTTAAACAAAGTGAAAAACAATGAACAGCTTAATGAGAATTGATCCACATACCTCATTTCTCTTTGTATGAACTGATAACATCTTTGCAAGAGCTCTTATATTAGCGAGGGGTCCTCGAATCTGCCAAAGGGATTCTTGTAAGATGAATACTATGATGTTTTTCAGTTGGTACTTTGAAGTTAAAAACTTGCCTGTTCTACTAAGCCACTCATTCTAATATTGTTTTGCCAGGAAGCTTGCTGAAGCAAATATGCTTTCTGCGAGGAATGCACTTATGTGAATAACCAAAATATATAACTAGCAATGTAAACTAGAGCAGGCGAGGAATTCAGTTATGGAATATTTTCTTCATTTTATCAAGAGCATATCTGTTACACATGCCCATGTTTTATGAATAAAACATCAGGAAATATTTCACATATGCCTGCTGTATATCAAAGGGGATGCCTCAAAACTGCATTCCTAATTGCATTTTTTCCCAAATTCCAAAATAATGTGTGTCTACAAGAAAGGTTATAGGCATTGGCTGGCAACAGTTAATGATTCCAGTCAAAAACAGTTAATGAATGATTTTATTTTGAATAAAAATTATCTAATGGTCATGAACAAACTACCTGGTCCATGACATAAGCCATTGCTAAAGTTCGAGAAATCATAAGTGCACTATTTTTCCATTCAGTAACTAACTGAGCATAACTATTAGCTTGGTCTCCAGAAGTTTGAAAATCCCAAGCTTCCCCTTTAGTATATGGAGTTATATCTGATGACTTGTCTAAGAATGAGTGTGATGGTATCTGAATATCAGAAGTCTCGGAGTTCTTTGTACATCCAACTAGCTCTGGGAGCTCCGCAACAAGGAAACCAACAACAAATGGGTGTTTCACCATTGGAAGGACTACAGCTCCAAATTCAGTTATGATTTCCATCTGCAGCATATGAGATATAGTAATCAATGAAATTAAAACAAATAGGAAGAACTGACATGATTAAACTTGAAAGCTCAATAGCTGCTGTAACTAAAACTGGATGAGCAGGTGTGGCCTGACAATCTCTTTAACGCTAACATTGCCCTACTATTTGCCAGTTGCATGTTCAGTTGATTAAAAAATAAATAATTTACTAAAACAAGTTTATACACTAAGTTTTAACCCACATAAATGGTAAATAATGTTGTTCCCGCTGTATGCACAAGTGAACTCTGCATTGGTTCATAGGCACATCCGCACATGTGGTGACAAGAATGAGGTCAGGTGTTCGTTAACCTTTTGTCCAATCAATACAATTCTTAAACGAAATAAGGTGCTTCATTGGCAGTATTACAACTATGAAAAGTACCATGTGGATTAAAAGGCAATGAATAATTTACCTGGTGTTTTACAAGAAAAGCTTCCGCTGCTCTTAGTCCAGCAGATATGGTGAAATTACCAACTAGAATCACTGTATCTCCTTTAGAAACATTAGTTTCAGGATATAAAGCAACTCGACGTAATTCAAGCTGATCCATAATATAACTGCCAGCAGGTCTTACATACACCTTCAAAATAAATAGATAAAAACATTTTCTTTATTAATTTATGACCACATAGGTTGAAATAAGCACCTAATAAATTCCTAACAAGAAAAGAATTTATTCATCTAAATGGCAGATAAGCTAAAAACGAAACAAATGGTGACATGATTGTTTCAGATTAATCGTGGAACTAGTTATTTGCTCTCATACTTTACACCTCCAAAGGATGAAATTCAGAATTTGCTACAAAAAACATGAAAACTGTTGGCACTCACAAACACTTTGCTACTCCATTTTTGTGGGCTGAGGAATCCTAGTGTCATTTGCAGGGGCTAATAGAAAATTTCCACAAATGAAAATATAGCAGTTACATTTCCTTTTGAAAGAAGAAGGGGATGCACTTCAAAACCTTTTCTACATAGTCTAGAAGAAAACAAACTTCTACACTCCTTATTAATTATTAGAGTAAATTTCACGAAACCACATATTTTACGGTGAAACTTACATAAAATCCTTGGTATTTTGACTGGTGGCACATAACCCCAGCCATCATGGTTCTAAAGTTTCACAAAACCTCGATGCATGTTGACTATGGATTTAATTACTTAAAATTTTAAAATATAGAGTGCATATAATTTTTTATAATTATTGCGTTCTTGACTAAGGTTGATAGTTTAACTCTTCACTAATTTGCAAAATATCGTTTCAGATATATTGAAATTAATCGAGATCTGTCTAAAGGTGGGTTTTATGAAACATAAGGACCATAAAACCTGTGGTTATATGCCACAAGTCAGAATATACATGTGGTTTTCTGCAACTTAAACTATAAAACTTGTGGTTTTCTGAATTTTACTATAACTATTATTCAGTTAAATTTAATCATCAACTGTTCATGAA
Organism: Oryza glaberrima; assembly: GCF_000147395.1. NCBI lineage: Eukaryota > Viridiplantae > Streptophyta > Magnoliopsida > Poales > Poaceae > Oryza > Oryza glaberrima. The sequence goes on along the minus strand of NC_068337.1, from coordinate 10,063,065 downwards.
CAAATGTTGTGCACATAAGCACAATTGACCTGGATATTACCATCCTGGACTCCTGATATCATTTTGTTGTCATCCTTACCTTATTATATGTTCTCCAATGTTTCGATGTACTTTTTGTTCCTTAAAATAACATAAGATGGTAGTACCTATTCTCATCTAATAACTATATTGCTCATAGGTGACTTATTTTGAGCAGAACAAGACTGTAGGAGTAGCAAGCAAACCTATATAGTGCTATCAATACATAGGGAAAATATAGCTTACAGAGAGGACGGCGTCGCGGGAGACGACCACCCGGAACATCTCGAGCTGCTCCCCGCACAGTCGCCGGAAGTCGGCGCTGGGCTCCGTGAAGCCTCCCTCTCCTCGCAGCTTCTCATTCTCCTCCCGGTGCACCCTCCTGAAACGCACCGGCGACGCGCTCGAAGCACGCCGGATGGCCTCCGCCACGGCCGCAGCCGACGGCGTGCCGAGGTCCTCTACCTCTTCCCCCTCCCCCTCCGCTGGAGCCGCGACGTGACGGAGCGGCTGGCACGCGGCGCGGGCGAGCAGGCCGTGGGGAAAGGAGTGCTGGGCTTCGATGGCAACGGCGGGTCTGGGGTTGTGGGGGGTCGGGAAGCGGGGGAGGCGAACGCGGAGGGCGAGGTAGGGGGTGTCGAGGAGTGGCATCGCGGTGCGGGAGGAGGCGGTGGCAACAACGCCAAGGGGACTATTGGGACGACGACGTTGGTTTGGCCATTGGCGAGCCGCGAGCGCCAGAAACGACCGGCGTCGACCGGATTGCGGAGAGCACCGGACACAAGTTTCCGCTACCGCTTCCTGGTGTGGCTGAACAGTGGCTTCTTGCCGGGGCTGCGTGCCTGTGCCCACAAACCCACGACCGTCGCGTTAGCCAGAGAAACGTTATCCTTGTATGGATGGATTATAGTTTCTCCCTTTTTAAAAACTTATTTTACAAATAAATTATTAAAAATACCTATTCAATAACTAAACTATTTTCATGGCACAAACATCATTATGGCCATGGTCGACGCTGCCATTGATATTGCATCGTCCCCCTTGCCTTCCACATAACCCAAATTACGGTTGAGAAAGGGTTGTTGTCAGTGACACCAATCACTTGTTTATGAAAAATAGTTTTAAAAAAAACTAAAATGTAAATATTTTTTTCTTATAAATAGGTTGTCAGCACCAACTACTCTTGTGCTGAGAACCTATTTGTAAATATTTTTTATTAAATAAGTTGTTATATCTTCAATATATTTTTCTTTACGTTTAACTTGTCATTGATTTTGTGTTGAATTGTTTACTGTTGCTAAAGATTGGAATTTTTTTTCGATCACTAAACTAAGTTTTAGGCTTAGTATACGTTGGGAGAAATTTTTTCAGGATTTAAACGTTAAACGGAGGGTTCATTTTCAACACTAGCATAAACAAGTTAATGCATACGTATGTTTATATTAAAGTTCTCATCCCCGGAAGTTCTCAAGTACATCTACAGCTATTTCCCGAGCAAACTCCTAGGCTTCATCAATTAGCTCAAGTGCGTGCTCTTCTGACGTCCCATCGGCGAAGCCATCCTAGCGGCAGTTATATCCACTCGGGGATACAAAGATTTTGTCATCGCCAAGGCCTGGCTAGCTCCCCTGGTGGCATCCTCTTTGATACTCTTGAAATATTTGCTTGGAGAACTTCTTAACTTGTCAAAGATTTCTATGCCATCTTCCGAGTTGGAGCCCAAGCTATTTTGAAATATGGCAGGACTGGGGTCGGTGCACTAGCTATTTCATCCCGCACAGGCTCAGCCCTTTCTACCCTTTTAGCGAAGACATCAAATTGTGCCTAGGTTTTTGGCTTTATGGGCTACAAGTCAAGATTGACATTTTGTCACAAGGTATATAACGGCAACTATGGAAGCAGTGGGTTAGTATGCTTACCTGTCACGCCCAAAAATTTGAAAATAATTGAAGAAATGATGCCCCCTTAAAAGAAATAGAAGGAAGATGAAAGATGTGATACACTTTCTAGCTGAAGAACTTATTTAGATTGATTTCCATCAATTTAGAAGACATGCCTTAGTCTTATGTTCAGGAATTTTCGTTGAACTTTAGTTTTCCATTCAGTTGTGAACTCGGCTGTTTTGTGGATCTTTTTTTTTTTGGGCTGTCTACGTATATGTTGACAGAAAATCCTACCTCCTATCTTTCAAATTAATTTTGGACAATTGGATCTGCTTCAAGATTCGTGCAGACCCCTTAACCCTAACTCCTCTCCTCCTCCCCCATCCAGATCGCACCGCCACTGCTCCTACCGTCCCTTGCACGATCCCCCATCACCACCGCCCCACCGCGCCGCCGCCTGCCTCGCCAGCTAGATGGAGGGCGTCAACGGCGCCGGCGATGCCCCCCGGCCAGCCTCCTCCCCCTTCCCTCTCCTTCCTCCTCGAGCCGTCAGCAGCGTGATGCCCCTGCCACCAACGCCGGCCCACTGCTGTCCTCCAGCCCCACGGCTCTAGTGCCACCGTCAGCGCCTCGCCACCCACTGCCGGGCATCCCTCTAAGCCCGGCGAACTCCCCCTTCTTTCCCCTCCCCCTCCCACCCTTCCCACCCCACCCACCCCCAGGACCCTAATTCGTCGGCCCTTCGCTAGAGTTTGGGTTGTCGCCGGCGCTGGAGAAAGAAGAGGAGTTCGTTGGAGTTGGAGAAGAAGCAGTTGGAGCACGAATTGCGAAGCACATCCAGTGAACCAAAATTTGCAAGGTTTGGAGGTAGGTTTTCTGTCGACTGAAGTTTAGCAATTCTGTTTTTTTTTTCACCGTGCTGGATGGTTTAATTTTAACTACATTTTTTTATTGTATACAGAGCGTTGCTATTTTACAATTGTTGGTATTTCTTAACGACATTACAGAAATATAATTCTCAGCAATGCCACAGAAATACTTCTGGTATATTATGGTTACAGAGTTCATCCGCAAGCGCACGGATATACCATTGTAACATTTCACCCGAGAGTATTCCAAGGGTATCGTATTAATTTTATCCTGTGGAAGATCATATAGAGAGAACTTGACTAATAATTTATATGTTACTTGTGATAATCATAGCCTAAGCAGGGGTTAAGATAATCCAAGGGTAGAGTGACACACAAGCAGTAGCTACTCATATAATATATTATCTAAGCTAAGTGGAAAGAAATTAGTAAAGGAAATATATTCCTATACTTCTAGCATACATAGTATATATACATTCTAGTTATTTGATATACTAGCTAATACCCTCTATCCGATGCCCTCCTGGTACTTCGAGAAGCCACCCCTGACTGCCGAGTTCCTTACGACAGCCCGTCATGACCATACAACCGGGGCTAAATACGGAGGAATACCCTCCCAGGGAATTAACTTAGGATTATATACACATGTGGAGGAATACCTGTACTGAGCTGTCACCATCAGCGGCCCACCTCTCATCCGCAGCATATAACCCCAAATAATGATATCCCGTAACCTAGACACCATGTCTAAACTACCAGATACTACTCTAATATCATCGTCATGACATAGAGTAATTACATAAGCAAACATTATACCCGCACTAAAGCATCTCCCAGATAAGCTAGTAGTATATTCAGTATAACAAGAACATAATGTAAAGTAGGCATTCATATACTCGGAAAGTATTTCAATACCATAAATGTATATAGAAGAGTATTCTAATAATATTACAAAGCCATACCCGAAGGCTTATAGAAGAGAAGAGAAGAGCTAGTAGAGTCATACCCGAACTCTTCCAAAGGCTTTCGGACTCCTGATTTCTATTCTGTTCCTATTTCACTAGCTTGATACTACTAAAATAAACTTGAGAGAATATGAGAGAGCTTTGCTTGAGGTGTGTGTGTGAAGTAAGGAGAAGAGCTCCTTAAATAGGCAGGTAATGACGGTTATGGCGGTTGGAATGGTCGGTAATACCCTCCAACCGCCATAGGGGGTGAATCTCCACCGTTCCTTCAAAACCCTGCATCCATCGGCGCTGGCATTAGTTCGGCCGAATCCCCTGGTTTGGCCGAACCCTGGGCTGGCCCAACCAGCCCACAAGTTGGCTGGTGGCCTCCTGGACTTCTCCTCTCCATAGACTTGTGAATTTTGGCCCAATTAATCGTGTCATTTCTGAGTTCTTGGCCCATTCATACATAAGTCTGATTCTCGACATCGCTTGATTGATTTATCGTTTGTGTTGATATCGATTCTTCTCCACTTTATGGTCATTCTCTGCAAAAAGGTTAGTATACCTAATACTAGTGGAATATTATTATTCTAACATATATATGCATTGCAAGCCTTACTAGTTCTCCTTTATTTTGTTAATATTGACGGTCGAAACTGATCGATAACGACCGTCAACAACAATCACTAATTCTCTCTTTATAATATACTTGAGAACTCCAAAAAAGTGTATGTTCCCATAAAATTGTTGCATATACAGTTAACAAAATTAAATATGTACAAGTATTTATCCGAAGACATATATGTGTCTTTAGTACAACGTATGAACAAAAATAAAAATATGTATTAGACTGGGGCATCCAAATACATGCAAACATAATATTGAGATGTTATAAAGCGCCTCTAAGAGCGTCTCCACGTTAATTCAGTTATGGCGCAAATGTTTTTTCTAAAAATGATTATTTATTTATAGAGAAACAGCTAAAACTACTCTATGTGTTTATGGAGACGTGCTTCAAGCGTGTCCAGTGAACGTCTCAGATTTTGTAGAGGTGTTTTATAAAATGTCTCTATATTTTTGAGACGGTCCTGGGGGAGGCGTTCCTATAACGCTTTATAAAAATGCCTCAACTATCTACTAGAGATGAAACAAAACGTCTCTATTCTTTATAAAAATGTCTTCTTTGGGGGTGTTTTGTTTTAGTGGGGTCCCATTGCCACACCGATACAAGGTTCCAGACTTCTCCAAGTTTTTAGGGCAAGATGATATATCTACAATGGAACACATCAGCCGATTCTTAGCTCAATGTGGTGAAGCATTGGTTGAGGAGGCTCTAAAAGTTAGATTTTTTTTCCATCATCTTTGACTGGATTGGCTTTCACATGGTTTTCATCATTACCATCAAATTCTATCCGAGGATGGGCCGATCTTAAGAAGCAATTTCATGATTACTTCTTTGCTGGAATCAATGAGTTAAAACTTTTAGACTTAATATCGGTTGAGCAGTAAGAAGGAGAATCGGCTATGGAATATATTCAGAGATTTCGTAATATTCGCAGCCAATGTTATGATTTGAGCCTAAGTGATGAGCAGTTAGTAGATCTTGCATTACAAGGATTGTCAGCACCTATCAGAGAGATTTTTTTGCCACGAGTTTGACAGTCTGGCTCATCTAATGCAAACAGCATCGGCTCCAGTTTTGGAGTTATCAAGATTAGACAGAAATAATTTTGAAGCATGAGTTCTCATACTCTAAAATTGGGGGGCATGTGTTAACAGTGAAGTTTGGTAAGCCCCGAAGTCAACATCGGAGCTTCAGAGTCCTGGAATTGGCCGACGGGAATTATCAAGATCAGTTCTAGAGTTATCAAGACCAGAAAGAAGATAATTTTGAAGCATGAGTTCTCATACTCCAAAATTGGGGAGCATGTGTTAACGGTGAAATTTGGTAAGCACCGAAGTCATCATCGGCCTAGAGTCAGTATTGGCTTCAGAGTCCTGGAATTGGCCGACGGGAATTATCAAGTCGCCAATAGTCGGATTCTTGCTATATTCATTTTGTGTTTAGTGTCCGATTCGGACTTTATGATTTCCTTTTATCTTTAGAAAGTTTCTTTCTTGTCCAACCAGGACTAGTATCTACAAATGGGTGTAAATATGTATACCCGGGGCCATTGTAAACTATCTCTCAGATCAATACAACTACCCTCGTCGCATTGCCACCATCTCTACTGAGGTTTTTACTTATCATCCGGCGAAACTTGGCACTTGACGCGGGGCTGCATTGGCTTTCGATTTTCAGCGAAGGGGTAATGTCACACCCTGAAGTTCTTCTCCCAAGCCGAAATTAAATTAATAAATGATCTCAAGAAATTGTCTACGTAATGGCAAGAGAGAAACCCTAATTTAATAAATGCAAATAAAAATCGAAATTGGCATATGGAATTTTTCTTGGGTTCTACATGTCAAAATATGCTAACAGGATTTTTAATGGAATTTTCAGAGCTCTAGAAATAATTTTAACCAATTAAAACTTAGCACAAGCAATTATTAAATCCCTGGAAATTCTTTTTCCTTTTTCCTTTCCTTTTGGCCCCCTCCTTTTCCTTCTTGGGCCGCTGGCCCATTTCCCTCATCCCCTCCCGCGCGCCCCCTCCATTGGGCCGGCCCAGCCGCCCCGCGCCCCCTCCTCGCTCCAGGACACCGACAGGTGGGGCCCGCCTGTCGGGCCCGTCCCCAACCTCCGGCCGGCGCCCGCGCCGCGCCCGCAACCGTTGCCGCCTGCCTCTCCCGCGCGCGCACGTTGCTTGCTCCTACGCCCTCTCCCGCACGTGCCGCAACCGCCGCCCCACTTTCCCCCACCCCCCGCGCCGCGCCCGAGATGGCCGGGATTCGAAAATCGAATCCCGCCTCTCTCTCCTCCCCCACCTCCCCCACTTCACCGGCCACTCCCCGCCTCCCCCGGCCACATCTTGCCTCCCCGGCCCTATATAAAGCACACTCGCCCCCTCCTCCACCTTTTTCCCGTTCTCGCCGAGCTCTCCCGCCACTGCCGCTTTAGCCACCTCCGGCTGCCGCTCGCCGCCGTTAGAGTCATCGCCGAGCCTCGCCGTCGCGTTCGCCGCCTCAAGCGCCACACCGTCCACCCCTCCGTTGGCCGAATCTGCCGCCGGAACTTGCCTCCCACCGCGCACCGGTGAGCTTGCCATTGCCACCACCTTCGGCCGGCGTCTCCGCTCGTTTTGCTCCCCCTCTCCCCCTCTAGTCCCTCTCATTTGCTTCTTTAGGTTGCCCCGCAGTTCGTCCCGCCGTCGCCATCGCTTTCCGCCTGTCGCCATCGTCAATCGTCGTCGGTGAGGCCTCCTCCTCCCCTTCCTCTCTCTCTCGGGCCACTTAGCTGTCGGCCGCTCACTGTCGGTCGCCGCCTTGCGCCGTCGCTGCGTAGCACCGCGCCGCCGCGCGCCAGGGCCGCCGGGTCGGCTTCAGCCGCCCGCACGTGCCCGGCCGCGCGCCGCCTCTGCCGTCCGGGGCTGTTCATCGCCACCCGTGTGGCAGCCCACGTGGCCGCCACGTCAGCACCACGTGTGCGCCACGTGGCGCTCCCTTCCCCGGTCCCGTGGACTCGGTCCACCGTGGACCGGCGGCATTGAGCCGATGACATGTGGGGCCCGTATGTTGGCGCCGCGCCCCCCCCCCCCCTTTGCTGACGTCACCAGGGTTAATAATTGCACAATAAATCAATTAAGACTTTTCTTTTTATAGTAAAAACACAGTGAATCTTCTAAAATTCATAGAAAATTCATCAGTGCCCCGTTTAAGCCTATTCAAGTCTTAGTAAATCGAGAAAAATGTAAAGAATCCATTAAAAATTGTTTTGTTCTCTGTTTCAGTAGTCTTATAGCCTGTTTGCATTGTTTTCCTTGTATGTCGCATAGATTTCGTGTCTCCCGACGCTCCGGTGTACTTCGAAATAGTCGCCGAAGTTCCTCCAGCCACAGAGCAAGGCTAGTAATGCTTTTCTCTTGAACATATTGATCCCATATTGCAAATGCTCTACTATTTTCCTTTAAATATTGCATTGTTTTATAATGTTACTATCGGATGATTACCTACTGTCTCCGCCATACTATTTGTTATCCTGTTCCTTGCTAGCTTGGGTCGTAACATGACTAGATGTTGGATTAGGGATTGCTTAGCCATGCTTAGTTCAACTAGTACACAATGGGGGAACTACATTAATGCATAGACTTCAGATTCTAGTATTGATGTTGGATTAGTGCCACTGCTTTGGTGTTGGTTAATTAAAATATATTAAATGGTGGGCTGTGGGTGCATGGTTTTGATGGTCGCGCCCATGGCAATTAAGGACCGGTTCGCGGGATGCCCTGGAAGAATTTATCATACTTACCACAAGCCAGCGTAGGCAACGGCTGGGCTTGTAGTGTGGCTTTTCTCTAGCTGACGCATCCAGGCAAGGGTGGGCGTGATGGAGCGGGATGGGCCCTGTGACGGTCTTTGTCGCTTCCAGATTCACCTAGGCACGAGAGGGGACTGCCCGCTGCCTTGCGAGGAGTGGGGGTGAAACCTGAGGTGTGGTGTGCTTGGTTAGAGGGGCTTATGTGAAGGGTCCTTTCACGGCCTCTTTCCGGTATGTCGTGGTGGCATGCCGGCGCACGGGAACGTGTCATGGGGCTGTGTCTTGTGGGTACAGTTGTATACCTTTTATCAGAGTAAAACTATTCGAATAGCCATGCCCGCGGTTATGGGTGGTCAACCAGATTCACTGTGATTAGTCTCACCCTAGTTTAGCTCAATGGAACTGATTAGTTCAGGTGGTGGGTTGGGCCTGTCTCAACGTGGTGTAGTGTTGAGCAGTGATTGGTTTAATATTGGTTAATTACTACAACTGTTTTACTGCTTTCAACTACTGTTTATAAATGCTAGCTTTATGTAAATGAAACCCCTTTTAGCCTTCTTTGGTTATATCCTGCATCATACCCTCCGTTCCGGTATGACTTGCTGAGTACAGTGGATAGTACTCAGTCTTGCTCTATCTCCCAATCCCTCAGAGTTTGAGTATGCGTCCGATGGTGGTTTCTCCGAGGAGTAGGCTTCGTCCGTGCCATCGAGGATGCCTGTGGAGTGGTGTTCTCCGCTGCTATCCAAGTCAAGTCTTAGCTCCAGTTATCCTTTAATTTCCGTTGCATTTGTGTAAGACTTTTATAATGTTTGTAAGACGCGGATCTGTATGTCAACTTTGTCATTTGTATACCCTGGCCGGTCCTGGACAGGGGTTTTATTGCACATTCTACTTGGAATTCTATTCGGGAATTTCTGGGCGTGACAGGTAAGTCCTAAGTTCCGCCGGACTTAGCAATTGTATTGGCTACATTGGTGTTGTTGAAGGATGCATCGCTTCGACCCTTCGATCGTTCTGTTTTGGTTGATATATAGCCGATTGCTCAAAACCCTATCACTATCGGCTAGCATCGGCATCGGCTGGAATTACTCCATCGGTTTGTCAGCCGATCGGCTCTTTGATCTGCTATTTCTATCGCTTGTCATTTGTCAGATCAAACTGACTGGCACGCCCGCATCTCATCAACCTTTGGACCTGCACTGGAGCTAAGTAGATCTCCCAGGCCGTTGTGTTCATTGACTTAGTCCGCGCCTGTAAAGTTTTGGCACCATCGGCCGAGCGCGGATTTTTCGTTAACAATGTCATTTTTCTGGAAAAATGGAAATAAAGAGAATGCTACTCCTTCTATACCTTCTCCCCCAATTTCTTTTCCTTGCATAAATATGGAGAGGGCATGACTATTTCTTTTTCTCTCTGTTTTTTTTATCATGCTCCATATTTTGGAAGAGGATGTTTTTTTTATTGCTAAGCCTTTCCCTGCTTTTCTCTTTTTCTTTTACAAAGGATTTTTAGGAGAAGAAGGCATAATTGGAATTGGAGTATTTATTTGGATGGAAATGTGTGGAAATAGATGATACCAACTTCCAGTGTAGAAGCTTAGCTTATTTGTGCATCAATGGTGGATGAGTACCCTTGATCATGAAAGTATGAGAGACATCTAACATGAGTCACAATAATTTGGCAACGCATGTATATGTTTTAACATTGATATAGTTGTGTATGACCTTGGTACATAGTGATGAAGTCATTTGAGGAGTAAGCATCCAAAATTTTAGTTTTGAAAACAAAAATCCCAAGTGTCATCACAAAGATCATAAAACTTTCCTTCATCTTAACCATCTCTCATGTAACAATTACTTAGAGCAATTAGGTTCCCTAAAATGGATAGTTGTTCACAAGTGACAACTATAGTTGAATCACAGGAAAATTTCATTAGTTGAGAGTTCATCCTTTTCAATTTGGCCTTGAGTTGAATTTTCATTTAATCACTGCTCATGTACTGAACAAAAAAGGAAAGTATGAGGAAGTGGACGTGCTTACCTGTACACCTGACAAAATTAAGAGAGATTGGAGCCACGATGGGTTCAGCCGAACCAGGGGTTCGGCCAAACCCCTCTGACGCCCATTCTCTCTGTAATTTTCAGGGAAGTTCACTGATTGTCAGAAGTTCAGAGATATGCATTATTTTCAGATTTTGCACGTCAGGAGTCCGAAGTATCACCCCCACACTTATTTTTGAACCTAAACTTTATTGAATATCCTAGAAATAAATGGCTTCCATTGGGGTAAACACCAATGAGCCAAAATTATTATAATAAAGACATGCGCTTACATTGAACATTAAAGAAAGCAAAGATTGAAAATAAACTAAAGCGCCTCTAAACTACTTATTAAATGGGGAAGGCATCTAATTCGCATAATACTTGTCCTCCTTCCCCATTTCAGAGAATGCGCTTGTTCTTAGTGCACATTCCACGGCTAAAGGTGTTGAAGTCATGCCTAAGCTCAGCGAGCTCAACACCTAATATTGCGGTCACTCAACTCCTTGTTCTCCTTACGGAGCTTCTTCACTTGACTCACGAGTTTAGTGACCGAAGGCTTGTGCGATTTTCACTTCATCTTCTTGGTATCGCCCCGGTGCCCGAATGATAGGAAGAGGAGTCAAATGACGCCTCACCTTAGCAGGTGAGGAACCAACCGACTCTGCTGCCTCGTCCTTTTCCATGGGCGTCAAGGGGTGGCACAAGCCCTTGCCGTACCCACCGCTAGGGGTTCTCACTCCCATAATGCAAAACCTCTCCCCCTTAGGGGTTGATGGAGTGGCGGTGGGTGTCTTGTACTTGTTTAGCACCTCATCTCCTGCCTTGGTGTACAGAGTGCCCACATACTTCTTGGCGGGTAGCAGATTGGCCTTCAATTGCTCTTCGAACAACCCCCTCGCCGTTATTGGGCCTAGCTTGCCCGTCGTACTGGTGAATCACCCACACCTTGGTCCTTGTCATGTGGCACGGTGAGAGAGATCGTGCTGCCGAACACGTAGCCGAACGGGGCCGGGAAGGATTCGGGCAAACCAGGGAGTTCGCCGACCGGCCCCAAATCGGCCGAGGAGCTTGGCACGAAGATGATGGGTTGCGCCCACACAACGTTTACCCCCTCCATTGTGTAGTTTTTGACAGGAACTAATTGGTTAGCCGGAGTGGGTTCTCCCTCTAGGTTAAACGTGGCATTGGAGGTGGATCCGATGTAGGGCATGAGAGATTTTCCAGCCATGGGGGAACAATCACTAGTGTGAGGGGAATTGAGGGAACTTGGAAAGGAGAGAATGCAAAGGAGAAGGGAAGAAGAGAGGCTTGAGAGTGCTCTGCGAGTTCTAGATTGATCTACCCTGAAACTCGCATCACAAACGAACTAACACGAGCGGGGGAGGCATCCATTCAAAATTGGGGCCGGCAGGACGCCAAATTTTGCACATCTCTTGACTAGGCTAACTCAAGCTAGACATGATACAATTTTATAGAATTTAAGCAAATTTTAGATGAGATCATTATGGTTCGTAGTTGATTAATTCAATAATATCCACTTCTTTATCTAAATTTCATTCGGCTCAAGGAAAATTTTTAAGCGCTATCCTTTTACCTTGAATATGTTACCTGAGTCATCCCGGAGCGTGATTGCTCTGTGCGGCGAGGTATCGATGACATCATACGGCCCTTCCCATTTGTTGCGCAACTTTCCATGTCCAAATAGCCTTTCCCATTTCCTGGCTTGAATTTCTTGATGTTTTATCTGCTTGTCGTGCCAGCGTTTTGTTCTCTCCTTATAAGTCTTGGAATTGTGATATACCTTGTCTCTCCATTCTTCTAGTTCAGCTAACTGCATTTATCTCCATTCTCCGGCTCCCTCAAAATCCATATTCCAGTTTTGGATTGCCAAGTACGCTCAATGTTCGAGTTCTACAGGGAGTCGACATGACTTCCCGTAGATTATCTGGTATGTGGACAATTCCAATGGGTGTCTTATGGGCCGTCCGGTATGCCTAGAGAGCATCGGGTAGCTTGTCCTTCCATCCTGTGCCCAATTTGTTGATCATTTTCTGTAGAATATTCTTGATCTGTTTATTTGACGTTTCTGCTTGTCCACTTGTCTGAGGATAGTAGGGTGTAGCGACGTTGTGCTTGGTGCCCATTTCACGCAAAAGGTCTATGATGGTTTTGTCAATGAAATGTGATCCCCCATCACTTATGACCATTCTTGGGGCACTAAAGAGAGGAAAGATGATTTCCAAGAACATCTTCTTAGCATGTTTGGCATCCGTAGCCCTACGCGACATTGCTTCCACCCATTTAGACACATAGCCTACCGCTACCAGGATATACTCACAATTATGGGACTTAGGAAAGGTCCCATAAAGTCAATACCCCACACGTCGAATATCTCCACTTGTAGGTTATACATGAGAGGCATTGCATCGTGAGCAGTGATCCCTCCTTACCTTTGGCAGCTCTGGCATCGTTTGACAAACTCCTTGGAGTCTTCATATATTGTTGGCCAGAAGAATCCGCTCTGCCAGATCTTGGCTTGTGTGCGGAATGCACCGTAGTGTCCACCATAGGGCGAAGAGTGGCATCTCTCTATAATCTTGAGCCCTTAGCAATCCGTCCGAACAGACTCTATATAGGTATGGCTCATCCTAGATGTGACGTCGGCTCTCATATTTCAGCTTTCTCTGATTTTCTTCCAGTGATACGTACTTTAATACCATGTAGTTTACTATATTTGCGTAACATGGGTTGGAGTCGTGCACCGTCATTAGCATATCGTCTCATAGAAAGTCATTTATCGGGGGTTCCTGCATGTTAGTGATTTGCATCCTCGACAAATGATCTACTACAGTATTTTCTACTCTCTTTTTATCCTTAATTTCTAAGTCAAATTCTTGGAGCAGAAGAATCTATCTTAAAAGACTTGGCTTAGCATCTTTCTTAGTGAGCAGGTATTTTAAGGCAGCATGATCTGTGTAAACAATTACCTTAGCTCCTATCAAGTAAGATCTAAACTTATCGATAGCAAAAACAACCGTAAGAAGCTCTATTTCAGTTGTGGCATAATTTTTTTTGATGGTTAAAACAGCAGGAGAGGCTCCTACTGCGCTATATATATATATATGTATATATATATATATGTACAAGATTGAGATATTACAGGGGGGGAAGAATAAATTACAGTGCTATCTAATGGTTTGTATCCATGCTTGCCAACTGGGATTGTCTGCTGCCTTTACTCTGTGCATATGCCGAGTAAAATCATCGTTGAAATCTTTGGTCCATTTTCTGAAGCTGATTGGAGTTCCATTAAAGATGAGGTCATTTCTTATAGCCCAGATATTCCAACAGCTAATGCCCAGGATTTCCATGAAAAAAGAATGAGGGAACAGATTTTTAGCTGCCATGATCATATTCATGAATTCCATATTTAAGTTCCAAGTTATGCCAACATGGTTCCAACATTATTGTGCAAACGGACATGAGAAAAAAAGGTGGATATAATCTTCTGTGTTTGTCACATTGCACACCAGACATCTAATTCCTCCCTGAGTAGAGTAGTTCTTTCTTTGAAGCAGTTCTTTAGTGTTTAGTCTATCCATTAAGAGTAGCCAAAGAAAAACCTTTATTTTCATTGTGCTTTTACTTTTCCAAATGAGAGTAAGAGGGATTTCTGGTTGGATATGGGCGAAGAAGAGCTCATACAACTTTTTGGATTGAAACATATTTGGAGTCCAAAAGTAATTCCATTGATTAGGCTCAATATTGGATTGCATTTGCTGGATGTTATTTCATAGTGATTGCCACTGAGTTATAGCTCCTTTAGGAAGTGGGGTGTAGAAAAGGTCCTCTACATTATTCGTTAAGGTGAAGTGTCTGTAAGATAGGTATTCCTGTTTTGCATAGGAGAATAGAAGGCTGTGAGTGTCTTGAAGTATCTGACCATTCCAATTATCTTTCCAAAAGGGCAGTGATTTTCCAGTTCCAATAGTTACAGATGTGATGGCTCTAAAGATAGGGATCAGCCTGAAGATGTCTTTCCACCAAAAGGAGCCTTTTTCTTTATGTGCATGAGGAGGTTTTTCAGATTCAACATAGTATTTGTTCCAAATCAGATTGACCTAGGGTAGATCTTTGCAGTTAAAGAATTTATCTAGATGTTTTGTGAGGAGAGCAATATTTTGGATTTCTAGATTGACAATTCCTAATCCACCCTTGTTTTTCTGCTTACAAGCCAGTTCCCATGCTGCCAAAGATTGTACTGTTGCATTTGGGTCACTTGACTTTCTCCAGAGGCAGTGTCTACGAGCTCGATCAATATGTTGGATAACTTTTTTGGGGAGTTTGAGAGTACACATGTAGTAAGTTGGCAGAGCGGAGAGTACTGAATTAACCATTATCAACCTTTGGCCATGGGAGAGGAACACTGAAGTAGATGGTAGTCTTCTTTCAATTCTATCAATCAGGGGTGCAAAATCAACAATCTTTGGTTTATTAGTGCCCATTGGAAGTCCAAGGTATGTGAAGGGCATAGATCCAATATTGCATCCAAATGTGCCAGCTAGAACCTCCATTTTGTGGTTATCAACATTTATTGGAACCATGCATGACTTGTGATAATTGATTTTAAGACCTGTGCAAACAGAGAAAGTTTGAAGGAGTGCTCCTTGAGACAGAAAATTTCTTTCTGTATAGCTGGCATGATTATTAAAGTATCATCAGCATATTGGATTACTGGAAAATAGTTGCCATTAGTTGGGATGGGGAGTGAGATAATTCCTTCTTCTTTCGCCTTGTTTATAATGGATTGTAGGAGGTCAGCTGCCAGCACAAACAGGAGAGGGGAAAGAGAATCACCTTATCTTACTCCTCTTTTGCACTTAAATTCTTTCCCAGGAACTCCATTGAGTAGCACAGATGTGGAAGCGGTGGTGAGAATGTTTCTTACCCATGAAATCCAAGTATTGTCAAAACCTTTTGCTTGAAGGATTTGTATAATAGCCTCATGTTCCACTTGATCAAAGGCTTTTTCAAAGTCTATTTTCAGAATTACAATTTCTCTTTTGCTTTGATGGCATTGGTGGATGTACTCAAAACTCCAGGCTAGACAGTCTTGAATGGTTCTGCCCTTAATAAATCCATTTTGATTTTCATGGATTAGATTCAGAATGACTGATTGACATCTATTGGCCATTATCTTTGAAATAAATTTCAGAGCAGAGTTTTGTAGGGCAATTGGTCTGTAATCATTTGGGGTTTCTGGGTTGGGCTTCTTTGGGATTAAAGTAATGTAGGAGTTGTTTAGGTTCTGAATTGATGATCCTCCACTGAAGAAATGTTCTGCTAGAGAATAGAAATCTTCGGAGATGATATGCCAGCATTTCTTAAGAAAAAGTCCATTGAAGCCATCTGGTCTTGGGGCTCTGTCAATTGGCAGATTCTTGATAATTTGATCCATTTCATTCCTAGAAGGTATAGAGGATAGAGCTTCCAGGCCCTGAATTCTATGAAACAGACTGTTTAGGTTTAGGACCATTTGTATATGTTCAGTAGTACCCATTCTGTTTTTGAAAGAATTTAGTAAGACTTGTGCTTTTTCTTCATGAGCTGAGATTGTTCTGTTCTCCACCTTTAAGTGTGAGATCTTGTTCTTGTTCCTTCTGTGACTATCTGTTGCAGCAGCTTGAAAATATTTAGGATTTTCATCCCCAAATTTAACCCATCTAATTGTGCATCTTTTCTTCCAAAACTCATTCTGGTATTTCAACAGCTATAGAATATGTTCTTTCAAGATTATTCTAAAATTCCATTCTCGAATAAAAAGGGGTCTTTGTTCTTCAATATTATCTAGAAATAACAATACCTCATTGCAGTTTGAGATGATAGCATGAAGATTATAAAGCCTTTTACTCCAGCTTTTCAAACCTCTTCTCAAATTTTTCAACTTGCCATTCAGTTTTGTGGCCTGATTTGAACCTCTGACAGGAATACTCCAGAACTGGGAGACTACATCCATAAAGCTTGGCATATCAGTCCAAAAGTTTTTGAATCTGAATAATTTGGATTTAGGAACTGAAGTTTCAATTGAAATCATGCAGGGTGCATGATCCGAGATGTATTTAGCCAGAGCTGTGACTGAGGTGTGAGGAAATTTTAGGGTCCAAGCTGGAGATGTGAAAACCCAATCAAGTTGCTGTAAGAGAGGCTGTTCCTGCATGTTGCTCTAGGTGTAAGATAAACCTTTTAAAGGGACTTCAATCAACCCGATATTACTAATGATTTCGTTGAAGATCAGAATGTCATTCATATCTCCCCCAGGAAGATTCCTATTTTGCACTGACCGAATGAAGTTAAAATCACCCATTAGAATCCAATTATGATCTATGTTTATTTCAAGATTGTTCAGCCATGAAACAAACTGTCACACCCTAAAAATCCTAAATATATAAATTGTCGTTTAATTGGAATTATTAGAAATGATTTTAAAAGCCTAGAAGAGAAGATCTAATTTTAAATAATAAATTCCAATATAAAATGAGGCTAGATAAAATTTCATTAAATACTTTGCTTAATTCAATAATTCCTAGATTTTTCTGGGATTTATTTGAGCTAAGGAAGTATTTTTAATAAATGGAATTGCATTTCATGAATAATTTAAATTGGAAAAAGTTTTAAAAAGTCTCTTTTGGCTTTGGGCCGAAAGTCGGCCCAAAACCCTCTCTCTCTCTCTGGCCCTAGCCGGCCCAGTCCGCAGCCGAGCCGCCGCTCGCGCGCGCGCTCCCGCTCGCTGACAGGTGGGGCCCACCTGTCAGTCTTCGTCTTCCTCGCGCCGCCGCCGCCGCCCGAACCCTAGCCGAGCCACGCCGCCGTCTCCTTCCAAATCCGGCCGCCCCTTTCCGTTTCCGATGAAATCAATAGAGGGGAAATGATCCCCGTGATCCACTCTACCTTTTCCCTTTTGCAATCTTCATCTAAATCGTTTGGAAATTCGTGGATTCGATCTCGAATCGGATTCATCTCTCTCCTCCGAACCCTAGACTTTCCTTCTCATCGCCGGCCGCCGTGGGCCTTCGCCGCCGTGTCCTTGCCCCTATAAAAGGATCCCCGGTGTCTCCGCTACCCGTCGCCACCCTCGCCATCGCCTGTCGTCGCCGGTAGAGCTCTAGCACCGTGTAGCTTAGCGCCGCCGTCGCCGCCGTCACTCCAGCCGTGCGCCGCCGTCGCTCCGATCGTTGCCGTCGCTCGGGAAGGCCGCCGTCGTGATCGCCAAGCCGTCGCCGACCTCGTCCGCCCCTCCGTCGTCGCCGTAGACCGCCGGAGCACCGTCGCCGTCGTCAAGCCGAAGGTCGCCGTCGCTTCTTCTTCGCCGCTGTCGCTGACCGTTGTTCTTCCGCCGCTTCTTTGGTCACCGGTGAGTTCGCCGTGCTGTCCGCTACCCGTAGGTGCTCTCCGTTCGCGCCGCCGCGCCGTCGTTCGCCGGCGAGCTTGCGCGCCCGAGCCGCCGCCGGAGATGACGTCATCGCCGACGTCATCGATGCCGTCCGCCGTGGTCCGGTCGTGGACCGGTCGATCTCGGCCGTTCATTTTGGATGGATCGATCTCGGCCGTCCGTTCCCGTGAACCGTCGCCGTGCACCCGGTCCACCGCAAATCCTAGCCGCTGACGCAATAAATCCTCTTTTTCTTTTCAAAAATAATTCATTATTGCGTCATAATTCAATTAAAATCCATATAAGTGTTTTAATTCGATTTAATCTTTAAAAATTCATAACTAATTCATCTTAGCTCGGATTTAGTTGGTTCAAGTCTCTAAATTTTTCTAAAATTGAGATCTACATGTTAAAAATATCCACATGTACTGTTCATGCTTGTTTATGTGCTGTTTGGGTGATTTTTGCTCTTTTCTCTTTAGATTCCGACGTTTCCGGAGAGTCCGTTTTCGCAGGAGAAGAATTTGAAGAGTTCCAAGGCCAGCAAGGCAAGTCACACAGATCCCAAACAACCCTTTGAGCATGTTGATCCCGTTTAAAGCTATTATTTCTATTCAACTATTGCATTTATTTTCGAATGTCGTTGGGAGAAATTAACCTATTGTTTGTTATAGCCCTCTTGTTCTTGATTATTTTATTCCTTGATACCTCGGGTTATTATAACTTGACTAGTTGGGCTTTATATATTGGTTCAGCTAGATATTAGATGCGATTGCTTAGCCATGCTTAGAAACATTAGCACACTTTTGGGATAACTTATGACTCACTATTATTTAATGATGGCTTAATGATAACTCATGATGGTTAATCATGATTGGTTAATTAATTAATTTGTCAACTAAAACCTGATAATGGTGGGTTGTGAGCACATGGTTTTGATGGTCGTGCTCATGACAATTAAGGACCGGTTCACGAGTTTCGGTTGTGAAACATTAACCGTGCCAACCACAAGCCAGCGTGGGCAACGGCTTTACTTTTTGTATAGCATGGTTCATTGCGGGGCACCAGACTGAGAAGTGGCGGAGATAAGCCCACGGGGGTCGCTGGGGAGTCCATGCCTTGTTTGTAAGGGGGTGATTATGATCCAGGAACGGTGCGCTGTGGTGGATTGTGTTGTGCGAGGGGTACTGTCACAGCTCCTTTCCGAGGTACCGTGGTGGTATTGAGGCGCATGGTGACATGTCGTGGGGTTGTGTCTTGTGGGTACAGTAGTACACCTCTGGCCAGAGTAAAACTATTCGAATAGCCGTGCCCGCGGTTATGGGCGGGTCTAACAATGTCTTTCGTGATTAGTTTCACACTTCTCATCATAATAAAAGATACTATGACTGGTAATAATTTGATTAGCTCCTGGTTTGGAATGGTATATTCCTGGTTTGGAGATAGAACTGTGCAGCCGGGATGGTTGTTCAGAATGGTTGGGCCTATGCAACAGGGTATGTTGTATAGCGTTGGATTAATATTGTTTAATTATTACTTAACTGTTTTATTAAATTCTGAAATGTTTATTAAATGCTGTTTATGCAAATGAAACCCTACTGTGCCATCCTTTGTTATCCTGTGCACTTGCATAATTGCTGCGTGGCTTGCTGAGTATGTCATATACTCACCTTGCAATCATTCATCAGAGGAGGAGTTCTACAGTGATGCAGATGGTGTGGAGGATTAGGTGTAGCCCTGGTCAAGATGCCTGTGGGGTGGAGTCGTCTGCGCCGTTTATCTTATTTTCCGCTGCTTAGATCTTTATTGATTGAGAGGAACTATCTACCTCTGTAATGACATTTTATTCGCCTATTAATTAAGAGTAAAAATTGTACTCTATTATCAATTTGTTATTGTGTGCCTCGGCTGATTCCTGGACGAGGGTTCACACGCATGTAAGCGTTTGGAATTTTGGATAGAAATTCCGGGCGTGACAAGTTGGTGTAGACCGGGAGTGGTTACACAGCATGGCACATGCGCTGGCACTGGACACATGGACGTGGTCAAGAGAGGACGTTCCTGGCCTGGGGTTGATCGACGGGGGCGTCGATCTCTCTTAAGGGGGTGAGGGTGTAACATCCCGGCCTAGGGCTTAATAAGATTAATAGAATACTCATATCAACAAGTTGCAACTTCTTTTCCGGAAGCCAATCTCCAAAGAACTCCAGGGTTAAGCGTGCTTGGCCCGGAGCAATTTGGGATGGGTGACCGACCGGGAAATTCTTCCCGGGTGCACACGAGTCAGGACAAAGTGTGCAGAAAAGACATGTGTTGGTCTGTGAGGGTATTTTATGACCTATGAAAGCTATTAGATGTAAGCGGGCCCGCCCTGGGAGAGGCGGGACGTTACACAAACTCATCCCTTTGTTCTCTAGAACAGGGGCCGAGAGGCGGGACGTTACACAAACTCATCCCTTTGTTCTCCAGAACAGGGGCCATAGATATTAGACAGAGTCCAGACTTCATGTAAGGAGGAGTTAGAAGTAAACTCTATGGAGATTGCAAAAGGGAGGTTTTCAATCAAAGTTCTAGAAACTGTATTGTTGGGCAAAATGACTTCATGTAAGGAGGAGTTAGAAGTAAACTCTATGGAGATTGCAAAAGGGAGGTTTTCAATCAAAGTTCCAGAAACTGTATTGTTGGGCAAAATTTTCTGATGTAAGAATGATCAAAAAAATCTCTTTTGGTTTCCTGAAGACAGATTATTGAACAGGAAGATTCAGAAATCTTCTCAGAGAGTGCAAGCCACTTTTGAGCAGAGTTTAAGCCTCTGATATTCCAGCACAGGATATTACAGTTTCTGTTGTGATTTAGATTCATTTAACCAAAGAGAGAGAGATATATACTGAAATGGGTAGATAGCACCTAGCCTGAGAGCTTAAACATAACTTAAGAAGGGTCCAGAAGTAATACTGAAAGCAGTTTTGACAGAAAGAGATAACTACCCTATTACACTTTAGGGCAGCAGGGCTAAGCATAGCCACATTATTACAAACAAGAGTAAATTGATTCATTTTTTGGCCTTGAGGAGTTTTGCTTCAGCCACTTCCTCAGGAAGAAGGCCACACTTTTCCACCCCGATTTTCTGGAGTTGGGCAACAGGGACTGGAGGGGGTAGACCCTTGCTAATTGCAGGAAGAAGAGCTCTGACTGGCTGGACTTTGGATTTCTTTTTTGGATTGTCAAAGGCTAGGTCCTGCTTTTCTTGGCCCAGGAATCTTGGGCTTCTTCTAAGATTCTCAGTAGATATGGGCCCTTTCTGTCTCTGTTTCCTGGGCTTGGGAGTTGCTTGAATTTCATTTTGAAGGCTGGATTCATCATATGCAAATTGCAGCGATCTTGCTACATGTCTTCCTACAATGGCCACTTTCTACCTCTTTGCAGGACTTGGACTGACTTCCAGGTCTTGAAAGAAGATCACATTTATTTTCACCTCCCAAACAGTTCTGGCAAGGGACCATCTCTAAAGAACACTGACAGGCTTGCACAAAGGAGGCTGAAAGGCAAGAAGCAAAGGTCTGAAAATTCCCTGAGCGACCGCCCGGCAAAATGGTTCGGGTAAGTTGAGAATTGGGAGCGATGGAAGAGGCAGGCCATAAGGAATAATCTGCCAACCTAGATGCTGCTGCTGCTGCAAGTGCCAAGTTGTCTCTGAATCATATGTAGAGTAATCATGAACTGACAAAGAGTCTTGAGGTTGCTGCGCAGGGATGTCAACAGCCATGTGATTCTCTCCCTAAAATTCTTCATCATTCTGATCATCAGCATGAAAATCAAAATTTTCCCAAATGTTGTTTTTGTTGTTCTGCATTGATGTCCTGTGGAGCAGGGAGCATCTGCCATATGGGTAAGAGGTCCTCATCACCTGGCAAGATATATGTTGGCATACCGTTGAGGACAAAGACATGAAAAGTCCAAGATTGTCCTAATCCTCCAAAAGCCGTAGCATCACCCAAAACCAACTTAGCAAGGATATCATTAACAGATTTATATCTAGCCTTGACCAATACCCTTCCAAGCACCCTATCGCGGTAGTGCCAGTCAATGAATTCCCCACAGAGGTTAGTAGCCTGTTCAATAATAGCTCTAGTCTTAAGGTGTAGGGCAATGCCTAGAATCATTAACCATCCTTCTCTAGTGAATGGGGAGTTCCTCCAGTTTGCAAGTTGACCATGTTTAACAAAGTTTGCATGGAACCAATTACCGAGAAGCAAAGGTTCTGAATTCACTAGAACATCTCTTGCAAGAGTTGAGGCTAGCTCTACAATGCACAGGGCGAGAGGGTACCTTTGAATTCTGACTACTTGCATCTGATGTTGATCTGTGATGATGTTGGCTACTTCTTGAATCAGTTGGCCGAGCAAATGTGCTGGGGGTTGTGGCTCAACAACAACGGCAGCAAAGTTCTCATGAGTCTTGTGAATAGTACCTTGAAACGTGAAGTCTGCCCTAGGAGTTCTGGCTTCCCAGGGGACTTTGATGTTTGTCCCTGGCGGCAAGAACAGCTCCGGCTGAAACTCAGCATCCGGGAGGTTCGCCATTGGCGAAGCGAGAGGAGCAGAAAGAGGGTTTTTTCTTGTCTCAAGAAGAGAGCACTGTTTTGCAGGGGAGGAAACCTGAGAGAGAGGCGAAGACAAAGCGACGCTAGAAGGAAACCTGACCAAAGATTTTTCCGCTGATTTCGGGATCGACCGCAATTTCCAGACTTTTTTCTTTGAATGGGCCAAACAGGAACGGGCCAGATGGCCGTAATTGAAACAGGCCCGACATCTCACCGAGTTGGGGCAATCAGCATACCGATGACCAGCACCCAAATAGCGGGAGCAATTGAAACCCCCAGATAACGCCGAATTTAAGCCCGAATTTGAAAGGGAGCCCGAATGATGCACAAGAGTAATGGCGGGCATAGAAAATGGCATCTGATTCAAAAAAATGGGCGAAGAACATGGTAGAACAGGCTTTGGTAGGATTTTCGTACCTGAAGATGAAGCCTTGGGAGGGCGAATGTAAGAATCCCCATTGGAAAAGAACATCCTTTTGAACACCGAAGGTTTATTCACTTGAGATTTACCCTTTGACTGATTAAAATTTAAAACTTCTGTGGAGGCCTTAGTAGAATGAACGAGAAAATCACCCTTGGTGTCAGATAGCCTCTTGAACATTGAAAGATTATTCACTTGAGATTTACCTTTAGCCTGATCAATTTTAACAACTTCTGCATAAGAAATGAACTCCGATTAGAGTTTTGCTAGCGTAACAGATTGTGTGATGCTTTTTACCTTTGGTTTGGCCCAAGACCGTACCAACAGAGAAGTCGTTGGCATCACACATGATTTCGAAGGGTAACGTCCAATCGGGAGGTTGGATGATTGGAGCCAAGATGAGCACCTTTTTGAGGATTTCAAAGGACTTGAGGCACGCATCATCAAACTCAAAAGGAGCATCTTTAGCTAATAAGTTAGTGAGCGGCTTGACGATTGTAGAAAAGTCCTTAATGAACCTTCTATAAAAGCTAGCGTGACCTAAGAAGCTACGGATCCCTTTGATATTCATAGGAGGTGGGAGTTGATCAATCACCTCAATCTTAGCCCGATCAACTTCAATCCCCCTCTTGGACACTCAATGGCCAAGAACAATCCCTTCGCGGAACATGAAGTGGCACTTTTCCCAATTAAGCACTAGGTCATTTTCTTGGCATCGCTGCAAGACCTTGTCCAAATTCTAGAGGCAATGACCGAAGGTTTTTCCATAAACAGAGAAGTCATCCATGAAGACTTCCATAATATGTTCGATCATATCAGAGAAAATGGACATCATACAACTCTGAAAAGAGACCGGAGCATTGCACAGCCCGAATGACATCCTATAATAGGCATAGGTTCCATACGGGCATGTGAACGTGGTCTTGCTCTGATCATCAGGATGGATGGGAATTTGATGATAGCCAGAGTATCCATCAAGGAAACAAAAATAGGAATGATTTGCCAACCGTTCCAACATTTCATCAATGAAGGGTAGTGAAAAATGATCCTTTTTCGTAGCCTTGTTGAGTTTCCTGTAATCTATGCACATTCTCCATCCTGTGATGGTTCGTTGCAGGATAAGCTCATTTTTAGCATTTGCAACAACCGTCATTCCTCCTTTATTAGGCACTACTTGGACTGGGCTATCCCACTCGCTGTATTGCACAGGATAGATAATCCAGACGTGCAAGAGTTTCAAGACCTCTTTCTTAACGACTTCCCTCATCGCATTATTCAGCCGTCTTTGGGGTTCTCTGGACGGTGAGCTCTCAGGCTCGATGGGCTTGCGATGAGTATAGAGCACGGGATTAATCCATTTCAGATCCTGAAGGGAATAGCCTAGAACAGCGCGATGTTTTTCAAAGACGGCTAGAAGACGACTGGTTTTGCCATCAGAAAGCTTGTCACTGATAATGACTAGAGCTTCCTTATTACCGTATAGAAAAGCATAGCACATTCCTTGCGGAAGGGGTTTTAGCTCAATCGGAGGTCACGGCGGTGATTCTAAAATTGGAAGTTTGAAAGTTTCACAGTGCTCATCTTCTTTTACAATGAAATCTGGGACTTCATTTTCAAGAAGAGACTCCAGAGACTCATGCAGAAGAACAGCCATTACTTCCTCCGCATATTCTTCTTCTGGTAAGGAATCGGTTAGGGCAAACCTTGCCCGCGAGGATGGAATTGAGAATTCATTCCCTCCTATAGAAATTTTGAGGCTGTCTAATCGAGCAGTATTAATGAGGAGCTACTCAATCGGGTGCTCGATTAGAACATCAAAATCTTGGATTTCAAAGACATGGAAATCCAAGATCACCTCCTTGCCGTCATGAATGACAAGCACTCTTGCACAATCCCAAATCCTTCAATAAGATTTCCGTTGGGATGCTTGAAGAATTTGTTTGTCGACATAATTGTCTTGTCATGATGCGACCATGGCTACCATGGATACAACCTTTGCTCACATCATGGATCAAGAATAACACTTCAAGAACAAGCCGTCCAAATTCTGAAATCCAATTCGGCCACCTGCTACTGTGCTGAATTCAAATGGTGGCCAGATGTGCATACAACCTCCGTTTTGGGTCCGTGAGTACTTGATGGAAAGCTCTCGGAATCCTCTTTCCAACAGATCCAGCCTTGTTCCAAAATTCCTTCTCAGTCGACGGAAATTGCAAAAACAAGGTGCTACATCCCCTATATTGGGCCAATGGGCTTGTAACTTCGTTTGGGACTCCGGCCCAAGTGGGGCCCATGTGGGGTGCGCCCTAACCAGGTGGAGCATGACCTTAGAGTCGCCTTGGTCGTCCTTCCTACCTCTTTAAATAGTTAGGTACCCCTTCAGGGTTTCTCGGGTTTTGTTTAGATCAAAGTATAGCGTCGCTACTTTGCCGAGTTGATCCCGTGGTCGATTAGATCGCCGGATTGCTTGTTACTGAACCCCACTTGTTACTTCTGTTGATTCAATCCAACATCTTTGATTCGCAAATTTAGTTGCTTGTTCATCTTATTCTTGCTGGTTCTCGATTGCTTGCAGGAACAAATACCCTCGTGGTTGGGCTGATCGTGCATCCGTCGAGATTCACGACCGCCTCTGAAGTTAGTGTAACGATTGCTAAGGCGCAACATCCCTGGATAGTTGTAGTTGGATCGCCAACGTCACTCCATCAATCGACTTATCCCTCTCATTGAAAGATCGGGACACCCTCGAGCACATCATGTCGCTCAGATAAGCGAAGGCAAAGGATTCCGAGACAATATGAGCACCAACAGTTGGACCGTAAAGAATACTAACATTATTCCCGTCTAAATGATACGGAATGGTTCGAGAAGCGCTATTTATCCGAATTACTTCGGATGAAAGCTCTGCCTTCATGATCACTCATAATCGATGTCAACTCCTGAACTGTTCCCTTTAGATACCCAAGCTCTATTGGATCGAGAGGTGGCAAGGGAATAGGCGGTCTCTTCTTACTAAAGTAGTTCAAGGTATTTCCATAATTTTCATCAAGATCATACCTGAAATTGGAGCACATCCTGGAGTTCGAATTTCTTTTTTATCAACAGATGATGGCTCAGAGACATGTTCCTCGGTCGAATTGATCGAAGTAGACGGTTCAGTCTTTGATTCGATTATCAAGGGTTCCTCGATCCTAGCCGCGGATGCCTCAGGGAGGGGTTCATTGCACTGTTCCATGAAGTAAGTTTTTTCCATAATTCAGTCTAGGATTACTTTTCCTTCGGATGGAGTTTTATGTATGAACGACCCTCCGGCAGTAATGTCTAGATAAAATGCAGACTCCTTATCTAAACCCGTGCGAAAATGATGCAACAGCACGTATTCGGGTATGGATAACCTTGGATCGAATCGCACTAAATTAGTAACTCTGGACCTGGCTGCACTGATTGATTCTTTATTTAACTACTAGAAACTGAGGATTTCCACACGAAGCGCAGTAATACGGGTTACAAGAAAAAAGGCGAGGCAGAACCTGTCTCGTAATTTCTCCCAGTTACCACTTACACACCTGACGATAGATGTGTACCATTGTTTTGCTCTCTCTTGAAGGTAGAACAGAAACAATTTCCACTGTACAATTTCTTGCTTCATGCCTCGAATCTAAAGGCATGAGCAAAGCTGCTCAAATTCCCGCAGATGATGGTAGGAGTTTTCTTGGTCAAGACCAAAGAAAGGTTTTTCCCTAACCATACTTATTAATTTGGGGCGAATTTCGTAGCCAATTGTAAAAATTGGCTCTTATGAAGGAGGTGGCTCGTAGAATTCGCCCCTAGGAGCTGATTGTTGATGGCTGTTTAGTACCAAATTAACGCCGTCAATACCTGCATAAAACCATAACTACAAAACATCCAACATAGTATTAGGGTTTATTTCTAACAGTTTCCACGAGTGTTGGTATATATTCATATACAGGTGACAAACTACCAAGGTTGAGAGGAAATATACATGAAGGAGGATGAGAATCAAACTCGTATCCGAACTTAAGGAGTTTTGGACCCATAAACCCAATTAAACACCTCCAAATGGGCCAAACATTCATACCAATGAATTGAGGGGCCCAAAATGAGTGTCCAAGACGAAAACCGGAGCGAACGGAGTCGTCCCGGGTTCAGCCGAACCCCTGAGTTCGGCCGAACCCTGGTAGAGGCCGTTCGCCCCGGCCCAAGTCCAGTTTGGTAGATAACTGCTTCCCAATGACGGTTATGACCGTTTCCGGCGCTCCAACCGTCATCCAAATGGACACTTGGCATGAGGAGAGTGAATATGCTCATTGGATGCCATGGAGGATCTCCACACTCCCAAGCAAGCTCCACACTATAAATACCCCTCTCCTCTCCCTCATTTGACACACACCAAGATGTAGAGCTCAATTACAAGAGGCTCTAAGTATGCTTTAGCTTCTTTACATGTTCTATAGTATACTTAGAATAGGGAGAGAGTGAAGTAGAAGAAGTCGGAGGAATCCCGGAGTTATCGGTAATGCTCTCTTTATTCTTGTACTTTGGTAATTACTCTGCTTCAATAGAAATATCATTCTGAGTAATTAAGATTTGCTTAGTGAGAATTATTCTTGGTTAGTTCCTAATTAGCATACGGGATCATTGTTCACTATAGTCCATTAATTATATAGTGTTTGCTTTAGTGCTTGGCTAGTGCTAGAGTAGTAATTAATTGCGTAAACGCGGTGTCTGGGTAATTAATTGCCAGTGGTTGCTGCGTATCCCACAGTACGTTAGAGGTGGGTGTAGAGGTGGTGACAGCCCTCAAGAGCACTTAAGTCCTGCCTGGCCGGGTACGTAGTAGAGCAATATATGGGAACAGCGGGTTACAAGTGCCTGAAGTATTGTGTTAGGATTAAACTTAAGCTTTCCTTAGACACTGTTTCTCACTAAGAAATCCTCTCTACCCTCTACCCATATTTATCTTGTGTCCTTGAATGAATGGGAGGAAGAGATAATTATACACGTTCTCTTGGATTTGGTACCCTTGGAATACTCCGTAGGGGAAGCGCTACATCGGTATATCCGTGCGCTTGCGGATTCTATCTGTGATCGTAAGAAATACCAACACTGATAATTCAAAGATGGGTTGCTCCATGGTCAAGAAGAGTTTTACGAGAATACTTCTCTAGGGTAGTAGGGGTAAAGGTAGAAGAAAGAAAAATAAAAAAGGGTATGAGGATGAACATGGTTCGGAGATAAACAACAACCGTTCGCCGGCAAGGACGCCAAAAATGTTTGTTGGTATTTCTTAATGTTACTGTAAAATCCCCTAGTACACGGAAGATGCCGATGTAGCACTTCACCTAGGAGTATTCCAAGGTATTGATTTCCTCATGGAACGTGTGTGTTCAGTTCCTCTTCAGGTTCACCAAGGATACAAAGCAAATGTGGGTAGAGGGTAGAGAAGATTTACTAATGAGAAACAGTGTCTAAGAAAAGTAGAATTTTAATCCTAACATGGTACTTCAGGCACTGGTAACCCACTGTTCCCAGATGTCGCTCTACCACGTACACAAACAAGGAGGAATTAAGTGCTCTTGAGGGCTGTCACCACCTCTACACCCACCTCTAACGTACTATGGGATACGCAGCAACCACTAGAAATTAACTACCTAAACACTACGTTTAAGCAATTAATAACTACTGTAGTGTTTGTAACTCACTAAAGCAATCACTATATTTTAACGGATTATAGTGAACAGTGATCTCATACGCTAATTAGGAACTAGCCAATAATAGTTCTCACTAAACAAATCTTAATTACTCGAAATGATATTTCTATTAAAGCAAATAACAAAGTATAAGAAATAGAAAAGGATCACCGATAACTCCGGAATTCCTCCGATTTCTTCTACGACCTTAATCTTTCCCTAATTCTAGTATACAATAAAATACAATAGAGCCTCTTATAATTCAGCTCAAGATTGGAGTGTGTGATGTGAAGTGAGGATGAGAGCTCCTTAAATAGGTAGGTATGACGGTTGTAGAGCATGCGAATGATCGGAAATGCCCCGCAACTGCCATCAGGAGTAAATCAAGAGCGTCCATGCCAAACCCTGAGATCAACAGCGATGATCAGGATTTGGCCGAAACCTGGCTTGGCCCAACTGGCCCAAGTTTTGGCCTGGGCCTCCTTCTCAGTCTGCCTTATCCATTTCGCAGGTTTTTGGGCTTGCATTTTGGTGTTAAAATGGAGTTAAAAAGCCCAACACTTGTATGGATGAAAATTTCCTTCAACTTAGTCTAGATTTCCTCCTAATTCGGTGGTTTATTACCTGCATCCAAATATACACCAACACTTATGGAATATGTTAGAATTAAAGCCTACCACTATGTTGAATGTTTTATTATTTCTGTATTATGCAGGTATTGACGGCATAAAATCGGCATTTAACAGCCGCCAACAATAATCATAACTCGATCGTCAGATTGATACAACATCTGACAAATATAATCCCCAAAACAGGAGTATAGTATTACTTCTCATCGAGAAGGCCTGAACATGTCTAAAATTTTGTCCCTTTACTCATCCAGTTTAGATTTTATGTGCTACTCGCTTTTCTTATTGCCAAAAATCAACAACTATTTTAGCTAAGTCCGTATGCACAATTGGTCCGTCAATTCCGTATGGTTCTGCGGTCAAGCGGCACAGCCGCGCGCACAGCACGTCCTGGCCTGGCGGTACAGCTTGATCAACCGAATCTTTGCTAGCCTCCTTCTCTCACAACCGAATTTCTCTAACTAAATCAACCTTCATATATACGAATCAAAAGTTGATATGGCTATATATGCTGGTAATTTCTGGCATTTGGGCCGTATCAGTTTGTTGACGCGCACATTTCGTAAAAGTGATTTAGATGCTCTAGGCAAATATCACGTGCCAGGATGATAAACAAATACCAGAATTTTGCAAAACCAAAATTTCATTGTCGACGGATTCAGATATGCTCTAGGCATCATATTACATGAGTACGTGTGTATAGCCGGAGATCTTGCATTCACGTGCCCTGTCTCACCGTCACCGAACGATAGACCGATAGTTGTAGTAGTACTCTTGCAACAACGGCAGGTCGGAGCGCGAGAGAACAATTACGTGCAGCTTAACACGGACACACAAAAAAAAAAGAAAAAGAAAGAACATGCACGAAGGAACGAAAGCGCTTAGTTGCCGCCTGACTCCTCGCAACCCGGTGGCTTATACGCGATGAAGCTGATTAACTGCACCTGCCTAACGTTGTCAAAGCCAATGATGCGAACGAAGGCATCAGGGTATGCCTTCTTTGCCTCCTCGAGCTCCTTGAGCACTTGGGTGGCATCGGTGCATCCAAACATGGGCAGTTTCCACATGGTCCAGTACCTACCGTCATAGTATCCGGGTGATCTGTGATTCTCACGGTAGACGAATCCGACCTTGCTGAACTCCAAGCAAGGCACCCACTTAGATCGGAGCAGGTACTCGATCTGCTTCAAAAGGTCCTCCACTGTCAATGGCGGCAAGTACGACAGAGTCTCGAACTTCTTAATGCCCTCAATCGGCCACACCTGATTGAATGAATTGATGCAGACAATAGAATCGGGCCAACATTTAATATATATGAACAACGAGCACTTTGAAGGAGAAATTGAAACGTATCGTTTCTGATACCTGCATGCATCTGATCCTTCCGCCATTGCTGACGTTGCCAAAGCTCGAGCTGCTGGAGCGGCGGTTCACCGGGAGGCCCGCAGTGGACTTGAGCCCCTGGAAGGGAGCCACGGAGGTGGCCGACGAAGCCATCACCGAGGGAGCCATTGCTAGCTTGCTAGGAGCTATAGAAAAACTTAAGTTGCAGTGTGCTGCCTCCGGCTTGAGTACTGAGGCTCTCTCTGCACAGATTCGTCATTATATAACCAAGGGTGAGGTCACTATTGGATGGTTGGAAGGCAATGCTTCGTGGATGCAAGGATGTGGAAGGATTGGCCATGGTTTGCCTATCCAAGCATGTGGTGCCTGATCCACCGACGGTCTTCGCTTGTGGACGAAGAGAGCCATATTATCAAGGAGGAGATGGAAGCATCCAGTGGGCCACTGGACTTGCGGCGACGAGTGAGAACGTCCATCGAATTAATTCATGACCAAAAGGATATTTAATGGACTGTCTATGTGGCACACGGCTGAAAATATTTGTGATTACAGCCGAATTCCTAAACGTCGGATTCAACACGTGTTTGCATCGCGCGCGCTGCACGTAGCATAGCGTTTCTCTGCAGTTTGTTTTGTCAGATCAAAGCATGAAGCCCTTTTTCGTTTTGTCTATTAGATAAGCCCAAAAAACAAACGGGCTTAAATATCATACATATTTGATGCCCAACAAACAAACAAACGGGCTTAAAATGGCCCTCACGGCCTCACCTATCCACAAAAAACAAATTCAAAAAAAAATTTGAAGCCCAACTTGGGTTCTTCCATCCTCATCCTCTTGATTGCTTCATCCCCGCATGTTATAGATTTAATCTGTGCTTCAGAACCTCCAAATGAACTTTTTGTGTGTTCTTTTTCAATCTGTGCTTCAGAATCCCCACATGATTTGCTTAGCTAATCAATTATCAACTCCTGTATGAAGTATGTGCGAGTGCATTTAGATTTTTGTTTTCTAAACATTCCTACACCCCTGAACAAAAAGCAAAACCTGAATTCCGGAGCTACACATCCAGCTTTCTTCACATCACAGATCCGAAACCCAGGAAAAAACATTAGGTCAGGTACCATTCATTGATAATGCCAATTTGACACCTTGATTTTGTAAAACAAAACAGTCACTACTATTCTTTACTCGCAATAAGGGTGGCTGCTTGTGATTGATAAAGTAGGCCAAGTCGGGAACAGAAAGCAGTGATCAGTGAAATTCAATGTCGGGTGAAATTCATGTCTTTAACTTGGGCCATGTTTAGTTCCCAAACAAAACTTTTTCACTCTGTCACATCGAATGTTTGGACACATATGTGAAGTATTAAATATAGAAAAAAACTAATTACACAGATTGCATGTAATTGCGAGACAAATCTTTTAAGCCTAATTGCGCCATGATTTGACAATGTGGTGCTACAGTAAATATTTGCTAATGACAGATTAATTAAGCTTAATAAATTTGTCTCGCAGTTTACAGGCGGAATCTGTAATTTATTTTGTTATTAGACTATGTTTAATCTTTTAAATGTGTATACATATATCCGATGTAACACGTCAAAACTTTTCGACTCGCGAACTAAATAGGGTCTTGCTTACGTACTGATAATGTTGTATCAGCTCCTCTAGGTGGGAGGGTGCTGATATTTTTTGAAAAGCATGGGCTCCACTTTCATTTTTCAACCCAATGATATAAAACGAACCAACATCCCTGATACAAATTACTTATGTCATTTATCTCAATGTAGAGCTTAGCAAATGCAGTGCTCACTCATTATCCCTACCTTTCCACTTTGACTGTATATGGAGCAATGCCCACAAATAATATGCACATACAGGTAGACTTTCAACAGGATTTTAGTGAAACCAGGGATATGCCACTGGTTTTCGTCTCTTAAAGCATTAAAGCATGTGTTAAGTGACGTATTCGCAGGGGTGTGAGTGTGGTGTTGCGTGTGTAGTGGTATGTGTGTATGTGCGTCTGTCGTGTAATCTATATAAAAAAATATGTTTTAGTTCCCAGTACAGATATCATATCAATATATATGAGAAAAAAATTAGCCTTACCTATCTCCAAGAAAGACACGTCCAGAAAAAAACAGCAACAACAAAAGATTAAAAAACTGGAATGGGCTTAAGCCCTTCATATCAAATATACTTTTCTCCGTAGAATGCCAGAAATAAAGAAGCCCACTAAGGCTGTGTTCTTTTGGAGGGGTTGGGAACCCCTCCCCTCTGCATGGAAAACAAAGCGACAGACTAACACGTGATTAATTAAGTATTAGTTATAAAAACTTGAAAAATGTATTAACCCATGGAAAAGAACACAGCTTTTATTAACCCATGGGAAAGAACACAGCCTAAAAGCTTGGGCGTTGCACCTTCTTCAGTGACTTAAAAAAAGCTCACTCTATCAAACGGTTATAAAAAGAATAAATAGATTTAATCACAGGATATGTGTGAGGATGTTCTGTGCATATCTTTTTTTAAGATTAGGTATGCTCTAATCATATATTCTATGCATGTTCTTGTTTGAGACACTCTCCTCCTGATGTCTGTATATAAGACGAACATGTTACGTAACTTTGAGCTAGAATTTCTATTTGATGAAATAGTTATTACACAGCAAGTCTTTCTTCTCTATAGACCCTCAAATCACTTTGTATACATTCATAGACTGCCAGTGACAATCCTTATTTTCTTATGCCATGCACAAAAATTATCTCTTCATTAAGGATATGTGTGAACTCCTTAGCCATAGCTACCACCATTAAACTTGCCGTTCAATTGAACTAATAATTTTCAGTGTTGTGAAATTAGGCTACGACAAAATACAAAACCAACAGAAGATAGGCTACGATCTACTCCCTCCGTTTCAAGTTATAAGACGTTTTGACTTTGGTCAAAATCAAAATGTTTCAAGTTTATAGACAAATATAATAACATTTATAATACTAAATTAGTTTAATCAAATCAATAATTGAATATATTTTCACAATAAATTTGTCTTGGGTTGAAAATGTTTTTGCCTTTTTCTACAAACTTGGTCAAACTTAAAGCAGTTTGACTTTGACCAAAGTCAAAACGTCTTATAACCTGAAACGGAGTAAATAATATGATTTTATAGTTACTATCAGTAGCGCATCAACCTAATTAATATGTAGCAAAAATATAACAATCGGACAGAAACAAACATAATGGAAAAAACGTTGTGGGCTTTTTTTAATTCTTTTACAAAGAAATACCTTTTGTGTGTCCCATTTGTACTTTTGTCCCTTTGTTTTGTCTTTGTTTTGTTTCAAAATAAGTCATTTTTTCATATTTGTATTTTTTTTTGCTTTTTGTTTTTGTCAGATTTTAAAATTTTTATTTTATTTTGTCAAGTTCTGGTATGCAGTACACTAACTTGGCAAGTTATTGTTACATGGAACTGATCATGTATGCGACACACTAGTTCACTGTTACAATAAAGGTGCTGTTGGAATTAATGAATGGGCCTTAGCCCACTCGAAGATTAATTCTTTGGAAAATCACAAAAGCCCACCTCATGGGATGGCATGCATGTGGAGTTTAGTACCACCTTGCTTATTCTAGGAGAAGGGGACCTCCTTAAAAGGGAGGATGCCTTCCTAGCCATTTGAAGCATGTGTGGTGGAGAGAAGAGGGGAAACACGCGCGCGCTCGCTCGCCTCGCCGGGCCGGGCCGGGCCGGCGGCGCGCGTGCACGACGTACGCGTCGAATGGTTCGAAAAATTGGCTTCTCACCCTTGCGCAGATGCAGCAGCCTCCTTTTGCAGTTTTGTTTTGCTGCAAATTCGGATTCGTTTTTGTTTTGGAAACGTTCCGAAAAATCCGGTGCATGCAAACGGCAGTTTTGTTTTGCTGCAAATTCGGATTCGTTTTTGTTTTGGAAACGTTCCGAAAAATCCGGTGCGTGCAAACGGCATGGAGTCCGGATAAGTTACACGCGACTTATCCGGTTCGGTTACGCGCAGTAGAGATCGTGCGGGCGCCCTGATCAAGCGACCCTTCTCTATATAAATCGACCCGCCGTCTTCACGCAACACACGCGAAATCAATCTAGGGTTTGCCTCCTACTCTGTACTGCGCCGTCGCTCGTAGACTACTCCATCTCGCTCGCCGGCGTGCACCGGCGATCGGGAGAGCAGGTCTCCGGAACCTCTGTCTTCGACGTCCTGCACCGGGAGAAGACGGCAATAAGGTTTTTGGGAAGCGCTTCGCGCGACTGCTCCCTGTTCGTTCGCGACGGCTCGTCTTCCTCTTCGCTCGCGTGTTTCGTGCCTTCGTAGACGCCTGCGAAAAGTTTCGACCAAGCAGCTGGTCTTTCCGTCACCTCGGTACGTGTTCAATATGTTGCGCATATTTGATCTGTTCATGTTATACTGTGTAGTTTACATGTGTAGATCTAATGATGCGTTCATGGTAGTTTTCATCTGTAATGTCATGATTTATTTATGGAATAGATTAAATCATTATATGCTTATAATCTCAACAATCCAAAAACCTTATTATAGGCACTGTGATTTTACTATGGCTGGTTTTGCCGATGCACTAAGGCCGGATAAATTCACCGGTGTGCATTTTAAGAGATGGCAGATCAGGGTCACTCTGTGGCTGACAGCTATGAAATGCTTCTGGGTGAGTACTGGCAAACCTGAAGGAATTCTTACTGCTGAACAGCAGAAACAATTCGAGGAAGCCACCACTCTCTTTGTGGGATGCATTCTTAGCGTTCTTGGCGATCGTCTGGTCGAGGTGTATATGCATATGACCGACGCTAAGGAGTTGTGGGATGCACTGAATACTAAATTCGGTGCTACTGATGCTAGCAATGATCTGTATATCATGGAGCAGTTTCATGACTACAAGATGGCTGACAACCGTTCTGTAGTCGAACAGGCTCATGAGATACAAACCATGGCTAAGGAACTCGAACTCCTTAAGTGTGTCTTACCCGACAAATTTGTGGCCGGGTGCATTATTGCGAAATTACCTCCATCTTGGAGAAGTTTCGGTACTGCACTCAAACACAAGAGACAGGAATACTCCGTTGAGGGGTTGATAGCATCTCTTGATGTTGAGGAGAAAGCTCGGGAAAAGGATGCCGCGTCTAAGGGCGATGGTGGGCAGTCTAGTGCCAATGTTGTGCACAAGGCCCAGAACAAGAGCAAGGGGAAATACAAAGCTCAGCAGACCACCAACTTCAAGAAGCAGAAGAAGAACAACAACAATCCTAATCAGGATGAGAGGACTTGCTTTGTGTGTGGTCAAGTTGGTCATCTGGCTAGGAAGTGTCCACAGCGCAAGGGGATGAAGGCACCTGCAGGGCAGACTTCTAAGTCTGCTAATGTGACTATTGGCAACACTGGAGATGGAAGCGGGTATGGTAATTTACCTACTGTTTTTTCAGTTAATCAGTCTACTAATTGGTGGGTTGACACTGGGGCCAATGTACATGTTTGTGCTGACATCTCATTGTTTTCTTCTTATCAGGTCGCACGGGGTTCCACCGTCCTAATGGGGAATGGGTCACATGCTTCTGTTCATGGTGTTGGCACGGTAGATCTGAAGTTTACTTCGGGAAAGATCGTGCAGCTGAAGAACGTGCAGCATGTCCCTTCTATCGACAGGAATCTTGTTAGTGGCTCCCGTCTGACTAGAGACGGATTTAAGTTGGTTTTTGAGTCTAATAAAGTAGTCGTGTCTAAACATGGATATTTTATTGGTAAAGGTTATGAGTGCGGAGGCCTGTTCCGCTTTTCCCTTTCTGATTTCTGCACTAAGTCTGTGAACCATATTTGTGGCAGTGTGGATGATGAGGCTAATATTTGGCACTCACGTTTATGTCATATTAATTTTGGCTTGATGTCTCGGCTTTCCAGCATGTGTTTAATTCCTAAGTTTTCCGTTGTCAAAGGTTCTAAGTGCCATAGTTGTGTGCAATCAAAGCAACCTCGCAAGCCTCACAAGGCTGCCGAGGAGAGAAACTTGGCACCACTAGAACTCCTACATTCAGATCTTTGTGAAATGAATGGGGTGTTGACGAAGGGTGGAAAACGATATTTCATGACGTTGATTGATGATGCTACTAGATTTTGCTATGTGTACTTGTTGAAAACGAAAGACGAGGCTCTAGATTATTTTAAAACTTATAAGGCAGAAGTTGAAAATCAACTTGACAGAAAGATAAAAAGGCTTAGATCTGATCGTGGTGGAGAGTTTTTCTTGAACGAGTTTGACTTATTCTGTGAGGAACATGGCATCATACATGAGAGGACGCCTCCCTATTCTCCCGAGTCTAATGGGATTGCTGAAAGGAAGAACCGCACACTGACTGACTTGGTGAATGCCATGTTGGACACCGCGGGACTGCCTAAGGCATGGTGGGGGGAGGCATTGTTGACCTCAAATCATGTGTTAAACAGAGTTCCTAACAGAAATAAGGACAAAACACCATATGAGATATGGATTGGGAGAAAACCATCACTTTCTTATTTGCGCACATGGGGTTGCTTGGCGAAAGTGAATGTACCAATAACGAAGAAGCGCAAACTTGGACCTAAGACTGTGGACTGTGTCTTTCTGGGATATGCTCATCATAGCATTGCCTATAGATTTTTAATAGTTAAATCCGAGGTACCGGACATGCATGTTGGTACAATTATGGAGTCTCGTGATGCTACCTTCTTTGAGAGCTCTTTCCCAATGAAGGATACATATAGTGGTTCGAACCAACCCTCTGAAATAATTCCCAGTTCAATCACACCACCAGAACAAACTGAACATACACATGAACATGTCTCTGAGGAGGATGTCAGTGAAGCTCCTCGAAGGAGTAAGAGACAAAGGACGGCTAAGTCTTTTGGTGATGATTTCACTGTGTACCTCGTGGATGACACTCCTAAGTCAATTTCAGAAGCATATGCATCTCCTGATGCAGACTACTGGAAGGAGGCTGTCCGTAGTGAAATGGATTCCATTATCGCTAACGGGACTTGGGAGGTGACAGAGCGACCCTATGGGTGTAAACCTGTGGGGTGCAAGTGGGTGTTCAAGAAGAAGCTTAGGCCTGACGGTACTATTGAAAAGTACAAGGCTCGGCTTGTTGCTAAGGGCTATACTCAGAAAGAAGGCGAAGATTTCTTTGACACTTACTCACCTGTTGCTAGATTGACCACAATTCGTGTGCTACTTTCCCTAGCAGCCTCACATGGTCTTCTCGTTCATCAAATGGACGTTAAGACAGCTTTTCTTAATGGAGAGCTGGATGAGGAGATCTATATGGATCAACCTGATGGGTTTGTAGTTGAAGGTCAAGAAGGCAAAGTGTGCAAATTGTTGAAGTCTTTGTATGGTCTGAAACAAGCTCCTAAACAATGGCACGAGAAATTTGACAAAACATTGACATCTGCAGGCTTTGCAGTCAATGAGGCAGATAAATGTGTGTACTATCGCCATGGTGGGGGTGAGGGAGTTATTTTGTGCTTGTATGTTGACGACATACTGATATTTGGGACAAACCTTGATGTGATAAATGAGGTTAAATCATTCTTGTCTCAAAATTTTGATATGAAGGATTTGGGAGTAGCTGATGTTATCTTAAACATTAAGCTAATTAGAGGTGAGAATGGGATTACACTCTTGCAGTCCCATTATGTGGAGAAGATTTTGAATCGCTTTGGCTACATTGATAGTAAGCCTTCTCCAACACCTTATGATCCTAGCTTGTTGCTTCGCAAGAACAAGAGAATTGCTAGGAATCAACTGGAATACTCCCAAATTATTGGCTCGTTGATGTACCTGGCTAGTGCAACTAGGCCTGATATCTCCTTTGCTGTGAGCAAGTTGAGCCGATTTACCTCTAATCCGGGAGATGATCACTGGCGTGCGCTTGAGCGAGTAATGCGCTATCTGAAAGGTACTGTGGAATTGGGGCTTCACTATACTGGGTATCCTGCGGTACTGGAGGGTTATAGTGATTCTAACTGGATCTCTGATGTGGATGAGATCAAAGCCACTAGTGGATATATCTTCACACTGGGTGGTGGTGCT
The DNA here is from genome assembly GCF_000147395.1 of Oryza glaberrima. Classification (NCBI taxonomy): domain Eukaryota; kingdom Viridiplantae; phylum Streptophyta; class Magnoliopsida; order Poales; family Poaceae; genus Oryza; species Oryza glaberrima. The sequence continues at coordinate 10,024,631 of NC_068337.1, read as the reverse complement.
GTTTCATGGAGGTCTTGCAAACAGACCATTTTGACGAGGTCAACCATGGAAGCAGAGCTGACGGCACTGGATACTGCTACTGTTGAGGCAGAATGGCTGCATGATCTACTAATGGATCTGCCTATTGTTGAAAAACCGGTGCCGGCTATCCTTATGAACTGTGACAATCAAACGGTAATTGTCAAAGTGAATAGTTCTAAGGATAATATGAAATCGTCTAGACATGTGAAAAGACGATTGAAATCTGTCAGGAAATTAAGAAACTCCGGAGTTATAACGTTGGATTACATCCAAACAGCGAGAAACCTGGCAGATCCCTTCACGAAGGGACTATCACGAAATGTGATAGACAATGCATCGAAGGAGATGGGTTTGAGACCTATGTGAGTTATACTATGGTGGTAACCCAGTCTATGTGATCGGAGATCCCGTGAATTAGATCCTGGGAAGAACAAATCATTAGTAAACTAGAGGAGAGTACCAATATATACCCTCTCCAAGTGAAGATGCATGTACTCTCGTGAGCTGCAAGGCAGGTTGGCTATGCCTTAATGAGTTCTGTTGGCTTTAATTAGCGAAGATGTTGTCCTGCAGAACATTCTTGAAAGAATTCACCTTTGTGAGCTTGACTGTTGGTCGCAGTCTATGAAGATCTTGGGTGAATCTTCTAGGAAGCTTACTAAAGACCTAGGAGTATGACTTATACGCTCCAACCGAGGGGTAGTCTACAGACGGTCTAGTACCAGATAAGACTTTGAGTGAAACTTGCTTGCACAAGACTTGCAATTCAAGGCGTAGTCCATTGTTCAAGTTGTGAGTAAGTGTAGCTTGGAGTTCTATGTGGATGTTCAACCTTAATCGGTCTCCATCGAATCGTTGGTATATAAACAGTACATTGGAAAAGGCAAATCTCAGTGGGATTTTGAGATTTGGTGGGGGATTGTTGGAATTAATGAATGGGCCTTAGCCCACTCGAAGATTAATTCTTTGGAAAATCACAAAAGCCCACCTCATGGGATGGCATGCATGTGGAGTTTAGTACCACCTTACTTATTCTAGGAGAAGGGGACCTCCTTAAAAGGGAGGATGCCTTCCTAGCCATTTGAAGCATGTGTGGTGGAGAGAAGAGGGGAAACGCGCGCACTCGCTCGCCTCGCCTCGCCGGGCCGGGCCGGGCCGGGCAGGGCAGGGCAGGCGGCGCGCGTGCACGACGTACGCGTCGAATGGTTCGAAAAATTGGCTTCTCACCCTTGCGCAGATGCAGCCTCCTTTTGCAGTTTTGTTTTGCTGCAAATTCGGATTCGTTTTTGTTTTGGAAACGTTCCGAAAAATCCGGTGCGTGCAAACGGCATGGAGTCCGGATAAGTTACGCGCGACTTATCCGGTTCGGTTACACGCAGTAGAGATCGTGCGGGCGCCCTGATCAAGCGACCCTTCTCTATATAAATCGACCCGCCGTCTTCACGCAACACACGCGAAATCAATCTAGGGTTTGCCTCCTACTCTGTACTGCGCCGTCGCTCGTAGACTACTCCATCTCGCTCGCCGGCGTGCACCGGCGATCGGGAGAGCAGGTCTCCGGAACCTCTGTCTTCGACGTCCTGCACCAGGAGAAGACGGCAATAAGGTTTTTGGGAAGCGCTTCGCGCGACTGCTCCCTATTCGTTCGCGACGGCTCGTCTTCCTCTTCGCTCGCGTGTTTCGTGCCTTCGTAGACGCCTGCGAAAAGTTTCGACCAAGCAGCCGGTCTTTCCGTCACCTCGGTATGTGTTCAATATGTTGCGCATATTTGATCTGTTCATGTTATACTGTGTAGTTTACATGTGTAGATCTAATGATGCGTTCATGGTAGTTTTCATCTGTAATGTCATGATTTATTTATGGAATAGATTAAATCATTATATGCCTATAATCTCAACAGGTGCTGCTATAAACTTGGTGCTGATCCATCTTCTGCTATAAAAATTGTGTGTGTTCTTGAATTTCAGAAATCCTGATTTCTTCCAATTCAGATGTTCACTGTCTACTACAAATCTATTGGTTTATCTGGCTGTTAGGCTATTCTTTTGCACAATATACTTTAGATGAAATGAGCATAGTTTCTTTAGTACATAAATGGCCAGCCATAGGAATTAATTTCCTACTTTTTATTTTATAAGCATGTTGCATATAGCACATAGCTAGTGTTGTTCCTCCATGTGATAGATGCTTTGACATAGGTGTTTGCGTGCACCATTTATGCTTGCCTAAGTTGGATCAAGGATCTTTATGTTTATCTAGCTGGGTTTGGGGTTTTCTGACAGTGATGTTTTCTCAGACATATTTCATTTTGAAGCTAACAACTTGATGTTTGCTCTAGGATGATATATTTTTGCCACTGCTTAATAATGTGTTGAATGCTTCCTCAGAAGCTAAGATTTTTGGGAGGGTTGAGGCAAGGCCTTGGATGAAATTTTGCTGGTCTGATGTCAAGTATTTGCATAACCGCTGAGGTGAGATCACTGAAACCTACCCTACTGGGCTGATGTTGTAGTCTGCTTCTGTAATTAAAAATTCTCACTGTTTTATACGATAGTTTGTAGAACTATACATGGCAAGCATAACATTCATGAGATAAAGTATTAGATGATGTCTGAGGGATTTGAAACTTATGGTCATGGATACGGCAAGGCCATGGATGAAGTTTTTCTGCTTTACGATTTTTGCTCCTGTATCATGTATGATTTTTGCTCCTGTGATTAAATCCATTTATTGTTTTTTTAATCGTTTGATAGAGTGAGCTTTTTTTAAGTCACTGAAAAAGGTCCAACGCCCAAGTGCTCTTAATTAGTGGGCTTCTTTGTTCCTGGCATTCTACCGAGAAAACTATATTAATTTCATATGAAGGGCTTAAGCCCATTCCAGTTTTGTAATCGCGTCGACGCGGCACGCGACCATGATGCGTTTAATGGCGGCGAACGTATTTTAAAATTTTTTTATCATTTTTTGTTTTGTCAGCATCTCACAATTTAAACTTTTGTCGTATTGTGTTTGTATTTTGTCTTTGTCTTTGCAACTTTTATAATTTTCCTACATATTAATCAACCTAATGCACTATCTTCATAATAACAACTATGAAATCATATTATCTAGGTCATAGCCCTATCATCTACCGGTTTTGTATTTTGTTGGTGTTTGTCTTATTTGTCTTTGTCTGATTTTAAAATCTTCCCACATATTAATCAAGCTGGTGTCCTATCTAAATGATAGCAACTATAAAATCATATTATTTGTTTTGTCTTTTTCAGTTATTAAATTTTAGCTACATCTTTCTATTGTGTTCCATATTTTACTAAAGCTAACATATTTTGTTACTAATTTCTAAGTTGCCCAATTTTTAGGTGTTTGACCAGAAAACATAGCAAATACAAGAATTCGTGCCGATAAAGCAGCGCAGCAACAACTGATGGCAAGCCCTGCGGCGGCGGAGGTGGAGCGGAAGAAGAGATAAGCAAGGATATAATGCTCAGAAGCCTACCTGAGGACCCACGATTAGGCAAATAAGCCTTGGACATAGAGGCGTGCGATTGGGCGAAGCGCTTGCAGCGTGCGGGGCAGTGGGAGATGACTTCGAAGTTTACTTCAGAAAATAAAAGTGAGTGTTCCTAGTCTATCTACTTGGTCATGTAGATAGAATTTTATAAAATATTTGGTCATCTCAAAGTAGATAGGAGTAACATTTTGTATCGCTTTTGTCGACATTTCCTAAATAAGCCTGATTTCTATTTTTATAATTTTGGTACATATTAATCAGTTTATCACTTATTTATGTCATAGCCTAACCACTAGAAATCGTTCTTAATGCCGATATTTGCTTGTCATATTGCTTGCCATATTTTTCAGTACTGCATCCCTATGCAGAAGTTACACATTGGCTGCATTCGATTCCACTGCAAGCAGGGCTAAACAGTGTGTTTCGTGCGAAAACTTTATATATGAAAGTTGTTCTAAAATATCATATTACTCCATTTTGCAAGTTTGTAATAATTAAAACTCAATTAATCACATATTATTACCACCTCGTTTTGCGTGAAACACTTACTCCCTCCGTCCCATAATATTAAAACCTAGAACTGGATGGGACGTTTCATAATACAACGAATCTGGATAGATGCATGTCCAGATTCATTATACTATGAAACATCCCATCCAGTCCTAGATTGTAATATTATAGGACGGAGGGAGTAATCTTCATCTTAAGACGATTCAAACACCACCATTGTTTTTAGATTTCTATTTGGCGGCTTTGGTAATCATGCATAGCAGTGCATTGCAGCAGCCATGCAACAGGCAGGCTTGCAGGGCATCTAGATCAGAGATGAAGCCATTTTTTCTCTCTGAATATATTCGATGATTTTTATGAGTTTTTTCTTCTTTCTCCATCTATTTTGGCTCCTCTCTTTTGGTCGATCTCTTCTTTTCTTCCAGCCTGGATTTGATCTCTTTTTTTCTGATCTGACAATCAAAGAAAGACCACAAATTTCTGGTTGAAGAAACCAAATGGAGATGACAAAACGTTTCTGGGTTGTGGCTTTTGTTTGCACAGATAACAACTTTTCTAGGACTGTGGGCTTTTTTTTCTCCACCCAAGACGGGCTGCTGGCTCTGGCCCAACAAAACCCACATGATGAAGCAACAAATCGCGCGCATGTGAGAATTTTTTTCATTTTAAATTTTTTATTTTTAATATTTATAGAAATATTGTACCGGCGAAAATATTTACAGAAGTAGACCCTGCCGCCCTCCCCGAGAGTGGCAGGGTCAGAGTATGTCCGAATATGATGCCTTTAACGAACCTCCTTTTCGTGGATTGCCGCTCATAGGTTCTCTTCCGGTCGTTTTACTAAGCATTTTGAGTTCTCTGGATTCGTACGTGAAAAATTTTATAGGTGATTGGCCCTATGTTCGGCTCAATTACGAGTTGATTTTAAAAATATTTGGTGCCATAGATGAGGAACCGTACCTCGAATTATATGATTTTTTTAAAAAAAACGCAATCCAAGTCGATTG